>NC_056739.1:547226799-547556822 GCF_019279795.1 Protopterus annectens
GTGTAACTAAACACATCTAAAACTCTGAAACTGCCTAAATCAAATAAATGTATACACTTTTAATTGTTGCCTCTTATTCAATCTACCCATATGTGTCAGGATCAGTTTCACAACAAGAGTTCCTATCAGAGATGCTGGAGTATAATCAACCAGAGGGGTGGCATGTGCTTGTGCCCTATTGGTCACTCCACACAGAACAATTCGATGGTCCTCAAAATGTATTGGGGTTATCAGTTATCTGGGAGTACAGCTTCCTAGTGAAAGGAATGACACATTTTTATTCCTGTTAGTGATCACTCTCTCCTGGGTGTAGTGACCTTGAATTAAGAATAATTACAGGAAGTGGGGTGTTAGAGGGGTTTTCCACCTGCAAAAAATGTTTTGTTATATTATTGTGCATTTTCTTGATTACTCAAAAGTAATCTGCGGTGGTGCAGCGGTAGTGTTGTTGCCTCATAGCAAGAGGTTCTCCCGTTTGATTCTCAGCTAGTATCCAGGGAGTGCCTTCTGTGTGGAGTCTGCCTGTCCTCCCCACGGATCGAGGGACGTTCCAAAAGACATGCATGAATGGGCGTGCCTTCGTTGAAGGTTGGGCGTTGAGCTGGCAACTCGGCACCGTGAAAATCTACTGCTAATCATTAGTGGACCAGAGTTCCACTGTGACGACCCCTAACCAGGAAAAGCCGAAAGACAACAACAACTCAAAAGTCACCAAGGAATGTGATGGCTCCATCTGTTAACAAAGTTAGGCAAAAGGAATATTAGTGGAGGTATCTGTGGCAGGGTTATTCTCAAACGCGGTGGTGCTGGATCCATTTCTTAATAAAGCTGAGGCTGAAATTGGACACTTAAACCCAGCCCAACAAATTAAAATGAAACAAACAACAAATTAAAATTAAACAAACAAAAATGCATGTGGATTACAAATCCCTACTAAACAAAAGCAATATGGTCAGAAGCCTGCCTATTCAAAGTCTGAGGTTCTTGGAATTATTTGGTAATTGAATATTACATTTTCAGTCCAATTCCAGATTTGTTCATTTGATTAGGCTTGAACAACAGCAGCATAAGCACTTGTGTCAGATTTGTGAATAGCATACTTAATCTATAAGCGAGGCAGTCTCCTTTTTTAGTTACCATAAAGCCATATAAATCCACTGCATATCACAACTTATTTCAGAACAAAATATAACAAAAAGCAGTTTGAAATGTTAGAGTTTCTGATGGATTGCCTACCATTTTAAAATGACTGAATCTTTTGTAAGAGAAAGTATTTGTACTCCTTGAGCAGAGACAGATCTTAGACAAATGGGGCCCTAGAAAGGGTAATGGATCAGGGGCCCCCTATACACAGCAGCCCCCCATCCCTACCACAGCAGCCATTACAGTGTCCCATTCATTGGCTAGTTCTCACCAGTTATCACAAACACTATTGAAGCATGTTAGTGTGCATACTATTTTCTTATTCACTTCCACAATGACTACAGATATTTGGATTTAATTTAAAACTTTTATTTCAAATTTTATAGCTCAAACACTGATAGACATTTACTAAACAAAACAATACAGTCTCACAATAAAAACAGACTTAGTATTAATGGTAAACTCCTTTG
The DNA here is from genome assembly GCF_019279795.1 of Protopterus annectens. NCBI lineage: Eukaryota > Metazoa > Chordata > Ceratodontiformes > Protopteridae > Protopterus > Protopterus annectens. The sequence goes on from NC_056739.1 coordinate 547,228,413, forward strand.
CCCTTGAAATTCACAGTCATAGAAATGGCAATGAAACACACATTCAAAGAAAATCCATCTGGCCACTAGAGGGTAAAATTTACCTTTGGGCTATTTTCAAACCATAAGCCCCTTGCACACATTTTTAGGACCATGCACGCATGCATGTGTTCTTTGATTCACCTTCCTGATTGTAATAAATTATATTCCTGTATAATACATCACCACTGATTAGAGAGAGTGTTAAATTTGTAGTTTTGAACATTTTTCTAGTAAGTAATGAAACTAAATGCATGAAGCAATAATGACAAAACTGCTCATTTCAATAAATATCAACCATGACAGACTATTCAATATTAGTCAACATGCACAGTCTCTGCAGAAGTAAAAGTCATCTGAATAATTCCATGTTAAGGTTTCTATAACTAATGAAGACATTGTTATTAGCAAACAACTATATATTTCCAGTGGCGGCTGGTGACTTCAAATCAAAGGGGGGCTGCAGGAGACAGCTGAATGGGTGGGGTCAATGGGAATGGGTGTAGCCAACTAGAAAGGGGAGGAGCTATGCTCAAAACCACAAAAACTGTAACTAATTAAATACTCTGCCCTGGGTGTCAAACCATCATTATGAGAGTCCAATTGAGACAAAATGAAGTGTAGAAGAAAAAACATATTTCAATCCTTTGGCTGCATGACAGCTTACTTAATATCTAGATGGAAACAAAAAGGTTGTGAGGCATGAAAAAATAAATTACTTTTTAAATACATTACTGGAATGCTAGTCAAAATCAAGTATAAGAATAACAGGCAGCACTCAACTCAAACCACTTCTCCTTGTACTCCAGTTCTAATTATAATTTATATTCAGCTTTATTAAAGTACCAAGTAACATGCTGAAAGTAGCAATCTCTGTGATACCCCCACTTGTAAAAATGTTTCTTATCCAAAAAGACCTGCTGCCTGGCAACAACTATCTACTTGTTTCATGGGGAAAACATGATCAAAGTAAAAAATGAAAAGCAAACAGGAAACAAGCTCAACATACATTGCTTAAAGGATTACTGCACAGGGTATGGACCACACATGATAGATTGGCATTCTGTTTAGTTTGCAGGTAAAGCCTTAAAATAATGTAATCCTGTCCTTTATTACAAATACTGTCATATGCATTTCAATACCCAAGGCTTATATGTTATCTAGTTATGTAAGCATTCTCTGCATGGTGACAACAGAAAGGCTTTCAATGTTGGCAATTCTTTAACAGTATGCTTATTAAAACTTACTTGCATCTTACAATCTCAGACAAGCTTACCAGATGGTCATTAAAGCACTGCTACTTAAACACAGAGCAACAGGCACTTTCTGAATAATAATAAGCATAAATCAACAGTATAAAAATATGACAGAAACCAGAACATTCTGCAAAATCAAAGACAGACGAAAAGCCAATGTAGTACTTGTATCTACCTTGGATGGGGGGATAGTCTGCACATTTACACTGCATAACTGCTCCTTGCCTTGCTTGGACATATCCAGAGTCACTACATGGGGGAGTGGGGTGCAACAAGTATGTCACCATTTTAAATGTCTCTGGCTGACTGCGATGGCCCTGACACATTTGTCATACCTCTCAACCTCAGAGCAAGAAATCTGGACAAAGCCATACATAGAAGTAGGACAAAGGCCCAAAAATAAGGACAATTTTTAAATATTGCTCTTATAAACTTAGAAAGATAATAGAACAGTAGGTCTTGCATTAGTATGAATTTTCTGAAGGGTATGAAATCTGAAACTGAAATGTCTGTCATTATTTTCTAACTTCAGTCTTTAATGATTTGCCACTAATTTGCCAAAAAACACAATTTTATGAAAAATGGACTAAAATGTGATTCAAAAATATAAAATAGCCACACAATACAGCTGGGAACCTGTCAAAGAAGGGACACTTTTTAATATTAGTACTGCTAACTTGAGCAGTTGACAAAATAAAAGAATCTACATGCATTTCTGAAATAAAAGTAATCTATAACTGATTATTACAGTTATTTATTAATTGTAAACCTTCCATGTTTTCTTCCAAAATTGCCATTTTGCGGAGGGATTATTAAGGGAAGAGCAACATTTTGAGCCAAAATCGGGGACAGTTGAGAGGTTTGGATATGCCTAATTCTATAAAGCAATTTATTTGCATGCACCTCTCAACCTGTTAATGCAGGAAATCTGGACAAGGCCAAATATATGGGGGGAACATATAAACAGTACTAAAAAATTGCTCTTGTATAAATAGAGACAGTTGATCGAATAACAGGTCTTGCTTTATCGTGCATTTTTCTGAAGGTTATGAAGTCTGAAACTCAGTGTCTCTCATTATTTAGTGACTTCATTCCTAAATGATTTGACAGAAAACAACAAATTTTATGAGGAACAAATGAAAAATAAGAAGCAAAAATCTATTCATTCTGCAAAAATCTGGACAGTTGAGAGATATAGTTCAGCCGGGGCTGTCTTTGAGTTTGCTGCCCTTCCCCCCTCACAAAATCATGGTCGAATGGAGCTTCCCCCCTACAGCCATTCCAATGAATCATTACTTGGCTATTTCACCCCATTTACCATAAACACTAATGTGCATACTACTTTACTTCTGCGATGATTTGGACTTCATTTAAAAGTTTTATTTTGCATTTTACAGCGCAAACACTAATAGATATCATATCTGCTAAACAAAGCAAAGCAGTCTCACAATAAGAACAGACTTAGCATTAAAACTTCTCTGCCCTTGAAAACTCACAATCACTGAAACAGCATTGAAACTCACATTCAAAGAAAATACATTTTGCCAGTGGCAGATTAACTTTGGGTTTGGGCTGTTTTCAAATCACAGGCCCCTTGCACACGAAACATACACATGCTCTTTCATACACCTTCTTGATTGTATTAAATTATATTCCTTGTAAAATACAGTACAGTTTTAGAGGGTGTTTTAAATTTATTGTTTTGAAATGTTTCCAGTAAACAATGAAACAAAATGCATGCACCAGTAATGACAAAACTGCCCAATTCAGAACATTTCCATCATAAAAGTCTACTCAAACTTCTACAGTCCACCAGTATCAGTACATATGCACAATCTCTGAAGAAGTAAAAGTCATCTAAATTATTCCACATTAAAGAGATCTGTAACTAATGAAGAGGTTGCTGCTAGCAAACAACTTTGTATTTCATTTTTTCATCTACAAATAAAGTGGCCATTATCCTTAAGGAATAAATTGCCTATCTTACACTAAAAAAAATGATAAGCTAGCAATATTGCAATAGGGAATGGATGGCAAACTGATAACAGGTTCATAGTTACTAGTTATCTTTGCATCCACCCCTTTTGCAACACAGTACAGTACCAGCAATGCATCTATCTACTGTGGGAGTAGAACCCACAGCCTTCTGCATAAAAAGCAAGTATACTACATGTTGTGCTATTAACAATGCAAGCATACTCAGCATGAGCAGCACTAAACTTTTGCTCCCCTGCAGCTCTCAGCTCCTTGTAAAATCTACTCACTCAGTTGTAGCTCTGAACTTTGCAGCACAAAGAACTCTGGAAAAGGCCAAAGTTTATTGTGGGGGGGGAGAAAAGCCCAAAAACCAGGGACACATTTTAAACATTGCTTGTATAATGTTGGAAAGTTGCTAGAATAAAATGCTGTGTTACCACCATACATTTCACTGCCAAGCCTTAAACCCAGAACTCTGTGCAAAACAGTCAGAGCAACATACCACTATGCCAAATCAGCTGTTTTGTGAAAGAGGAAGACGGAAACTTAAATGGCTACCATTTAGTGACTTCAGTTCTCACCATAGCACAGCTGTCAACCTCTTAGCACAAAACACCTGAACAAAGCCAATAATGGGTGAATACAGACCCCAAACGTTCAGTGAATTCAGTTCTCACCATAGCTCTCAACCTCTTAGCAAAAAACACCCGGACAAAGCCAGTAATGGGGGAATATAGCCCCCCCAAACATATTCAGTGAATTCAATTCTTACCATAGCTCTCAAACTTAGCACAAAACCTGGATAAAGCCAATAATGGGGGAATACCGTCCCAAAAATAGGGACAGATTTCAAATATCCATCTTATACACTTAGAAAATTGCTAGAATAAAAGCTTTTGTGTTACCATGCACTTTCTGAAGAATATGAAGTCTGATATTCAAATGCATGTCATTTTTAACATTTGTTAACCAGGAAAGTCTGACTTGGAACAAAAGCTAATTTTTAGCAGAGGCCCAGGGAGAAACACTCCAGACAGACACATATGTTTGTAAGATGGCAGGACACTAGAGGAAACAAAAACAGGGAGGGCATACAGACTCCACACAGAAGGTAAGGCACCCCAGCCAAGAATCAAACCAGAGAACATGTAGCTGTTAGGCAACAATGCTACCACTGTACTACTGGCTTTGCAAGGACACAAAAATACAGAAACCACAGATTTTATGAGGAACAGAACAAGTATGATGGAAAAATCTGCAACATTTTTACAAATGGTGGTGGGTAGGGAATTCAGGCTCTTGCCACCTGGGCCCAAGGTATAGGGTTCAAGCCTTATTCTCTACCCCCCACCATGTAGCACCTGGGGCATTACACGCACACCCCCTACCTGGGACAGGTCTATTCATTGCAGCTCTAAATAAATCCTTCCGCAGCTTTGTTAAGCCAGTGAGATGTCCTTCCCTGATGAGCCTGCTGATGTTGCAGTCTGAGTCTGATCCCTTTCCAGTGACAGTCTATGCAGTTACAACTACATAGACTTCTGGGATATCTGCACTTGAATACTTCTTAATCTGGACTGCTGCTGAGACAGTCTGCGTATGCTCCAGACTGCCTCAGCAGCAGTCCGGATATCGGAAACGCTAGTGCGCATGCGCGAAAGTCTGCTACTCGCAGTTGTATTTTATTTTCTTTCTTTTGTATTTTATTTTACTTTCTTTCTTATTTTACAGCTGGGGGGCTGCAGTCTGGCAGTCCAATAGCATGGGCCACCCCTGTATATTTTAGTGTTTCATCTAGAAATTTAGTGCCTGTTGCCTTGAAGAATAAATTGCTTAAGTTACTTAAAAAATGGTAAACTAGTAATAGTACAATAAAGAATGGATGGCAAATCAACAACAGGTTCATGGTTACTAAACATCTCATCCAAAGGAACACACACTCAGGATTGCAGCACCCCCACCCCATCCCCCTTAAAGCATAACACAGTATAAGCACTGATGTGGAAGTAGAACCCATAGCCTTCTGCATCAAAAGCAAGCATGCTCCCTGTTGCACTACTAACACTTCTTTCAAATTTTATATCACAAACATTGATAACCATTTGCTGAACTAAACAGTTGACATTAAAAACAGACTTAGAATGAGCAGCAGCAAACTGCTCTACCCTTGAAGCTCACCCCACACACTATTTCTTGAAAATACACATAAGCTCACAATTCCTTGAAAATACACTGAAACTTAATTCCTTGAAAATGCACTTTGAGTGCGATGGTTAGTGTAGATGATTCAGGCTCTTGTAACTAAAGTACAGGGTTTGAGCTTGAGCAAATTAACTAACTTGCCATCCATAACTAGGGCATTTTACTTACACACACACACACACACACACACACACACACACACACACATGCACACATGCACACGTCATGTTACCCAGAAGTAGAATCATTATCTAAAGTTTGTTATGTTTAAATTCCATGGACACAGAAAAGAAAAAGCAACAGCAGGAAGTGTGTGCATCAACATACACATAGACGCAAAGGCCAAAAGGATTAATTCTCCTAAAGAAGAATGAATGGCCTTAAAGAAAAAATGTATTTTTTTTATTAAAAACTAAATGTTGTAGCAGTGGGGGCCCCTCCCCAATGGGCCCAAGGCAACTGCCTAGATTGCCAGGGGCCCAAGGCAACTGCCTAGATTGCCTACTGCTGGATCTGGCTACTGTAGAGCTAGAAAGACATTTTTCCATGTCTTTTTCTTACACTTAAGGTAAGTAGGTGGAGACTTTTCCCTTTAGCTACATAAGGGAAAGATAAGCGGACATGAGTGAGTGGATGCCTATGACACATCTGCTGCTATGCCAAGATGAAAAGACACTTTTTCATGTCTTTGCGTGTTAGGAGTGGAAGATATGGAAGGCAGGAATTTGGGGTTTATTTAATTTTTTAAACATTAAGATATGATAGAAGAAATGGATAATTCTTGCCTTACAGACTTTCTTGATAGAGGTTATTTAATTAAATATAACGTTTGTTAACATGCTCAGTACTGATACTAATGGCTGAGATTGTGGATATTTCATTTTTTCAAAGTATAAAGAAATAGAGAAAATTAATAGAAATATATTGATTAATAAAGAGGTGCAAATACAGTTAATAACAGAATATCACCATTTATTTCCTGTAGTTAAGATTTGTTTATTTATTTATTTTTCTTTTTACATTTGTTAATCGGGTTAGTCTGACTGAGCCCAGAGAGCCCTTTTTCAGTGGAGACCCAAGGAGAAAAGCTCCAGGAAAGTAATTAAAAAATGAGAAAAAGCTAACAATTCAAGTTATAAGATACATAACGTGCACAAACAGAGAGAAATGTGCAATTTTAACATATACAAGGTAAAAGTACAGTATTTTGAGAATGCAGTAGCAATATGCTTGGGAAATTTGGTTAGCATTGTTATTTACAAGGAATGTAGGAATGCTTAAAATAAAAAATTCAGAGTACAGCATAGATGCATTTAAAAAGCATAGGTACTAACTGCAGATAGAGTAATATATATAGGGAATTGAAAGAAGAAGAAAAATCCATTAGGTAATTTCCTGACAAGTACAGATCCATGCATGTTGGAAATTAATTTTTAGTTGCTTGTTGAATTCGCCCCTTTTGGTAGTGGAGTGAAGGACAATGGAAGTTTGTTCCATGAGTATGCAATTGAATGACTGTAAAGTATTTTTCCAATAGTTTTGTTTAGCTTGGTTACCTGCAGAAGGTTTTGTTGTGTGCTTCTGAGGTCACGAGTGTGTAGGGTGTAATCATGGATGTAAGGGTAGGTCAGGGGTTGGAGCTATTTAAGATTCTGTATGCACTTTGTAGTTATGATATTTGAAGCATGTGGTGGAGCTCAGGCCATCTTAAGCATTTCAGGGATATACAATGATGGGATTTGTAGCTATTACTGGCCATGAATCTGGCTACCTTGTTATAGGTGGTTTCTAGTTTGGTTAAGAGATTATTTTGGAGGTTAGTAAGTATGGGAATAGCATACAGCAGACATGGTAGAATAAATATTTGAGCCAGTATAGGTCTAGATTTTTTAAGTATATATTTGTTGTTGTGGTATAGAAGACCTAGTTTTTGATTGGACTTTTTGATACAATTTAAGATATGTAGGTCGAATTTTAATTGGTCATCTATAGTAACACCAAGCAATTTGATGTTTGAGTCAGTGGTGATAATTGTATTATCTAAGGATGAGATGGTGAAGTTGTCTTTAGCTGGATTGAGGTCTTTTGGAAGGAAAAGGAGGAGCTTGGTCTTTTCGGGATTGAGAAGCAGGTTGTTTTCAGTTAGCCATTGTTCTGATAGGTGCAGAGATTGTTGAGTGACAGTGTGGAGATTTTGAATATTGTCAGATGTGTTAGTTGTGGAATAGTATGTGTGCTGTAGTAAGGTAAAGTGGGGGCAGGAAACATGGAGGTTATGTATAAATATATTAAAATGTAGGTGGCCCAGGACAGAACCCTGGGGAATCCCGGTCTTAACAAGATGGAAAGGGAAGAAGGATGCTTGGCATCTGATGGACTGATATCTGTTTGAGAGGTAGCTGTTAAACCAGGAGGTAGTGGAGGTAAAAAGTTGTAGGTTGGAAAGTGTGTGTAGGAGGATGGGATGAAAACTGGTATAAAATGCTTTGGATAGGTTGAGGAATAGAGCTGATATGAGTTTATTATCATCTCTGGCTTGGGCAGTGTTGTGTGTGCAAGATAGTAGGGCAGTGGTAGTACTGTGTGAGGGATGGAAATTGTGCTTTGTGGGTGTAATTAGGTTTGCCTGTAAGAGGTGGTTTAATATTTGTCTATGTATACATTTTTCCGGTATCTCGGATAAGGAGGATAATATGGAAGCAGGCCTATAATTTGAGGGTTCTGTAGAATTGCCTTCCATGTGGAACGGTATTATGAAGAATTTTTCAAAGATATCTGGTACTGTATTTTCTTAAATGGATCTACGGATTCGGCTGCAAGTTTGAGAAATAATGGAGGGAGTTTGTCGGCTGATGGGGAACAGGGTTTGAGTTTGTTAAGGTTTACTTCCTCAATCCACCTGTGTGCCTGAGGAATTCCCAATTTGCACTGTTTTTTAACCCGACATTTGGAATTGTTTTTTAGCTGTCTAATAAGTTCGATAAGCAAGGATTTTTCCAGTTTCCCATCAAATTCATATTTATTAACCCATTTTGAATAGTATCTAACATTATCAGCATGTTGTGATTGCATATATTTTGCGTCTTCGGTTAACGGTGGGTTTCGGGGTCTTTTTGTGCACGTATTACCCATTTTATATAAGGCACAAGCAAAAATGAAATAACAAGTTATGCTGAAGACCTGTTGTACCAAACCAGATAAATACGAAAAATGAAGTACAGGTCACTGCTGAAATCTTCTTTGTTGAATCTCCTTTATTAAAAGTAAGCGCTTTCGGAATAATCCTTCATCAGACATAATTCAAAGTAACAAAAGCAGCCATATTTAAAACACAGATCATCCAATCACTTACTCCTAAAAGCCCGCCTTTTTTGTAAAGCAGGTTTAATTGGTAAAACATCATTAAGACCAGGTGGTCTATGTGCTCTTAAATCTACTATCCACTTAGATTCAGCTAATGCTGTTCTATGCTGAATGTCCCTCATTGGTAGCAATATTTACAATGCATCTGAACTTAAAAGTGTGTGTAGGATTAGTCTCTATATGTCTGAATAAAGCATTGCTCACTTGACATGTTCTAATATTACTAATATGCTGTAAAATCCGAACCTTCAACATGTTGTTTGTCATACCATTAGATAGTAGCTAATAAAGGAGATTCAACAAAGAAGATTTCAGCAGTGACCTATACTTCATTTTTCGTATTACCCATTTTGTTCTAACTCTTAAATGTTACGTAACCCTTCTTATTTTTTTAATGTGGTACCATGAGTGTTTATAGTCTCTTCAGACTACCTGCCTACATATTCTGCTTCCCTGATCTATGACAAGATAGCAATCTTTCTGTCCCTGAATTTTAACAAATTCTCAACAGAACAAATACAATCAAGTCCCTGATCTAAAACAGAAAAAAGTAGATTTCACCCTACCTGAGCCTCAGCGATTGGTCACTCACTATTCGAACGAAACTCACCTTCAGTCGTAGATCAGAAAAGTGGCTGGCCTCTTTTGCATGACAATTCAGTCGGAGGTCTTTCAAACAAGAAGAACCAATGTGGTATCTTCCCTGTGCAGTTTCATGCCACCTGGCCCATCTGATCCAAGGCTAAATGGAGGCATCCGGCTCGAAGGACCAAAAAATGTCAAAGGAAAATACTTCAAAGACCAATCAGCATAAGGTTCAGTTCAGGTTTCTTTATTCTTGTGCAAGGAGACAAAAAATGCAGATACAGAGTTTGTCTAACTAAAATCAGGAAATGTCACAATTAATATACCTTTCTTTCAAGACATTGCCCACTACGACTGACGTAGCAGATCACCAGTTCATAATGTTGCTTTATTACAGTTGTTTTCTCACATTTTCAGCTGACTCTACAAAGTATAGAAAATATTTTTCAGTAACCAGGATGGCCTTGACGACCACCGGTCAGTTATAACTTTCTTGCTATGTGATGTTACAAGTCTAGGTACTATGGCTAATTCAAGCACAATGCAAGTACAGATCTCTGAAGCAGTCTATTGTTTCTAGTATCTAACTTTCTTGCAACTGTGCACTTTTTCATCAACACGAACAGAGCTTATTGTCCATAATAAATGGATCTACAGAAAACAGTATTATTCTTTATTTAATTTCATGACCTAGCAGATAATCACCTGCTTCTCAATACATTTCCAAAGGCATAAACATGTATTTTGCTGTGCTAGCAAACTAGGTCAGAGTGCATCTTGCAGTGTCAGAAAGCACAATTTCAGAAAAGCATGCTTGCAGTCTTAAACAGAACTAATAGCTGTATATAGAATAAAAATGTGTTAATCCTTTTCTGTTTATAATAAGCACTACACACATATGTTAATACATATTTCTCTGAAATTTGGGAAGAGTGTCTTACTACTGAAGTAGGGAGGTGGTCACTAAGAGAGCTAGGTAGGGTGAAAGGGTTATGATAGCACCGGGGGTTGGATAATAATATCCAGTCGATGACTGAGCCGTTCTGGGAATTTTTTTGCTGGTGCATGGGTGAGGTGATCAGCTGGGTAAAGCCATAAAGGTTCATAGAGTAGCTAGAGGATGCAGTATTAACAAGACACCAGTCAATATCTGTATCCCCAAGGATGATGGTTTCATAGGGAATGGATATATAAACCCAAGAAAGAAACTCCTCGAGTATTGGAATGTTTTTACCTAGGGGTATGTAGATCACTGCAATGACACGTTTTTTGTGTTGATTTAGGTTACAGGTTGCTATAAGTATTTTGGCAGGGCAGAAATCAGGGATAGCTACTGAGAGGGAGGAGAGAGAGAGATGGTCAGAGTAGAGTATAGCTACTCGCCACCCTTTTTTACTTCTATCCAGTCTAACAATATTATAACCAGAGGGAACAATTTCTCAGTTTGTAATATGAGGTTTTAGCCATGTCTCAGATAGGATAAGTATATTTGGGTTATATTGAGAAATTCAGGTGTGGAGGAGGGTGCTTTTATTGACAACGCTTAGTATATTCATTGACAAAAATGGCAGATTTTTTTGGATGATCATAATGACTTATTTGTGAGGCTGTTGGAAATGGGGGATGCTGTATAAGTATGATTAGAGTGCTGTGGTTGGGGTGGATATCACCAGATAAGAGTAGTAATTTGCTTTGAAGCATTTGTAGGAAGAAATATTTGCAAAGGAACTAATGGTTTGCATCAGTTCCTTTGTAGTGTTTGCAAAGGAACTGAAGTTTTGTATTGAAGATCTTAAAAAGTAAGGAAATACAAAACTATCCTTATTGACTGGAATGATAATAATAGAAATGGTGATGTAGTGAATGGTTTAAATAGCCTTTCTTCAGGAAACCAGTTTATTTGTATAAAATATCAGCTGGGGAAGTATACATTTATTTTAGTAGGGGCTACAAACATTACCCTTGTTAATTTCTGACACTAGTAACACAGAAAGTTTACAAAAGACTACAAGGGGTCAAATCAAGATCACAGATGGAGAAGATCTGGGAGATAAGTGTGCAGGGAATTTTAGATATGATAATGACAGAGACAATATACAAAGTCAAAGGGGAGTAGGATCTAAAAGGGGTATAGATCAAGATGAGTTTGATGGAAAAGGTTAAAAAGAAAAGTCAGAGAGCTTTTCAGAAGTGTAGTTTTGGAAAACAATGCTGGACATATGATCAATAATGAACTATCTGATCAAAGTTCAATAAGAAAAGTATTAATCATTGGTGATTCTATGCTGAAAGGTTTGAGAAATATGACATCAGGTTCAAATAGAAATTGTGTTACAGTTACAGGTCTTAATGGAATTAAGATTTCTGATATACAGAAAGCATTGATCAGACTTTTTAATAAAGCAAGAAAGTACAGTAAGGTTATAATTGTTGCAGAGGTAAATGATGTTGGTAGGTGTAATGTACCTTTATTTATCGATGCAGTTAAAAAAGCTATTGCACTAAGAGTGAATGATTTGAATTAGTGTTTGTTGATGTTATTCTTGCACAAGGATTTCGATTCAACAATGTTGCTAGAACAGTCAAAAATTCTTTGAGGAGGACCTTTTAAAAGATAGGTATTGAGGTAAGTATGTTATGCATAGACTTTGAGTATGGGAATGATTCTTTTTGGAAAGATAAGTTACATTTAGATCACGATGGTAATATGTTCCTTAAGAAATATCTGTTAGGGCATGTGATTTTTTTTTTTTTATTGAGAACAGAGAATGTAAGAAAAGGTTCAGAGATGGAAATCGATAACATCTTTCATTTTTATATGAATAATGCTAGAATTTAAATAATAAATTTATTGAGTTAGAAGCTAGAGCTATAACAAAGTAAACTGATGCGTTTTTAATTAATGAATTTAGTTTTCATAAAAAAATCCTCCATTCAATTTACTGAGATGTATATATCATCATTATGTTAAGGTTAGTAAGAAGGGTGGTTGTTTATTTATTTATGTGAACATGAAATTTGTTTCTAATGTGAATCTGTAGATTTTGAGATTATAACTGTTATATATTAATTAACAATGGGACTGTTAAAGTATGTTTCTTTTACAGACTCCCAGGTTTGAGTTATCAGGAAAACTGTGATTTTTAATACAAATAGTATTACAAAGTTTGAGAGTACTTATGCTTTAATAGTTGGTGATTTTAATTCTCCATATACTAATTGGAAAGATACTTTTAATGGTACAAGTGTGACAGATGAGTCAGTTACATTAGGTATGGAATTTGATTATGATCAACTAGTTGAAGACCCTACTGGGGGGGAATATACTGGATGTACCATGGGGAAGGAAAACTATTAACAAAATAAAATGTAATGTTGTTTCTGGGTTTTTAAGGTCAGACCACTGTGGTGTAAAATGTAATTTAAGATTAAGTGGGGACTTAACTAAATGTAAAAGAAGAGTCAGTAAATATAAAAAAGGAGTCAGTAAGATACTTATTTTATAGAACTGATTGTTCAAAGGTGATTATTGATTGGAATAATTGGGAATGGGAGGAAATATTGAGTCATAATAGTATTAATATGGCCTGGAATTTTTTTTTTACTTTTATTCAACAACTGATATTGAAACATGTTCCAACTGTTTTAGATAGACCCAGAGTATTTAAAACATCTTGGTGGAACTATGAACTATATAAATTTAATAAATAATAAAGTTTCTATGGAAAACATATAGACTATTACCAGATGAAAGTAATAAGACTAGGTACAAGAATAACATAACCATACTTAGGAGACTTTTAAGGAAGGCCAGAAGAAACTGCAAGACAAAATTGGTAAAATTTATTCCTGATAAGAAGTTTTTTTTTTACAAACTTCTTAATCAATTTAGAGACAAGAAGACTAATTATAACATTTGGTATAACGATGAAGTAATTACAGATGTAGATTATTTGGAGGACTTATTTTTGGATAAAGTAGTTGTCTCTAAAGAAAGTAACTGTGCAAAGGATGAGTTTTTGATGTAGATTTTCTTAATTTATTTGCCTATATTAACACTAAAGTTTTAAGAAAATGTATTCTTCTTCTGCAGTGGGTCTTGATGGTATCAAAGGATATTTTCTTAAGTCTGTTTAGAAATTTGTGTGCCTTGTCTAAATGTATTTTCAAAGAACCTTAGAAATAGGTGAAGTGCCCAGATAATGGAACGAGTCATTAGTTGTTCCAGTACCTAAGGGAGGTGAAACTACATCTGTTGAGAATTATATACCCATTAGACTGATGAGTATACTGGGAAAATCTTTTGAGTGGGTCATTAGCAAATATATATCTATATTGGATACATAACACAACATGGATCTGCCCAGGAGGGATCCTGTAGGCCACATTTATTATCTTTCTACCAATCACTATGGGACATATTTGACAAAGGGTTATTTGTGGCTGTTTTCTATATGGTTATGGCTAAAGCATTTGACACTATCCCTCATGATAAAGTAATATTCCAAATGTTGGAACTCAATCTGAATCATTATGTGATAAGGTGGTTTAAGAACTGGTTATGTTTTATAACTAGTAAAGTTCACTTGTAGAGTACTTTGTCCTACTCTAAAAACATTCTGGCATACCTCAGGGCTCTGTCGTAGGACTGGTATTGTTTGGACTCTTATGCTATCATTTCCTATACATAAAGTTATTTGGATTAGTAAGTATGCTGAATACTCTTAAGATAGGATCAGTTGTTACTACAGTTGTGGATCACAGTAAAGTCCTGGGGTGCTTGGATGAATTGTTCACATGATCATCAGTTAAAAACACAAGAAAAAAAATTGTGTTTTTCATTTGATAGTATTATAAATTCTATCATTACTCATTGAAAAACACTTTGGATGTAGTGAGTAAAGTTAAGGATTTAGGAATTAAGGGTGAGTGTGACTTTAATTTTGATTTACATCTTATGAATATTATTAGAAGAAACTATGTAGAGATTAAGAATATTTTGAGAATTTTTGTATGTAGAGATAGGGAATTTTTGGTCCCATTGTTTAAAACCATAGTAAGACCTGTGACAGACTGTGCTGAGAATGTTTGTATATTTAATTCATTACAAACAGAAAGACTGGAAAGGATACAGAGATTTTTTACCTGACAGATACAAGGTTTTTAAGGGAGAAGATGTATAAAGATAGACTTAGGGAGATTTCTTTATTCTCAATAAGATATATATTATTTAGGGGTGATTTAATCATTATGTATGTGTGTTTTAAATCTGAAAGCATGGGAATAAGTGTTGGTATAACAAGAAACTATCATCAAAAAGTGACTAGAAATAAAAATTACATGTTGGTAATACCAAAATGTAAAGTGGAGCTTTGGGCAGTTCTCTTCATTTTAGAGCTGCTTGTTGGTGGAATTCTTTGCCTCTTAAAATTAGAAGGATGGGTATAAGCTGTATATTTAGATGAGCATTTGGTTGACTGAGTGTATGATACTATACAGACTGGAGGCAGGCTCCTTGAAGGTCTATTAGGCCTAGAGTTTCAAGTATATAACATTGAACATTACCACCAAATGTCATGGATGACTAATGCTGATGAGTTTTGAATCTCACCAGTGTGAATCCAAAGGAGACTGATGGCACTACGTGTGTGTGAAGACTAGGCTGGCATTGTAAAGATCTGAGTACCACCAACACCAACCAGTGTATCATCTGGGTATGTGAGGGAGCCTCACCACTGTATCATTTGTGTATGTCCTTGTATGCACTCCACTGCCCCAAATAATTTGAATGGTTACAGGAGAGAGAGCATCTCAAAACAAACCACTGGTACCTTACAGGTTAAAGTAAAGGAAAGTGCACACAAATCTGCTTCAATATCCAATTCACCAAATTCAACCTCTTCCCGAGAACATAAAGGGAGTAGGCACTGCTTTCCTGGATTTGGGTTTCTAACAGCCCCCCACCATATTAGGGCTAAACATTGACCACTTAAAAACCTAAATCTCACACAATGGTCCTCAGGCCACTTACCACTCTCTCTCCCTCTCTCTCTCTCTCTCTCTGTACCAGATTATTTTCCAGTGCCCTTGTCAATGTTAATTATTTTCCAACAAATTATTATTCTCTCTCTCTCTCTCTCACACACACACACACACACACACACACACACACACACACACAAACACAAACACCCTTCCCAGGGAAGGCTGTCAGAATTATCCAGTAGTACCACCACTTAAAATATAACATTGTTAGGTTTAGACAGTTAAAAAACTTAAAAAATGCATAAGCAATTACAAAGTAAAATGTCATATAGGTCACATATAATAAACAAACAGGTTTACATTAGGCTAAATGTGTTAAAATGTTCTTCTAAATAAAAATGTTTTGTAGTAATGGATTTTTTAGGGATACATTTGTATTAATTGTTTAATTGGGGGTGCTTGTTTGCACATGTATATAATTTGCATTATGGTGCTTGTTACTTAGATCCCTGAAGGTGAATGGCCGTGGTACCAGATCATTGTAATTGAAATAAAGCTGTGGAGCTGAATTTTTCAGTTTTTTGTTTTTACATTAGGTTTTAGCACTTTAAATGGATTGCAATACAATTTGTATACAAGAAATTGATTCCTAGTTTAATAGTGAATTTCCTTGAAAAAGTATAAATATAGCTTTACAAAGGAGTCAGTAGTCTGAAATAAGAAAAAATGCATTTTTTTTAATCATTTTCAGTCCTAGGATCACAGCCTTATATCAAGGTGACGTGTGATGTAGAGTATGTGATTACATTTGTTCAGCTGGGAGATCACTGATAATAGACAAAGTGAGCCTTCATTCCAGTAAATTTTCTCCTTCAGTCCCAGGTACATTGTGGTCAAAACTCAAGTACTGCATCAGCAATATGCAAGATCAGATGATGAGTAAAAGGGAAGGAGATATGAGAAACAAGGATTCCAGGACCAGTAATTAAGACTGCAAAATGTAACAGACATACCAGGTCAGACTTGTAGCCTTGGTTTACTTGTTATGGCACCTAATACAACTCCGTGATCTAGTGCCCTCTCCTCAAGTCTAAGGAGCAAAACAAAGTCTTCTCTCAAGTTTAGAGCAAAAAACATTCCTGAAGCTCAGTGCAATAAGAGATCCAACAGTCTTTCAATTGTAACAAATTTCACTTGTTCTAAACTGTATGCTTGCTACAATTGTAAAAAAAGTGGCCTGATACATTCTGACTATTACACACACAGCAACATATTACTTCAGCCCTGAATGCAAATGTAATACCAGTATTCGCAATCTTCCAGTCATGCCCCAGACATCTTGTACCTAGGGCAACTGTCCCTTTCACCCTTCTTCTTATGCTGCTGGTTAGACTGCATGATGATCCCATGAATCACAGAAGCTCCTCTGTGCCTTATGTATAACAGCAGCATAACCCCCCCCCCCATCATGTACCTTATTCCTTAAAAGAGATAAGACTATCAGATGGCATTAGTGAGTTGGAGTCACTATAATGCACAGACTTTAAGATTTCCTTATTACTTGCCCTAGATGACGGTTGCTTTGTATTTGCATTTCTCATATAAAATATTTGAGATTTAATAAAAAGGAATTATAAACAAAGTGATCAGATGAGCTTAGCTTTTGCTCTAGGGATTCAGGAGTGTAAGATAAGCTTGCAATGTGGTCGCAGGAACAGTATATAATATCGTAAGATAAGCAGGAGGTTCGTTAGAGGAAATTACAGAACAGCAAGTAAGTCTGTCTTAACATTTCATGTTCAATGACCTCTAAGTAGCAAAAATGGTCATTATGTCTTAATTTCTGCCCTTAATATTGATGCAGTATTGTCTACTAAATGCTATAAATCTTGTTATTTGCTTTAACCCTTAAAAAGACTGTTTCATGTCAGGAGGCGTAATACATATCACATGGATGTCAGGCGTGATATATGGTCCATGTGGTCTGTAGTGTAAACAATTATCTGAGCTTCAGTGTACCATGTGACATACTAATCACTGTAACTAACTCATCAGCAATTAAGTGTATACACCTCCAGATCTAATGACCTCCCTTTTTAGAAGCTATAACATGCATTATGCTACACCAAGTAGTTAACCTTAATACTGTACTAGGGATGCTGTGGGCTACTTGTATTAATACAAAACCTCAGTACACAATGAGAACAACATTTTCAGAAATGCAACTTTTCAGTCCTTACAATCTTTTCCAACTCCAGAAGATAATCTATATAAGTCTGGTTTCTTCAACCATTTATAATAACTGGTGACTTTAACAGGACTGCTCATACTTGGTATCTGGTCCTGATTTTAGGGCAGTTCTTGTTATGTATAGCCTCACCTTCACACAGCTTCACGAATATTTACCTGTAACTCTTCATCTCCACAGTTTTCACAGTGTCTGTTTTCTCACAGGAACACTGGTAGTCACACTTCCATTTGATAATCTTCCAGGAACTTTACCTTTCCTGTATTTGTCTTACACAAATCTTTGTGACAACTTCTGTTCAAACATACATTTTCCCCTTCAACTGCATGGGATCTTAGTTCAGCTGCTTTACAGCTTTTGCCTCATGATGTGGATTTTCCTTTGTTTTTGTAATCTTACTATATCTCTGACCTGCAAACATACAGCTTTAATTAATGGAGTATTTCTGCCTCACATGACTTTTTACTCATTTCCATTAAGCTGTATTACTTTTCAAGCAGCAGCAATGCATTGAAGTAGATAGACAACCTGCTTTTCGACATTCTTCCCATCAATATTTAACGTGGTGACAGACTGCCTCTGCAGGACAGTATTGATATATTCCAAAATCTCAAGGTGACACTCTGCTTACGGCTTACCTTTTGTTAATGCTCTTTCTCATAAGAATAATTACTGTTGAATACCTGCTATGTGACCTTGACAGAGTTCTGATATAATGAAAAACTTTCAGAGAAATTGATGCTTCCCTTTCTGCACCATTGTGACTGTAGACTTAGTACATACAGGTTAAGAAGAAGGGGTTCCTACAACATCTGGGTGCAAAAGGTGTTGCATTGTTTTCTTTTTGGGTTCGCTGAAAGTGATTTTCAGTAGAAATGTTTCACTGTCTCATGACTTAATGCAATTGCCATTGGTAAGTTGGCATGAAGCCATTCTTCCACTTGCCACTTTAACCAAGGATAGCATGAGCTTTATCTTATATATCTGAATTTGTATTCATGCACAACATTTCTGAATTCCTGATTTTTCATGTACCCTTTGTGCTGAGAGTATACATGTCAATGCATTAATCATGCCTGTATTGTTATGTCAGTTTTGCTGTTAGGAGACATGGAATAAAGGCTTCTCTGAAATGGAACAAATCTGTATCCACTCTACTCAATGGGAAGTATAGACTGACATATGCTAACATCACTTCTGTTGAACTGAGAGTGTAGTATGTATAGTTCTGTACCTGTTTTTCTTTAAAAGCTGACATTCCTAGACAAGTATTACACCCTTTTCCATGTTACTATTCTAGATGTGATTTGTGCTTTTAGGTGATTCGGAACTATCATTGTTCATAGGTTCATAGATTAGTACTAGGCTAACCACCCTTGTGGGCCATTTTAAGCCTAGCCAATTGCCCAATGTGAGAATCAAACCCTGCACCTTGTGTCTGTAAGGTAAACATCTTAACCATTTTGCCAACCTCCCACATGAACTTTGTAAAGTAATCCCTGGACAGAGCTCATTTTTCTTTAAAAGAAGAATAAGGAGGAATTCCTTTCCTTACCAATGACTGTCATTAAAAAGGAGTTTGATGAGTATGAAAGATTTGCTATGGTCAAGCCTCTCTAATACCATTAGGGCATAACCTTGTTAGTCATCTACCAACCTATGCCATCAGTGAAAACCAACTACTTAAGCTATGGCAGTCACTTCTCAATGCTGACCTGAAAGGTGATCTTGCTCCTGACCAAGAAGACACCTTTTACTTTATACTTTTCACAATGTACACAAGTGAGGGGCCAGGTTCAGACATAGGTGTTTGTCCTAGAAATTCTGGATGAAGTCTATTGATAAGTGTCTGTTACAAGTCCGCCTTTCAGTTAACTTTTGACTGATACCTGTCAAAGATCGTGGAACAATGACTGCAGAATCCAGCCTTAAAGATTGAATATCACAATGGCATTGAACACTACATGAGATATTGATTAAGATAAAAAGTTTGAAAATTTTAAGACAAAACTATGCATAATTAACATTATGACCTTGTGTCATAAACCTGTCCTTATGAACATGTTAATTTTAACAGTTTCAATTGTCACAACATAGGCATTTGTTCAAACCATCTCCTGAATATGTCAGCTGTCTTCTTAAATGCAGACTACTATGAATTTGTAGTCTTTAAAGTTGTGTTTGATATGCAAAAAACATGCATCTAATTTGCATAGTATGGTAATAATATAACAGGTAAACTTTTTGCTTTCACAGGTTTCCAAAGTTGTAAGCCAACATTTTCTTTTCCATACCCAGCCTCTATGTGTCCCTACATTTGTAGCTTAGTCAATTCTTCATACCTGCTCAGATAAAGTCCAATAATGAACACTAGAATTATGTTTTTTTAACCTGTCATATCATTTATTTTTCTAATTTGAACTATATATTCTTTTGGTCACACTTGGCGGAAAGCTAACAGCATTGTTTACAGTTTTGTACATGACTAAAATTTTCTTGTCCTGAATAAATTTTAATGTGAACCTTTTTTCTCCTAGCCTCAGCAGTTACTAGCCAGCATACCCAAATAACTACAGATACAACTTTGAAAGAAACAGTGTCATCAACTCAACAAGACAATACAAGTCCAAACACTAAAATGTTCAGCAGTTCAGACTCCATATCCAATACTGGCAGTGAAATCAGTACAACGGAGTCTACAGAAGGCACAGCAGGGGCTAAATTTAAGGAGGTAATAAAACCATGACACCTAGTCAAGGATAGAGCATACTCAAAACAACATGATGTATGGTGTTTGTGGTACAGAAATGAATTACATGATTAGTGAGTTAGGTGATGTGGAGTGCATATCTTTCTAATAGTCTCTGGCCTGATACATCAGAACCTTTGAGTAATCTAGAAACAGTGGTGTCCAAAACACTGCATTCCAAGTTGGCACACTATATACTGATAAAGACAACTGTTAGTGGCTAAGCTCTACAGTTAAACTAGTTTATAAGTAGGTAAACAATTCTTGAATACTTTGTTTGTAATTATCAGTGTAGTCATCAATGATTAATTATAAAAAAGCAGTCATATGGTGCTAATGTGTCTCTCATTTTGGTCCTGTCATTACCCAATAGGCAAAAAATGCAGCCCAGACTAGAAACAAACTGTTTACAGAAAGGACATTTAACACAACCCAGCCTTCAGAGTGAGGAGAGGGGTGAGCTCTTCTTCATATTTTTGGTGTATGGGTGATGAATCTGAATGATGAATCATCTTTGTAAACAGAAAATAACACTGAGGTTCTAACAAGTTTACCATTCAGAATGATTAAAGTCTTCCAGTCCTTCGTAGAAAGTCTGGATCCAGCGATGTGGAAGCCAGAAGATTTAGAGGTGCAAATGATGAGAGAAGGGAAGGCAATAGAGGAAAAATGTAGTGTTTAAAAGATAAGTGAAAAAAATATAACAATTTGTGTGAAATCACAATCAATTCATATTAATCTGTCAAAAGATACTGAAGTTTCTGACCATTCTAACTTTGTGCAAGACATTGAAAAGGTATTTGTTGTATCAGCATCTGATCCTCAGGGTAATTGCATGCACATGTGTCACTATGAGAGGTTCCACTTCTGGAGCGTGACCTTATTATTCTGTACTATAAAAAGGAAATTTGTGTGTTAAAAATGCTAGGAAGGTAAAACAGCTTAACTGGAAATTTGAAAAGATATATTTCCATGACTTTCCCTCTCAAGTTACAGAGACACAATGTTGTCAGGAATTAAATTCTGTGTTAAGCTTACACTGTAGTGATCAGGAAGGACTCCAGAGACTAAAATACCTTGCAGCTGCAAAAACTGACTTCCAGACTTTTGTAAAGCATGGTTAAAAATTGCATTGTATTCTCCTTTATTATGGCTGTCTCAGGCATGTGTGTATTACATACATACCTGATTTATTTGTTCTATAGTTATAGATGATTTACGAGCAGTGATAGTTAAACTGACTTTTGGTGGAATGTTTTTATTTGCATGTGCTTTTCATCCCTGGTTCTTGCTGACATGGCATTGGTATAGTCTCTGTTCTAGCCTTAGGGGAAATAATGTACATGCCTTAAAAGTGGATTATGCAACTTGTATTCATAGGCCTACATTACTAATCAGCATCATATATAATAGAGCATAACAGTGGTGTAGAAAGCAATAATCGTACTAGACATTAATGGGTCAAAACAATGGAGTTGTTAATCCACGATCACGCTGATCAGAATGTGATTTGCAGTCCTGGTCTGCACAGTAAGAAATAAAGGTTTACAAACTCCTGAAATATTAGGGAAGATGGAGGCAATGCTATTTAATGGCTGTGCAGGACAACTGGTAAGCAGCTATATTAGCACTGTGAGATATGTATAACATTAACTGAGATGTAGCTTGTGAGGTTGAGACCTGACAATTAAGAAAGTAAATAACTTCAACCTAGCTATCTTATGTGGAAAGAAGTGACTCATTAGATAGTGGAAGAACTGAAGAATATATGAGTATTTTTTCATCTTTTGGACCTCAGAGCTATGCTGCAAGTAGCAGAATATGACATCCAGTACAAGCTAACTTCCCAGAGTTAAAGGATTACAATGGAACATTCTCATGAAGCCTTTTTTGTTGTTTCCTCTCTTCCAGTCCCACTCTGTCTTTTCTCACTTGGCTAGCCACTTCACCAATTTTATAGCTCACATTTTTCTCATGAAACTTCCTATTCTCCTGCAATGATAGGGGTTTCTCAGTGCAAAACATCACACAGTGAAATCAAAGAGGTTAGCCCTGGAAGCATGCATTTATGTGAATAGGTCTGGCCTATTTGGAACAGCATGCTTAGATGGCAAAATTAATGACATGAAAGTGTCACGGGAGCTGAATTTGCAGTCTTTCTATAACCAGACATGAAGTACCAGTCTGAGAAATATTACCACAGAGAAACAAATCTCATCAATTTGATGGCTACTATGCATACAACACTCACCTTTACCACCTAGCTATAATATCTGGTTTTTGAAAGAGAATCACCCTATAAAAGGGCATCGTCTTGCTGATACTGTGCGGTACTAAAGTCAGGAGAGACAGAATGATCTTTTGCTCTCAAGGTGATGCATTTACTAATCAAGTGTGCTACTACAGTAGACATATGGTGGTCGAAGTTAAGGTAACAACTTATGATCCGAGGTCTCTTACTACTTCATTTTTACTTAAGGTATTGTTGATTTGATAGTGTCAGGGGACATTGTTTGTGCTGATGGGAATGATGATGCATTTCTTTGCATTCAGTTTGAGACCGTGACTAATACTAATCTTATTTGCAAATGGTTTGGAGCATATGCATTTTTTTATTGGATCAGTGACTTATGGTGTAAGCCATTTGTGGTCAAATAATGCTTAAGAAGGGTTATTTAAATTAGTTAGTAAGGATTAATTCTTGTCTGATGAAGTTCAAAGCATTTGATTTGGATGAAAGCACTCACATTAAATATTGTGTTTAGTTTCCTTTACCACAGTCTAATTTTGTTATTTTTTAGTAGTTTTGTTGTTTAACTTTTTTACTAGCGTCTGTCCCATCTGTTGCCAGTTGTCCAGCACCTAACCATAGATTCATAGGTGTATACTAGGCTAATGACCACTAAGGCCCTTATAAGCCTACCTGTGCAACCCAAATGTGACCCACAAATTTCATTTATGTAGGGGTCATTCACTCACTGCCTCTGTCCATCAGAGACGTAGGTGCCAAAACAAGGGTGAATTTCTAATTACCTATTCAGTGATTCAAGTTGTGCTTAAATAGGGTTAGGGAGGAACTCTGTTTCATTTGGATGGGAACCTGCTCCAGAGAATGGAAATTGTCAGAAATGTATCTCTCACTTTAACATGTTCTATTTAGGTATTTTGATGTAGTAGTTGTAATGATTTATGGTTTGCAGATGTGCAAAAAGTTTATCAAAACAGGTCCAGGGGATGCCTTGTGTAGACAAAGATCACCACTCTGTAGTCTGTATGATACAGAGTAAAGAGAAAGGGCTTTGAGGCAATCAGAGTAAGACATTTTGTTTATTCCCTGTATCCTTTTTGTAAGGAATCATTGTGGACATTCCATTTGCTGTATGTGTCTGGAGAGGTACAAACAAAATGGAAGCATTATATTTTATAATGGGTCTGATGAGGGATGAGTATTTATTTATTTATTTATTTTTATTTTACATTTCTTGACCGGGATAGTCCAACTGGATTCATGTCCATTTTCAGCGGAGGCCCAGGGAGAAAAGCTCCAAGGTAACCAGATAAGATTACTAAATACAATATATACACTGGTTACATACTTAACAACAAGTTATACAAATTCCAAGGTTAGAGACAATCTCGGGTGTAAGTTCGGGTTATGTAACACAACTAAGCTACATTACAATTTTTAACACCATACTAGAGGAGAGTTAGTCAGGTTTGATACATTGACATAGCCAGTTTAGTTTCAAATATTGTTTGAGTCTTTTCTTAAATTGACTCAGGGTGGTATGTAAAGTAATATCAGCTGGGAGTGAGTTCCAGGATCTATCTACAGAGTTGGCAAAGAGAGAGTCACTGGCTGAGTTGTTAACTTTGAAAGTTTGAACTAGCAGTCTAATGGAAGATCGAAGAGGTCTAGGATTATTATAGGGGGTAATGATATTTTTAAGTGCAGGAGTATTATGTGGATTGTAAAGGATTTTATATGCCATAATCAGTTGGTTATACTGGATCAAACTGGGCAGTTTTAGCCACCCAAGATGGTTTAGATTGATATAGTGGTGTGTCCTATAAGGCAGACCAGTGGCAAATCTGGCAATGTGGTTGTAGCTGGTAGAGTTTGTTAAGAACAGACTTGTTTAAGTTAGTGAATAAAGGGGATGCATAGAAAATAGTTGAGAGTAGGTGAGAGTGTACTATGGCATTTCTAGCAGGTGAAGTTAGGAAGGCTTTAATCCTGTAAAGTGACCCTAGTTTTTTATTGATGGTTTTGATGGTTTGATTAATATGCAGGTCAAATTAAAGATTATTATCTATGATAACACCTAGTAGTTTTGTAGAGGTGTCTGGGGAGATTATGGTGCCATTATTTGATTTTATGGTAAAGGTAAATGCAGCGGACCTATGAGTTGGTGAGAAAAGTAGCAGCTTTGTGCTTTTGGGATTTAAGATCAGATGGTGACCAGAAAGTCGGTTTTCTACTATGTTGAAGGTATTCTGGGTAGCTGACCATAGTTCAGTCTGAGATGTGTCAGAGTAGATTAGGATGGAGTCATCAGCGTATTGAATACAGCTGACTTTTGGGATGACAGTATAAATGTCATTGATGAAAATGGAGAACAGAAGGGGCCCTAATACAGAACTCTGGGGAACACAAATGGAGTTGGGTAGGAGGTTAGAAAGTTTGTTTTGCCAAAGGACAGCCTGCTGTCCGCCACTCAGATAAGATTGAAACCATTGAAGGGCTTTAGTATCTAGACAGAATGTTTTCAGGGTGTGGATTAGTAGTTGGTGATTGTCCATATCAAATGCCTTGGAGAGATCCAGGAATAGGGCAGAGGATAGGTTATTATTGTTGTGATTATGGTTTATGGAGTTAGAGAAGGCTAGGGGGGGCTGAGGTGGTGCTGTGGTAAGATCAGAAGCCGTGCTGTGAGTCAGCCAAAATATTATTCTGAATTAAGTGGTGCACCAGTTGTCTATGAATACAATTTTTCCATTATTTTTACAAGTGGAGATAATATAGCTATTGACCTATAATTAGATAGTTCAGTAGAGCTCCCTCCTCTGTGAAGTGGGATTACAATAGGATATTTTCCAGATGGTGGAGATTTTGGCTTCTACTATGGTTCGATTGATTAATACTGAGATGGGGTAAGCAATGGCATCTGCTGCTTTTTGTAGATAGTCAGCAGGGAATAGATCAGCAGAGAGTGTAGTTGGTTTTAATTTTTTGATCAAGGCATGGACAAGTTAAGTGGCAACTGGTTGGAAACTGAATGAGAGTTGTTTATGTTAGGGGTGGTGGCCTCAGGACCAGGGAGCTTGGAGGTAGTTGGCTAGCTAGGGCTTGGATTGCCTCAGTGAAAAATCGATTAAAACTGTGTGAGACTATCTCAAGTGGTTTATCAATGGTGGCTGCAGGGGTTGGGGTGAAAGTTTGTCCAGGAGGTAATAGTTTATGTATACCTCTCCAAAACTTCTGAGGGTTTTTTTTTATTTTATTAGCTGAAGATTATAGTAGTAGTTTTTTTTGTGTTTGTTGTAAAATGGATTTTTTAGTCTCATTCCTTGATTGCTGATATTTAATGTGATCTTGGGGGTCTTTTGTAGTATGCCATAATGCCCATGCTTTGTTTCTAAGGTTGATTTTTAGTTTGGACTCTTTGGAAAGCCATGGTGCAGTTTTTGTCTTCGTTCTTATTGAGCGAACAGGTACATGAGAGTCAAGGATCTCAAAGAATTTGTTGTTCAAGTAGGCAACCGCTTCCTCTAAGGGGAGGTGTTTTAGGACAGACCATTTACATGAGTTTAGTTCCTCTTGGAAATTTGGCAGGGTTAAAGTTCTTATTGTTTCTTACCATTCTGAGTATGGGTTGGTTAGGGTTAATGGCTTTATGCTTAATTATGTAGATAAGAAAGTGATCACTTAAGTCATCAGGGAGAGTCCCAGAGGTATACAGTTGGGGGTGACTATTGATAAGTATCCAATCAAATATGCTTTCTTTATGGTTAGGTTTACCTATCCTGGTAGGGGTGGTTATGATTTGTGTAAACGCATGCAGCTTAACATGGGTGGTTGAGGATTCTAAGGAACAGGTGTTCCACTCTATGTTAAAATCTCCAAGTAGTAAGGTTTTTTGGGGGTGGGTACATGATTGCCAGTGAAGGGTATCTTTGAGTGTGGATATGTTATTCCCTGGGGGAATGTACATACAGATGATATTGATGCATTTATTTCTCAGCAAGAATCTCTGAGTTATTCATTTGATGTGGTTATTTATATGCACTGGATGCATCTGCTGTATAGATCATTCATAAGAGGTGCTACACCACCATGTAGCCCCCCCCCCCAGCTCCTATCAGCCAGATATATTACCTCCCCAGCGTGAGCACCCATAAAACTGCAATATCTGTTTGATCCTGTTTGGTTAAGTTATTTTGATGGGTGGGAAGTGGATAGCCAGGTGTGAGAGTAACTCAGATCCACAGGAGAGATACTTGTAATTTTACCATGTACTTCTAGGTTTTTACTTCTAATGTTAGTTAGGTTGCTATTAGAGTTAGGGTTACACACTTGGAGAGTTTATTAGGGGGGTTTAGATAGCGCAGGGTTTGGGCCAGGGTTCAGGTGGATATCACCAAGTGGGTCTAATAGGGTTAAATTAAACTATTTATTTTTTTTATTACATTTATGGTAGTGTTTAGATCTGGAGCTAATGTCACTGTAATTGATATTGGAGATAATGTTGATGAGTTGGTAGTTTGTACGGTGTGGGTGGTGTGGGTAAGACAATAAGTGGGGCAGTGGTGATGGAGGGTGGTGATTAGGTGATAGTGTGGTGCTGTAGTGCAGCCTTTGGTCTGGAAATCCCTTTGGGACACTGTTTCAGGATAGGTAAGGATGTCTGGGGGTAGTGTGATGGAGTGTGTGAAAGGGGGCTATGTGTTAATTGGTCTATGTAGCAAAGAAACTATATTACTTGGGTGATGGGTATAGGGTAGTAATAGGGGTAATTGTAAGGGAGGTGGAAGAGTAATGGACAGGGGTGTGTCTATATGACTATAAAAGCTATATAGGGGTGGGGCTATATGAAGGTGGGGGTGGTGGGGGTGGGGGGAGGGGGGAGGGGAGGGGAGCCGAGCGAGAAGCGAGCAGACGCAGCGAGGGCTTAGCCCAAGTACAAGGTTTTCCAAAGAAGGTTTAAAAAGGTAAGGGTATAAGTATCAGGGAGTCAGAACTTTTTGATAGTAGCTTGTTAATTTTTTTTATTTTTTTTTTTTTTTTAGTTACAAGAGAGGGTCTTTTTAGGGGTAATCCTCCATTTCCTTAGAAAAGAGAGAGCCAATTGTTAATTATTATGGGGAACAAACTATAGGTGCTTTAGACACAGCAAGTTACAATTTAAAGAGTAAAGTAAGTAATTTTGACCTTGGCAGTTTGTGTAGTGGTCTGGATTTCATTTTGTTTTTGTTTTCAGGTATAGATGGGGGTAGCGTCCTTCAAGCTTCAAGATGTTATATACTTGGAAATGAGAATAAATTAAAAAAAAAAAAAAAAAAAAATAAGTTAGCTAGCTTAAGCTACTATTATTATATATATATCTCTCTGGGAGCAGAAATTACCAAGCTTGTCAGTGTGAGTAGAGTAGCTCTGAGGGATATCAGGCAAACAATTATACTCTCAGCACACAGTCAGCCACCAAGTCAGCATTTACATCAGGGTGCTTTCCTGTCTAGCACAAATACAGTACTGTAAGGTACAGTCATTTGATGACCTCTTTGGACCTGCATGCCATGCTCTTAAGCTGAGCAACACAGAATGATTTTTACTACCTTGGACACATGTTGATTGAAGGCTAGGTTGATTGAAGGCTAGGTTGCTATCTACATGAGTTCCCTGGCTAGTGACTCAACTTTTAGAGGTGTTTTATTGATGATGTAATTAACTGGAATGGCTGACTTCCCAAAAGGTACTATAATTAATTAAGACATGGCTTAGGCACCAAGCATTTGTCTGTGATAGACCTTCCTGAAGGGTGTTCTCATCTTGGGGGAATTCAATGGCTGCTCCCAGTTTGCAATCATCTGTAAACTTTGCCAGCCAGAGACTTTCACATTGGCTTTGACCCCTAAGTAGTAGATACCAAAGACGAGCTAGCCCAGCACAAAGTCCTGAGAGACTCCACTGGGGATGTGCCTCTCTGTGGAGGTTGCAATCATTGGTTGCAATGATCTTAACTTTTTGGATTGTATCCGTGAGCCAGTTAGCTATTCAGTGATTTATAAAGGGGTTTATGCCTAGTTCCATAAGTTTGTTAACAAGGCCCAAGTGGGGTACTGTTTCAAATGCTTTAGCCAGATCTAGGAAGGCAGTATGCACTGCTTTCCCATCATCCATTGCCTTAGTGACCTTTTCAAAGAAGTCCACCAGGTTCAGTAGACATGACCTTCCTTTGACAAAGTCAAATGGGGATGTATCCACTGTTTTGAGGTTTTCTATGTCCTTGTTGATAACTTCCATGATAATTGTTTCCATGGCTTGGCAAATAAAACTAGTTAGACTAATGAGTCTGTAATTTCCAGGATCTATTAATGGTCCTCCCTTATGAAAGGGGCTGACCTTTGCATTTCTCCATTGTCATGGCACAAAGCCTGTTTTAAGACTGTGGCTAAATAATGATTCCACTGGTCCTGGTAAAATATACTGGAGGCATTGGGGATGTTAGCAGGGCTCATTGAACCTGTGTACTTTGCTTTAGTGAGTGCAGATAGTACATGCTCCTTAGTTATAGTTGGAGTGAGGGTTATATTTGACCGTATTTCTAGGGGGATGGTTGGGATGAAAGGATGCTAAAGATGGAAGTGAATTTGTCCCCTAACAAGTTCACTTCATCGCCAGGCTCACTGAATGTGGCACCATTAACCAGCAGGTCAGCACATTGCTGTGTGCTGGCTTTGAGGTTTCTGACATAGCTGAAGGAGGCTTTATGGTTATCTTTCACCTAGGAGGCTATTGTAACCTCAAGGTTAGCTGTGTTTGACCTAATTACCCCTCTTAGTTACCTATTTAGTTTGATGACAGAGTTTTTAACTTTGTGAGAATTACCCTTCCTGATTTTTGTTTTTTTTTTCCTTTTGTTGCATATCCTGTTCAATTTGGGATGCCACTAGGGTCGTTTGTTTCTGGGGCTAGTTCTGGGCTTACTTCTGGTAGGTAGTTCTGGGTTTACTTCTGGTATGTACAACAGCCTCTATGCAACCATTGACATGGTTGTACAGAGTTTCTGACAGCGATTCAGCGTAGGCTGCTGAATTCTCATAGTTTGGCGGGGCATTGAAATCTGACAAACCATCACTTAATGAAAGGTAGTTTGACTTGGAATAGTTCTTGACTGTTACTGGTTTGACTGGGGTTACAGAATTGATTTTAATTTTTAAGGAGACAACTTTATGGTTGGACCTTACCAGTGAGGATAAGACATTGAAGGGGATGCAGTGTTCTCCCTTATTTATGAATACAAGATCCAGTATGTTCAAATCTCTACTGGGAGTTTTCACTATCCAATAAAGGGTATTTGTTTGTATTTATGAAGTCCAGTATTCTCTGTGCCTGTAGATGTGAGGCTGTATAGGATTCCCAGTGTATAGAGGGGTAATTAAAGTCTCCCATGAGTAGGTTAATATGTTGGAAAGTAAGTGGCACCAGTAGGTCAAAGTAGGCAATGTGAGCTTCTTGGGACATGGAGGGTGACCTATAGCTGGCTAGGATATGGTAGGGGATTCTGTCTACGGTGATCTGCACATGAATGGACTCCAGTGACTCATCCTGTTTGACCACCCTAGAGATATGCTTGTCATTGATGTATACCAAGTCACCTCCGATTTTAGTTCTTGTCTGTGCAGCTACTGGTCTAAAAGTGTGGAAGGCATTGAAACCTAGCACTGCCAGGGTACTTTGTGCTACTTTAAACCATAGTCTTGGTAACTGCATAGATATTTATATTCTCAAGTGTGAGGAGGGCTTTGAGGGAGTTTAGCTTTTCATTTGGTCTCCTGACACTGAGCAATAACACCTTGAAGTTTAATTGAGTTGATTTGCTATGTTAGTAGGTTTGTCAATTTGGCATTGCCTAAAAAATGACACTATGGGGGTGGATAAAGTTTTAACCAGTACTCAAAAGTTTAGAGTAGACAGATAAAGCCTGACCATCCTTGGCAAAGCAACATTGTCTATTAATAATGTCCTCCCAAGCTGACAAATATTGGATCCCTTTTGGATGACATCAGAAAGACAGCCAGTTATTAAAATCAGTACCTTTTGCTCATACTGTGGAATCATTCATGTTGACAGTAATTTGCTGCTCAATGCTAGGCTCATACCAGCCTAAGACATGCACAGTATGAGAGCTCCATAATGTCTTTCTTCATATATTCCAGAGAGATATGTGTCGGGTCTACATGGACTGTGATGGACTCATACTGGTATCCATGGTGTAATGAATTGAGTGTGTGCATGATTTGGTGGATCCTGCCACCAGATAAGTAAATAATTGTTATCTTGTCATTGTTCATCCTGGTTAGGGGGGCATCACTATGTCTTACAATAGAGTGTCTTATAACAAGAGCCCTGAGAAGTGTATTTGCTTTCCTTAGGGGCTTAGTGTTTATGGCTCCACCAACTGTGACCATATGTGTGGTGTTAAGTGTTCTATTTTCTGAGTGCCTTTGGTTTGCTGAGGCTTTTGTGATGTCCCCCTCTCTGGACCAGTAATCAAGTAGCCTGAATCCTCACCACTGACACTGGAAAGGGACACTCACTTGGAATAAAACTGGATACATCAATTATTTCCAGATGCAGCTCTCTGCAACAAGCACAATTTCCCTTAACGGCACACGGGGAACACACTCAGTCTGGGGTATGGATTTCTTTCTCTCTCTCTCTCCAGGGCCCAGTGAGACTCCCCACTGGCACAGCTGTAGAGTTGAGTCCTCAGATGAGTGTCCAAGCCATGTTCTCCAGCACTCTCTCTGTGAAACCAGTGTTTTGTTTCCCTGCTCCAAGCAGCTCACACACACACACATACACACACACACACACACACACACACACACACTCCTGGGAAAGGCTGGCACAAATTTACTAGCTATTGCCCCTCTTGCCAAACTATAAGGTAATTACTTCCACCAGACACTCCAAAGTCAGCTACTCTAAGGTCTTACAAGGGTACCCAGTTATAGTGAGTGAAATTAATATTAATACAAATTATAGTGTTTGGGCCAATGTAGTAAGGCTTTCAGGAGAGGCCACATAGTCACTAAATAGATATGAGTACTCTGAAAGGTTAAAATATTTTCTAAAGGACCAGCCACAATGAAATGTTTGAATATATTTAATAATAAATAATGAATGTGAAAATACTAAATATCTGTTTACAATAAACACCAGAGTTTCAATCACAGGAAATATTAAAATAACACAGATAAATAGATTCACACAGATAAGGAAAAACAATACTTAACAAATTTCACTATATTTTCCTGACCAATCTAAATAATTCCTATTCCATGGTCTCTTACTAGAGCAAGGTAAGATAACATAGGTGAGGGGTCTTTCTTTGTCACTTTCCAAAAACAAAGTGCCCTGAGATTTCAGTCTCATCTAGTATTAAAACATAATTTTTGCCCTGAATTACAGAAAGACATCACATACATCTGGTCATCTGACTCCTGGTTCCCATACCACTCCCTTTCCTAGCAAGTGAACCAGAATCTCACATATATGGGTCAATAATACACACACAGAGTTTTGCTAAGATCTGTTTGTTAGAGCTTCTGGAAGTCATAAAACAATAAAACACTTCAGCTTTTCCTATAAGAGCTAATAAACCATTTTCTGGCACACACATTTCATCTCTGGCTGTAATCAAAACTGTAAGTTGCAATCTTTATGGCCCAAATTAAGTAATTTAATGTCATACTATTTTTCAAAGTTAGCTGGAGCTGAGCTCTTCTCTTCAGTTATCCTTTGTTACAATAATATTTTCAATAGTTATAATACAGTATGACATACATGTGTATTTCTTTTTCTGTCCAGCAAGACACACTGTTGGTACATTTTTAACACAAGCAGCTTTACAAATACATTTTTCAACACAAGTATCTGTACAAATCAGTTTGATATACAAATGACATGTAATTCTTTACAAAATTCCAGCTAGCTGAGCTAGCATATGTTACACATCCATTGCCCTACTTCTCATGGCATAGCTGGCAATACCTCCCATCATCGCAGCTTTGACAATGGATGGTCTAGATAATATTTGTTGTTTAGGAAGATTGCTTTTAAGTGCCTCATGGCACTGTAGACACTTCCACAAATCTCAACAACACATTAACAAATGTTTTATACAACATATAAGTTATTCCACCTCCACCATTACTGACCAAGAGTCACCAGAGTGGGTTAGCCAAGACCTGTAAGCTCTGAGAGTAGTCCACTCACCATGGGAATGTACTTATGCATGCGACTCCATAGTTCACCACACTGATGCACCACTCAGAAGACTGAGAAAAGATTAGATAACAGTCAGACACTTCTCAGTTGCTAGAATCCATCATATCAGCAGGGTACCCTGGTCCTTTTACTCCAGTTATGACTATGACATGGTCATTGTTCACATGGGTGTGAATGACCAGTAATGTTCCCCTCAGACTGCATGAAGAGGAATATAGAAACAATACTAATTAAGCAATAAAAGGTACTTTAAGATGTCTCACTATGTATACTTTTAAGCAGAGACACTTAAAAGCTTGTCACACTTCTGGAACTCCCTCAGCATGTCTCTAAGGGTGAAAAGAAACTTATCCTTAGTAGTATCCAATCCATCACTCAGAATGATGCCACAATATAAACAACAGATGATTGATTTCAATAAATGACTTAGTTGTTGGTATCATTCTGAGTGGACCTAGAGTTTGTCAACCTGAATGGAAATGAAAGACTGTCCTGCCCGTTTCTCAAAGGATGACCTGCTTCTAACTCATCAGTGCATTTGCATACTGATTAAGATTTTCTCCACTGCCGTGATTTTTTTAGATAGTATCAGTCTACTCAGAATACAAGCATACTAAATACAAATTCAAATCTGGCAAGTATCAGTGCAGCACGGATCAACACTAAAAGCTTAAATAAGAACATGTGCCCCTCCTAGCCTGATGCCTACCTAATGCTGGAAAATGTGGATATTTGTGTTGTCACTGGCTCCAGAACAGTGACATCACTTCATTCTTACCTGGTTTCTCTGCATACCACTCATTTTGGCCCGCAAATGTAGACAGCAGTACTGCAGGTGGTGGTGTGTCTGATGTTTATTTGAAACACCATCACCTCTAGACTAAGCTATTTGACAAGACAACTACCTCAAATTCTATCATATCCAAGTATCAGTGAACAAAACCTCATATCATATCCTGACCAGCTAATGAATTTAGTCCATGACACACACAAATCACAAAGCATATCTTATTAAGTTAGAACCCCTCTCAAACTCAGATGTCATCTTTTGAGAAGAATAACTACCACTCCATAAACTGACACACCTACATCTATACAAAAACTACACAATGCTTCCTTGACTTAATAACTCCATATTTCCTCAGTCAAAGAGTTCTTTCCTTCACTAGAGGTACCAACATAATCAAACCTATCCTCACAAAGTCTACTCTTCACCCACTGTCACACCCACACTGGTCAGATTGGATCATTGCACTGTTTTACTGACCATACCAACCATCTTTAGAGATTTCTCTCTGGCCAGTTTCCTATGCTTGATGATGTCTTTTGTGCTTCAACAGCCCATATCTCTTGAAGACCCTTTAGCAAATAGTGCCATATACCCCAAGTTTATACTCCAATCTCAACTCTTGCATATAAGTTCAGGTTCCTATTCACTACAAATATTGTGTCAAGCTTAGAAACACAAGTCTCTAGTGGTACTCATCTATTCACAAACTACAATAAGAGTAAAAAGTGCATACCCTTAAAAAAAGAACATAACCTCAGTATGTTACAATCAAAGAAATCAGGAGCAAGATCATATCCTCCAGACCTACTTATGGCATAAAAATTGCAACAACAAAGGACAACTACAAGCATTCTTTATTTAAAAAACACAGAAATAATGCACAACATTGTGCTGCATGTATCTGTAATGGCATCATTCACTCAGGACCTGAGGATATAACCAATGTCCTGGCAGATAAATCCAGTTCCAACGTCTCCCATTCATCACCACAAAACGTCTTAATACAAAATATCTATGAAATACCTCCCCCCTCATTATTGGCTCTGAGCAAATACTAAAGTGCTCTCCAAGACCAAAAACACTTGCTATGTAGGTCCAATTAACAGACCAGACTGTTTCCAAGTCAATATGAAATGCATCTTATCAGATCACTTTCTTAATTTAGTCAAACACCATATCAACACTGGATACAAACCCAGAAACCAGTCGAACTACAGTAGCTAACCTTCTCAAAAATACTCCACCACAGATCTAGGCAGCAATAAACCTGTCATCTTCAACATCATTATTTACACTGTGATGGAATGCGTCATGATGGATGGACCTCATAAACATGGACATATGGAATCTATAATCCATAGTTCCTAATCAGTTTAGTTATGCAAAAGATAGATCATGTCTGTTAAACCTACCTGGCTTCTTTGAAAGAGTCTTAGAAGCACAAGATGACATTAACAAAGTGCAAACAGCTTACACAATTAGACTAAGGATTCTGAGGCTATAACACAGTGTGACAACAACAAGCTGGTCAAGCTCAGTATAAAATTATATGCAACCCACTGGATTTCCTGCTAGCTCATAGATAGGTACAGCTCTATTAGAGTTAATGGCAAACTATTCTCAAGAAACATGTTACAAGTCATGTACAGCAGGGTTCTGTTTTGGGGCAGTTCTTTTTGGCATCTAATTCTTTGATGCCAGTGTGACATTTAAAGCTTCTTGGCTGACCAAGTCCAAGAACAACATGTGTGAAGCCATTATCAAAGCAGCTGAAGACATGTGGCTCCTCCTACAGGGGCTGTGTCAGTCAGACTCTTGGTGCCAGGATCACAGTTTAATGGTGAACACCAAAATATGCAGCAGTGTACCATACAGGATGCAGGAATTTTCATACACCTACTACATGACCCCCCCCCCTTAAAATAGACACTGTCATTTGAGACCTAGGCACCTTCATGAATAATGAAGTCTCCTTTGCCCACCACATAACCATGCCATTGTTATTGGAAAGCAGGAAAGCCATCTACTTCACCCAGTAGATTATGAAGGATGTCCCTTAATCAAAGAGGTCATCATTCCCATCTAACCATCACTCATTAACCCTATACTGGCATACAGTGCACCCTTCATGTATGTAACTGGCCAAACAGCCAGCCCAACCTGAAAAATGCCAGCAGTTACTAGTTAAAAAAAATCAAGTATGAACTCCCTATGTTACCCAGAGCATTTAAAAGGCCTCTCTCTCATTGGTCTCTTACAGGTAAGCTATACCTTATCTACAAAACTACAAATGACCCAGTCCTGCTTGATCTACACATCTGCAAAACTGTCAGTAACAAAAACACTGGATCAAGGGACCTAAATCTAAATTGCAACTTAAACAGGACTTGGCAGGACAGATCTTCTCCCAAAGAATTCCCCACCTCTGGAACAAGCTCTCACTTTCTGTAAAGCAAAGCATGCCCATCACTATCTCATAATCTAACTTACGTGAATGGGCAAGAAGATATAAATGTACCCCAGTCCTACTCCTTCTATCACTGATGGACCGCCATTATAACTAGCAAAGTGTAACACTGGAATTGCAGTAACTAGGTTTTAAAAGGTTAAACTGAGCTATTTCCCAGTACGAGCCTATGAACCAATTTGTAACTGTCACAACTCACATCATTAACCATCGCATAATGTAGTACATGGAGGTATGGGTTATTTCACAGGGGCGACAAAGTTACTTTTTACTAAAAGGGGAATGTCACATACAGAAGTATCTGGTTAGTAGATTTCTAACTTTATGGAGTTTTGCATTTAAAAGGGATTGAGTCGTGATTTCAGGTGTGATGTTGGGAGGGTGGCCTAATGGTTAAGGTGTTTGCCTTACAAACACAAGGTGCAGGATTTCTCAGTCACACAGAGATACTTGCTAGGGTAAAAAAATGGCTCGCAAGGGCAGTTAGCTTAGTACTAAACTATGTACCTAGTAAAGCCTTGGAGAGCAAATGGCTGTAATATGTGTGTGTCTTTTATTTAACTGCCTTAACACAACATATTCTTTATAACAATACACAGAAGGTAAAGTGTGCTATGTCAAAATACTCCTCACTATTTTTAATATTCTAATTATAACAGTCTAATGGCAAGATGGTGGTAGGTTAACTTAAAAGTCTTTTGGCTTTTCCTGGTTAGGGGTCGCCATAGCGGAACTCCGGTCCGCTAATGATTGGCAGTGGATTTTTATGGTGCTGAATTGCCAGCCCGATGCCCAAAATTCAGAGAAGGCACACCCATTCACACACCTACCTGCATGTCTTTAAACGTCACATGACCGCAGTGAGGACATGCAGACTCCACACAGAAGGCGCTAACTGACAATCTCAAATGTGTTTCCACTTTGACTACATTTCTTATTATTTTCTCATCCCTTCTGTAATTTTAGTGCTGTATAATTTGATTATGTTGGACAACAGTAAATGATTATCCTGTCAGTATATTTTCTTGATTACCTGAATATACCTTAACTGAATACTCCCATTTTCTTTGGCTCTGCATTTCTGACTGCTGTGCAACCTGTACGAAGAGCAGTGGAACTGCTAAGTACTGGTCCTGACAAACCAGCCCCCCCTGCTTTGGTGAAGTCGCTTTTATTCCTGATTGATATGGCTGGGCATTTATGTGGTATCCTCTCAGCAGCATTTGCCTACCAAGCCATCTACCATGTCACTGGACAGTCACCGGATAACAGGACTGATTTTGGCAACTATCTAACCAAGCTATCAGATCATCATGCTTTGTAATCTGATTTTGAATAATTATCATATTATTGTACGTGGATTATGACCATGTTTATACGATTCATCTGGCATTTCTGTTTTCAGTGCATTAATTTGAAGACTTTTACTTCATGGTTCATAAATAAATTAAACAGGCAGGGACGCTGTTTCCAGTTCAAATTTCTTGTTTCTGTCTATGAACTATGGTAATTTCTAATTTGGTTCTGTTATTTTAATTTTTATTACTTTTTTGATTCCACCCTGTATTTCTTTATTTTTTTCTTCATATTAATTTGTAGTAAGCTAAATTATAAACATATTAACAGACATGAACTTAAACTCTTCACCAGGTAAAGCTAGCACAGTTACAATACCTGCCTGGTATGGTTATATTAAATTATTTCCTGGCAAATGACTTAAAAGCCCACAATATTAAGTTTCAAAAATTAGTACTAATATAGAAGTTTCTGCTTAGTTAACTCTTTTTGTCAAAGAATTTTGAAAGTTCAACAAAACACAAGTCATTGTTTGCAATACTTAGATGTGCAGGTAAAATGTGAATATCCCTGGGCTGCCAACAAATCAGCTGCAGGTTTAAAACAGATGGCTGCTTTTCTGTAGTCATGCACTTACTGTTGTTTTGCAGACTAAGTCTTCACCATGTTATTTCTACCTCTTGCATACGTAAAATTTTGCCATAGTCATGAGCTAAGTGTACAGTGATTGTTTAATATCTCACTTAATATTCAAGTGATGTGTTACTTAGCCAGTGACTGTATCAATGTAAAATTAATCATTCATTTCTTTTTTCCAGAGATCAGGCATTAGTCCTGAAGACTTAGACAACAACAAGGTAATCAATGCTCTATTTATTTACTAGTGTGTGTGTGTGTGTGGGGGGGGGGTTATCCTTTACTTGTTTTAGGATTACAATAACATATATTAAGTAATATACATATTTTTGATAAAATTGGCTAGATTCCAGAGGGCCAAAAAAAATAAATAAAAAAAGAAAAACCTTCCAAGAAGATAATGAGTATACTGATCACTTTGAGACTTTTGCTGGGATTAGTGTCAAGAAAAAAGAGAAATGTAAGGTTGGTCTGAGATGTCTCCCAGGACAGGCAGTCTAGAGAGAAGAGTACAAGACAAGACAATATGGTGGAATACCATTAATAAGATTAACAATAGTGGTTTAAGGGCCAACAGTCAAAACAAACATATCAGTCTTACAGTAACGAGAGGACAATGAAGTCACAAAGCATGGAGGATAGAGGCAGCAAATGACAAAGCAATGGTTTAGGCCAATGTATCTTCAATGTAATAAATTCAGGGTAATTTGCCAATTAAAAACAGCTTTATCCCACATATTGTGCCAAAAAGTTCACAGATTGAGATTATACAGACTATTCATGTAAATCAGTTAAGTTACTATTTCCAACACAGCTGTTGGCAGACAAGCTCAGACAGGTACTTGACCTAAGGTTAGCACAGGAGCCAAATATGTTAAAGAACACAATGATGTCCCTCTCACCAGGCTGAGTAAGGAGAAAGTTACAGTCAGTTGCTTATCAGGGGCTAGGATTCCCCACAATACATATGCGCTTAGGACATTGGATCACAATTACCAATATGACTCAGTCATAGTCCATGTGGGAGTAGGTGACCTGAGACGTACCTCCCTCAACAATATGAAGAGAGACATCACAGAGTTCTCGGAATATGTGTCTCAGGCTGGTATGAGCCTAGCATTGAGCAGCATTTTACCTTCTCCAAGGATGATACCACAATACTTACAAAAGATGATTGACTTTAATAATTGGCTTAGTTTCTGGTGTCATTCTAAAGGGTTGCAATATTTGTCAGCATGAAAGGAGATGGTCAACAGACCATGCTGCTTTGCCAGGGATGGTCTGCACCTCTCCCCCTTCCAGCCTTTTGAATATTAGCTACAACACTGTGTTCCCCCATAGTGCTTTTTTTAGGCAATGCCAAACTGAAAGTAGTTCCGACATAGCAAATCAAAACCAGGAAAATTTAAAGGTATTACTGCTCAATGCTAGGAGCCTAAACAAAACACTCCACTCCCTGGAAGCTCTCTTTACCCTAGAGAATGCTGATGTCTTTGTAGTCTCTGAGACGTGGTTGAAAGCAATGGACAGCACACCAACAGTGCAGGGTTATAATGCCTTCCACACATTTAGACCAGCTACTTCACATGCAGGGACTAAAGGTGGAGGTGTCTCTATTTACATCAAAAATAAATATACTTCAAGGCTTGTCAAACAGGGCAATGCACTTGAGCTTCTCCATGTTCAAATCACCATAGATAAAATCCAATACTACTTCCTTTCAAGCTATAGGTCCCCCTCTATGAACCAGGAAACCCATACCATGTATTTAAACATATTATAAACACTAACCATCCAGTCCAATGCCATATTCATTAGTGACTTTAATTACCCCACTATTAACTGGGAATCCTATACAACATCAAACGTACATGCACAGAGATTCCTGGATTTTGTAAACACAAACTCCCTGGACCAGATAGTAAATACACCAGCCAGGGGTGCAACCACATTGACTCTGGTCCTCACTAAAATGGGAGAGTGCTGCACAACCCCCTATTGTAATGCCCTCCCTGGTAAGGTTAGACCACAAAATAGTCTCCTTTGAAGTAAAAATAAAACATGGACCCCCAGCTAAACCGGGAATATTTAGGAACTATTCTAAGGCTAACCTCCTGCTATTAAGTGACAACCTGGCAAAATTTCAAGCCCCTATAAACCCTGAGAACACTTCTGCCTATGCAGAACTGTTCACAGAAACCCTGTACAAGCATGTTAATAGCTGCAGAGAAGCAGCTGTACCCACCAGGAAGAAGTACAGAACTAACTCAAAAAACAAGCCACCCTCGTGGAATCACAAAATCAATCAGATGCATAACAGAAGGAAGAAAATCATGGCATCAATTAGGAGGTGCAGCACCCAGCAGGATAAAAGCACTCTCATTAAACTAAACAAACAACTCAGAGGACATATAAAGTCTACCAAAGTGAAATTTGAGGTAAGTTTGTCCTCCCAGGCCAAGGACAAGCACAAAGCATTCTTTAGCTATGTCCGCAACCTCAAAGGTAATACACAATTGTGTGCAGTGCTCATTGTAAATAGAGCCACCTATACTGAGCCAGAAGATATAGCAAACCTCCTGGCTGATAAATTCAGCTCCAACTTTACTCCTCTTTCCTCCCCCTCAACCATCCCTCAGGAAATATCATCAAATATAACTCCCCATACTATCACTAGGGAACAGGTCTTTAATGCTCTCTCTAAAACCAAGAACACTGCATCAATGGACCCAGACAATATCCCAGGATGCCTTCTAAATAGCATGAAACATGACCTATCAGGACCTCTGGAATTACTATTTAACTGTAGCCCCCAAACAGGCTTCATGTCTCATGAATGGAGAAAGGCAACAGTCATCCCCTCTGCACAAATGTGGCCATCAACAGACTCTGGAAACTACAGGCCCATAAGTCTCACAGTCTTATATGTAAAGCCATGGAAAGAATTAACATGGAGATGATCAATAGAGATATAGTAAACCTTCAGACACTGGAACGAACCCAGTTTGGTTTCGCCAGGGGCAGATCATGCCTACTCAGCCTGGTGGACTTCTTTGAGAAGCTCACCAAAGCAATGGATGAGGGCAAAATCATTCATACTGACTACCTTGACATGGCCAAGGCATTTCACGCAATACCCCACTTGGGCATTGTTGACAAATGCAGGAGGTTAGGTATGGGCCCGGATGTCACCCGGTGCCTAGCCAGCTGGCTCACAGACAGGACCCAGGAAGTTAGAACTGGGGAGTCCACCTCTACAAAGAGGCCAGTCACAAGTGGAGTCCCTCAGGGATCAGTCCTTGGGCCGCTCCTTTTTGGCATTTACTTCTCCGAAGTCAAGGCTAATGTCAGTGGTCTCTGGATGACTACATTAGCAGATGATTGTAAATTAGGGGTTGTCATTGAATCTCACACTGACACAAATGTTCTCCAGGACAGGCTGACACAGACAAACAACTGGTGTCAGAGTCATGGACTAAAACTAAATGCCAAGAAATGCATAATAGTATCCTTTGGGAAGTCATCCATCCCTGGCAACTATCATATTGACAACACACCACTTAGAGGTGACCCAGTAGTCAGGAACTTAGGAACACATGTAGATGGTAATCTGGCCTTTGATCATCATGTGTCCACAGTGGTGGAAATCATTCTATGTTGCGCAACTTATAAAAAATGGTATGGCATCTAAGTCCAAGGAAGTCATTGTTCCACTGTATTCGGCATTCATCAGACCTATTATTGAGTACAATGCCCCTTTTGGTATGTACCTAACCAGGCATATCCAACAATTGGAATGTCCACAGTGTTTCCTCACTAAAAGAATACAGGGTGTAAGTAATATGTCCTATGCAGACCGCCTCAAGGCCCTATCCCCTGTATTCAATCTCCTACAAGCTTTTGAGGGAAGATCTATGTCTGGCATACAGCGCATTGCCTGACCCCACTCTGATGGACCTCCTGCATATCCACAAAACAAACATTACCAGAATTACCCATTCTAAAGGCTTAAACCTTCCTGTGATATAAATAGAACCTACTGGAGAGATAGGTATGTGTACCACAGACTACCCCATCTATGGAACAGGCTCCCCATCCATGTGAAGCACAGTTCCACCCTAACCCAACTCAAGTGCAACTTGGAAAATTGGATGGGAAACCGCAAATTCATCCCTGGTTTGGCACCTATATCTCTGATGCAAACAGGTAACCTATAAATGGTTCATCTTCCAGCCGCATGCTTATACTTATCAAGGGCATCAGAACTTGTCAGACATTTGGCATGCATGGCAAGGCTTAAAAAGGCCCTTGTGGTCATTAGCCTTGTAAACACCTATGAACCTATAAGAGTAAAAAGCTCATACCCCTAAAAAAAGAACATAACCTCGGTATGTTACAATCAAAGAAATCATGAGCAAGATTGTATCCTCCAGACCTATTTATGGCATAAAAATTGCTACAACAAAGGACAACTACAAGACATTCTTTATTAAAAAAACCCACAGAAATAACCCAATATTGTGCTGCATGTATCTGTAATGGCATCATTCACTCAGGGCCTGAGGATATAACCAATATCCTGGCAGATAAATCCAGCTCCAATGTCTCTGATTCATTACCATAAAACTTCTTAATACAAAATATCTATAAAATACCTCCGCCCTCATTATTGGCTCTGAACAGATACTAAAGTGCTCTCCAAGACCAAAAACA
Organism: Protopterus annectens; assembly: GCF_019279795.1. Classification (NCBI taxonomy): domain Eukaryota; kingdom Metazoa; phylum Chordata; order Ceratodontiformes; family Protopteridae; genus Protopterus; species Protopterus annectens. The sequence continues at coordinate 547,271,215 of NC_056739.1, forward strand.
CTCGCTATGTGGATCCAATTAACAGACCAGACTGTTTTCCAGTCAATATGAAATGCGGCTTATAAGATCACTTCCTTAATTTAGTCAAACACAGTATCAACACTGGATACAAACCCAGAAACCAGTCGAACTACAGTAGTTCCCCTTCTCAAAAAGACTCCACCACAGATCCAGGCAGCTATAAACCTATCATCTTCAACATCATTATTTGCACTATGATGGAATGCATCATGATGGATGGATCTCATAAACATGGACATATGGAATCTACAATCCATAGTTCCTAATCAGTTTAGTTATGCAAAAGGTAGATCATGCCTGTTAAACTTACCTGGCTATTTTAAGAGAGTCTTAGAAGCACGAGATGACATTAACAGAGTGCAAACAGCTTACACTATTACACTAAGGATTCTGAGTCTATAACACACTGTGACAACAACAACAAACTGGTCAAGCTCAGTATAAAATTCTGTGCAACCCACTGGATTTCCTACTAGCTCATAGATGGGTACTGCTCTATTAGAGTTAATGGTAAGCTATCCTCAAGAAACTTGTTACAAGTGGGTGTACAACAGAGTTCTAGTTTGGGGCCAGTTCTTTGTGGCATCTACTTCTCTGATGTTAATGTAACATTTAAAGCTTTTTTGATGGCCAAGTCCAAGAACATGTCTAAAGCCATTATCAAAGCAGCTGAAGACATGTGGGTCCTCCAACAGGGCCTGTGTCAGTCAGACTCGGTGTCAGGATCACAGTTTAAAGTTGAACACCAAAATAAGCAGCAGTGTACCATACAGGATGCAGAAATTTTCATACACCTACCAAATGAAACCCCCCCCTTAAAACAGACACTGTCATTTGAGACCTAGGCACCTTCATGAATAATGAAGTCTCCTTTGCCCACCACATAACCATGTCATAGTTATCGAAAAGCAGGAAAGCCATCTACTTCACCCAGTAGATTGTGAAGGATGTCTCTTAATCAAAGAGGTCATCATTCCCTTCTAACCATTGTTCATTAACCCTATACTGGCATACAGTGCACCCTTCATGTATGTACCTGTCCAAACAGCCAACCCAACCTGCAAAATGCCAGCAGTTACTAGTTAAAAAAATCAGATATGAACTCCCTGTTTTACCCAGAGAACTTAAAAGACCTCTCTTTCATTGGTCTCTTACAAGTAATCTATGCCTTGTCTACAAAGCTACAAATGACCCAACCCTGCTTGATCTACACATCTGTAAAACTATTCGTAACACAAACACAGGATTAAGGGACCTAAATCTAAACTGCAACATAAATAAGACTTGGCAGGACAGATCTTCTCCCAAAGAATTCCCCGCCTCTGGAAAAAGCTCTCACTTTCTGTAAAGCAAAGCATGCCCATCACTATCTCAAATTCTAACTTAACGTGAACGGGCAAGAAGATATGAATGTACCACAGTCCTACCCCTTCTATCACTGATGGACAGCCATTATAACTAGCAAAGTGTAACACTGGGATTGCAGTAACTAGGTTTTAAAAGATTAAACTGAGCTATTTCCCAGTACGAGCCTATGAACCAGTTTGTAACTGTCACAACTCACATCTTTAACCATCACATAATGTAGTACGTGGAGGTATGTTTTATTTCACAGGGGCAACAAAGTTATTTTTCACTAAAAGGGGAATGTCACATACAGAAGTATCTGGTTAGTAGATTTTTAACTTTATGGAGTTTTGCATTTAAAAGGGATTAAGTTATGATTTGCTGTGTGATATCACTTCAGTAAAGCCTTGGAGAGCAAATGGCTGTAATATGTGTGTTTCTTGACTCTCTTAACACAGCATATTCTTTATAACAATACACAGAAAGTAAAGTGTGCTATGTCAAAATACTCCTCATCATTTTTAATATTCTAATTATAACAGTCCATTGGCAAGAATGTGGTAAGTTGACTGACTACCCCAAATGTGTTTCCTCTTTGACTACATTTCTCTTCTGTAATTTTAGTGCTGTATAATTTGATTATTTTGGACAACAATAAATGATCATCCTCCCAGTGTATTTTCTTGATTACCTGAATATACCTTAAATGAATACCCCTGTTTTCTTTGGTGCTGCATTTCTTTTTTTTTCACAATTTTTTTTTTTTTTTTTCAAATAAATTTGAATGAATTCCATAGTATTTATACATAACATCTTAAATAACTATGTACACTATTTACATTAGCCTGACACTATAACAGATCTTAATGTATACAGTTACTTTATAAGTATGTCCAATCCATTATCAGAGTGTCTGATCAATTATTGTATAGTGTCAATCAATGATAAGACTTTTCCCCAAGGGTTGTTGATAAATGGCTTTGTATAAATTCTTAGTTCTTTAATTTTAATTTCCAATAATGCTGTGGTCTTCAGTAGGCAGTAGACGTCTTCCAAAGTTGGTATTGTATTTGTATTCCATCTTTTTGTTATACACTTCCTTGAAATTGCAAGTATAGTTCATACTAGATACATGTTTGACCTAATCAAATGAGGACTTTTGTTCACATTTAATAATACACGAGCTTTAGTTAAATAAAATGATTAATTTAATAAAGTTTGTAGAAAGTTATTAATACTATTCCAAAATGGCTTAATTTTAACACAATCAAAGAAAATGTGGTTCCAATCTGCATTGTGCACTTGCTCACCTCTCCAGCATATTCCTTTTATGGAAGAACTAATTTTACTGATTCTGTCTGGGGTTAGGAATGCTCTGTGCAAGCATTTCCAATTAAAACTTTCCAGTATTGTGTAAGGGATGTATATTTTATTGATAATAAGATATTTGTTTAAATATCTTCAGTTAACTGTATAGTGTGTCCTTTTGTTATATATTTCCAATATGAGGTTGTGGGTGTTGTTTTATATTTTATCAATATTTTGTAAAATTTTGAAATACTGTTTCCCATGTCAGTCATTATATATGATTTCATATATGTATTTTGTAAATTTAGGTATTTCTTTAAATTAATAATTGTTAATTATTCTACTTAAATCTTGCGAATATGACAGAATACTCTGTAAAGTTAGCCAGTCCTGTTGTGGAATTTTATATGTTGTTTTTATCACTTGCAAATCTAAAACTTTTAGTTCTTTGATACATTGGAGCCAACAAACAAATCCTTTCTGTTCCCAGGAATTAATAATTTCTCTCTATATTTTATGTTGAAAGTTCTTTGTGACTATAAATGGTGTTAAAAGATCAAACCAGATTTATAAATCTATAATTGCATTAATAATTTTCCTAAATGAGTCAATGTAATAATTAATCATATGAGTTTTAGTGGGTTTAGTTATGTTATATTGCATACTAATACATATGTGCCAGGTAAATTGTTTTTATCTGTTATTTGAATTTTTTTTTGTAAATCAAATTAATTTATTGATATTACACTTAGTACTTCTTTCCAATTTGCAGAGTAATTTAGACTTATCAAGTCTGAGATTGTTTTAGATATTGATGCATTTATATATGTTTCTATATCAGGAAAGTTTAATTCTCCCTGTTTCCATGGTCAGATATGATGTATTAAAGCTATTCTGTTTCTTTTGGGAAACAATAAAAATGTTATTAGGCATGAATTTATTTCTTTAAGTATATTTCTTTCTGGTAACAGTTGTATTGCCAAGTCTAGATATAGGATCTTGGGCAGTAAAACCATTTTTATTAAATGTAGTCTATCTTCAAATGTTAGTATTATTTTGTTCCATTTTTCCACAGAGATTTTAATTGTATTGATGATATTATTGTAGTTTTTTCAGACTAATTTATTATTATCCTTACATAACTAAATTCCTAGATATTTTAAGGTAGATTCTTGTTTCCCTATGATGTGATCCCCTTAGTCTGCAGATTTTTTTTTATTTAAAAATAAACATTTTGATTTTGATTTATTGAAATGGAATCCTGAAGTCATGTGAGATTTGTCAGTTAATATATCTAATTCTTCTAATGGCTCTTTTGTATTAAATAATGTTAGTAATATGTCAGGAAATTCAAATAGCATTAGGATTTTGAATAAATGGTCCCAATTTAGGGAATCAAAGGCTTTCTATATATCTAAGCCAATTATGAGTGTTTCTTTATTTTCTTTATTAACATAATCTATAACAGAAATTATCCCTTTAATATTGTCAAGTGTGTATCTATGATATATAAATCCAATTTGATCATTGTTTACTGTTTTTGGATAGTGTTATTTTCATTTTGTTAGGTAATATTGTCAAAAATATCTTATAGTCATTATTTAATAATGATATATGTCTATATGTGGTACTGAGGTTTGGGGATTTCTTTTCCTTTTGGATTGGTGTGATTAAGAAATATCTCCAAGGGGGTGCTATTAAAGCTTGTGACTGAATTTCTAATAGAGTTTTATGGAAGAGGGATAGTATCTTTGAAGGAAAAAGTTTATATATTTCCATAATTATGCCATCTATACCTGGAGCTTTATTATTTTTACCATGTTTTCTTGCAGATCTAGTTTTAATGTTTCTGGTATTTTTTTATATTAGAAAATTTTTCATCTAGTTTCAATTGATCAATATGTATATTTTCTTTTTGAAAATGTTCCATATAGTGATTTCTATAGGCATCAAGAATGTAACCTATATCCGAAACAGTTTTTCCTTTCTTTTCATGGAAGATACTTTTAATGTTATTATCTTTTGATTGTATTTTAATTCTTGTAGATACATTATGTAGATATTTGGGAGAAGTGGCCAAGGTATTAATTTTTAGTTTTTCTAAAGCTAAACTAGTTTTATGTGTAAGAATTTCATTGTATTTATTGTTTAATACTTCTACTTTCTTTTTCATCTCCAAATGATTTAGATTTTTTTCAGCTTTTAATGACAAAAGTTTAGATTGTAGATCTAATAATTCAGGATCCCATTCTCTGATTATTTTATACCAAGTTAGGGTTTAACCATATATGTAAGCTTTTAATGGGTCCCATATCATTATTTTATTCATCTCTTTTGTGTAATTAATATCTAAGAAGAACTGTAATTCAGATAATAACCAGGGTTTGAACTCTTTAATTTTAGTTATATATGCTGAAATTCTAGAGTTAAAGATTAATGGTTTATACCCATTATGAAATGTTAATATCAATGAATTGTAGTCTGAAAAGGGACAGGTAGTGATTAAGAAATTAATGATTTTAGAGTGTAAGTCATGGATAGCAAATATTTTATCTGTTCTAGTTTGGGTACCATATATGTGATCTTGATGGGAAAACAACAAAGATTTGTCTTTTTTAATTTGAAAGTATCTACAAAATGAAAGTATTCTACCCACTTGTTTAAAGCTTTTCATACAGCAGATGTACCTAGCAGTATTTTTATTGTAGTTACAGAAATTTCAAATATACAGTTAAAATTAAGTTGCCTTTATAATTATTGGAAATGAAATCCAAGTATGTTTTATCAATTAAAATATCTAATTCTTCTAATGTCTCTTTTGTATTGGATAATGTTAATAATATGTCATCAGTAAAAAGCATTACTTTAGAATTGTACTATTTATAAACATCTACTCCTTTGATTTTTGTATTGTTACATATTGAATCTGCCAATATTTCAATAGCCAAAGCAAACAGAATTAGTGACATGGGACATCCTTGTTTAGTACCCTTTGTTCTATGTATAGATTCAGAGGTAAAAGGACCTAGCTTAACATACGCTAAATTATTTGTATATATATATTCTTTAGTAGATGAACAAATGAAGGAGGAAATTCAAATAACACCATAATTTTGAATAAATAGCCCCAATTTAGGGAATCAAAGGCTTTCTCTATATCTAAGCCAGTTATGAGTGTTTCTTTATTTTCTTTATTAACATAAGCTATAAGAGAAATTATCCTCTTAATATTGTCATGTATGTGTCTGTGATATATAAATCCAGTTTGATCATTATTTATTGTTTTGGATAGTGGTATTTTCATTCCATTAATTAATATTGTCACAAATATCTTGTAGTCATTATTTAATAATGATATAGGATTATATGAGGTTCAAAGGTTTGGGATTTGTTTTCATTTAAGATTGGTGTGATTAAAGAATATCTCCAACAGGGTGGTATTAAAGTTTGTGACTGAATTTCTAATCGGGTTTTATGGAAGAGGGATAGTATCTTTGAAGGAAAAAGTTTATATATTTCCATAATTATGCCATCTATACCTGGAGCTTTATTATTTTTACCCTCTTTTATTGTATCTGTAATTTCTTTGTAGGATATGGGAGCTTGCAGATCTAGTTTAAATGTTTCTGGTATTTTTTGTATATTAGAACATTTTTCATCTAGATTTAATTGATCGATATGTTCATAGGTTCATAGGTAGGTACTGGGCTATCTGCCCAAAGGCATTTATAAGCCTAGCTGGAATGTGTTGGCTTTCATTGCCCCCTTAGATTAGTTCCCTGTGCCTCTGTTCAGCAAGCCATTGAAGTGATCCCTAGGGTAAGCTTTCTGTTTCCCATACACATCAAGGTTTTTCTTGAAGAGGGTTAGCAAGAAGCTCTGCCTAATGTAGATTGGAATCTTGTTCCAGAGCATGGGAAGTCTCTGGGACAGGAATCTATCCTTCCAGCATGTCCTATTTATTGTTGTGGAGAGGTTTAGATCCCTGGAGCATGTGGCTCGAGGGGATATGGTTTTCTTTAGGTGGAGCATGTCCATCAATTCTGGGTTGGACATGGCCTTGTATGTCAAGCAGAGATTACCTCTGAGTAGGCGGTTTGCAACTGAGTACAGCTGGAGTTTCTTCAGTCGAGCTGCATAGGGCATCTGCTTGAGGCCATTGATCCTCTTGGTGAGGTACTTCTGTGGTCTTTCCAGTTGTTGCAGGTGTCTTGTAAGGTACATCCCAAATGGGGCATTGTACTCTATGATGGGTCTGATGAGTGATGCATAGAGGAGCCCAATCACCTCTTTTGATCCACATGCAAACCCTTTTGTGATTAGGTGGGCCACATAGAAGGATTTTCTAACCACTTTGGCAATGTGATTATCAAAGGAAAGGTTACTATCTACTTGGGTCCCCAGATCCCTTATTATGTCTTCTGTATTTAGAGGGCTACCACCTATGTGGTAGTTTGTGGGTACTTTGTTTTTTCCAAAGGGGATGATTATGCACTTTTTGGCATTTAGCTTGAGGCCATGGTTTTGACACCAGGTATCTGTCTCAGTGAGACCCTTTTGGAGGATGTCTGTGTCAGCCAGAGAGTCAATTATAGCCCCTAGTTTGCAGTCATCTGTAAACTTGGTCAGCCATAGTCCTCCTGTGCTTGCCTGTACCTATGAGAAGTATATGCCAAACAGGAGGGGTCCTAGGACTGAGCCCTAGGGAACGCCACTTGTAACTGATTTAGAGTCAGACCTAGCTCCCGCAACTCTTAACATGTAGGTTCTGTCCGTGAGCCAGTTGGCAACCGATCTCATGATGTAGAGATTTATGTTCAGGCTAGGAAGCTTGTCTAAAATAGCTGAGTGGGGAATAGTGTCAAAGGCCTTTGCAAGGTCTATGTAAGCTATGTGGACCATCTTTCCCTCATCTATAGCCTTGGTAACTGTCTCAAAGAAGTCCACCAGGTTTAGGAGGCATGATCTGCCCTTAACAAAGCCAAACTGGGTAGGGTCCAGTGTTTGGAGGTTTCCAATGTCTTTGTTAATGAGATCCATGATGATGCACTCCATAGCTTTGCAGGCCAAGCTAGTCAGGCTTATAGGGCGATAGTTCCCGGGGTCCGTTGTGGCTCCACCTTTGTGGAGCAGAATAACCATTGCTGTGTTCCACTCTGTGGGCACATAGCCAGTGGAGAGGCTGAGTTTAAACAGTGTGTTTGGGTGAGGGGTTAGTTCATCTTTGAGCTTGTGTAGGACGCAGCCTGGGACACCGTCTAGTCCCATCAATGCTGTGTTTTTGGCTTTGAAGAGGGCTGTTTTAACCTGAGTGTTTGTGATTTCAGGGGCACTACATTCTTCTGGTATAGCTATGGGCCCTTTTGGGGGTGAGAGGGGGGTGAAGTTTGCACTGAACCTGTCTGCCAGGATGTTGGCTATATCAGTCAGTTCAGTGTATTTTATGCCATTCAGCACCAACTCTGAGCAGATCTGAGAATTGCCACTTAGATTCTTGACATAGCTAAAGAATGCCTTGAGGTTATCTTTGGAGTCCATGGCAATTTTTCTTTCAAAGCTAGCCTTGGATGATTTTATGAGGGAACATAGTTTCTTGCTGATACTGATCAAGGATATCTTCCCTTCTTAGGATTTTACTCTTTTCTGTGCTAGTTTCCTCTTTCTATTGTATAGCTTGTTTATGGCAGGGGTCCACCAGACTGGTTTCCTTTTCTTGGAGGAGAGAGTCTTGGTTTTGTTTGGGATAGCACGATCCATGCATTCTTGTAGGTGCCCGCAGAGTGCATTAGTAAAGGATTTTGCAGCTTGGACAAGGTTATCCTTTATCATGGGGGCTTTGAAACTTCCCATCTCGGTCTTAAGTAATGTGAAGTTTGCTTTTGAAAAGTTTTTCACGGTGGTTTCTTTGACCAGAGGTGGTGGCGGAATGTGGATATCCAGAGTGAATAGTTTATGGTCAGATCTAACCAGTGAGGGGTTGACCTCCGGTGTGGAACACTGGTCACCCATGTTGGTGATGACCAGGTCCAATATGTTGTCACCTCTGGTGGGCATGTTGACCAGTTGATCCAGGGCATTTGAGTTTATAAATTCTAGGAAATGTTGGACAAGGGAGTTTGTACTTGAGTAGTTCTCCCAGTTAATGTTTGGGTAATTGAAATCATCCAATAACAGGGTGTTTGGTAGGACTTTTATGTTTCCCAGTGTTTCCAGGAATGCGGAATGGGGGTCCTGGGACATGGTGGGTGATCTGTAGCAAGCTATAATTTGAATAGCAGTTTTGCCCGTTGTTAGTTGCACGTGGATGATCTCTGAAGCATCGTGCTGTGCCACTAACCTGGAGGTGTGGGTATCCTTGATGAATATGGATACTCCCTTACCTTTTGTATTTCGGTCTTGGTTTTGTGACCAAAATGTATGGTATGAGTTGTAGCCTGGAAGTGCTGGGGTGCTCTCTGGAGCCTTAAACCAGGTTTCTGTTACTGCACATATATCAATTTTCTCCATACTGAGGAGTGCCTTGAGTGGGTGCATTTTCAGGTTTAGACTTCTGGCATTGAGTAGCATTACCCTCAGTTTTTTGTTACTTGTGCTATTTACGGTGGTGGGTTTGTCTTTTGAGCCTTGCCTAAAAAAGGCACTATGGGGTGGCAAGAGCCTTGGCCAGTATTCGAAAGCCTGTGACAGATGCAAGCCGTCTCTAGCAAAGCAGTGTGGCTTGTTGAGCATGTCATCCCAGGCTGACAGACACTGGATTCCCTTTGAATGACACCAGAAGCTTAGCCAATTGTTGAAATTTATCATTTTTTCTCTATACTGGGTGGTATAATTGTTGGTGAGGGCAGGATGCTACTCAGGGTCAGGGTCATACCGGCCTGGGCTATGTGATCAGAGAGCTCCTCCATGTCTCGTTTCATGTAGTCAAGGGAGGTATGGCTCAGGTCATTCACACCAACATGGACAATGACAGAGTCATATTTGTACTTGTTCTGGAGTGACCTGAGTGCTTGTGTTATGTGGCAGATCCTGGCACCTGACAGGCAGCTAACAGTAACCTTCTCCTTGTTCAGCTTAGTGAGTGGGACGTCAGTGTGCCTGACTATAGTCACCTATTACTAGTGTATTGGGTATGTTATTTTGCCTTAAGGGCTGTGAATGTGTGGCACACTGGTTTTGTGAAGTATGTGTTTCATAGTTTGTTTTGGGAGGTGGAGGTTACTTGGATGTCCGCTTTGGAGGTCTCTATTGCTTTTTCAGATTTTTATTTAGAGCCTCCAAGTATGTTTTCATGTATTTATGTGTGCTTTTTGCCAATGCCTGTTTCATAGGTCTATGTGAGAATGGTGGTGTGATGCAAGTAATTCCCTTCTCCTCTTGACTGCCTGGTCCAGTCTTGGGTTGAGAGAGCTTAGCCTCCAGTTTGGCTGTATAATTGCATCTCTCGCATGTATTAGTGTTTGGTGGAAGGAGGAGAGGGTTGTCTGTGTACATGAGGCAATTGTAACATTGCCTCAAAATGCCCAGATTCACCAGTTGGACCGGAGAGTACACCTGAAACTGCCCTCTGGACATGCCTGGATAGGTACAGTGAACTGTTTTACTGATTGGCTGGTAAGGTTGAATAGAGAGCCTTGTCCTTCTCTACAGTATAGGGGGGGTCTAGTGCTAAGGTTTATTAGTGCTTGCTATGAGTTTTGAGCAAGTGCTGGGATGAGAAGTGAATGGTTTGAGTGCTTAAGTTGAAAGTTTGTCTAGTTCCAAGGGAAGAATTGAAGAGTAGACTTTGTGGAGCCGGGAATAGTTACACCCTATCTAATCGGCGCTGCCCGGCACGCAAATATGCACAAATGCAGGTTTTATAGCTGGGAAATGAAAGAGATAGAAATTAGCCCAAAATGGCCAATAAACTACTAATTTCTGGGCTGAAACCACTCCTCCATGGACAGATAGGCTGCTCAAAGCTCCCTCTCTCACAGTGAACAGAAAAACTTCCTTCTATCCAAGTAAGGTATGGGCAAACACAGAAACTTGTAACACAGCCCTGAATTCAGCACTAACCTGAAAACTGGACTATTCTAGCTTAGAAAGGCAGGAAAACAAGTATTTTTTTGTTTATGTATGTTATCTATATTATTATTTTTTTATGTATATTATGTATATCAATACATAATATGTATAAAATGTACATTTTCTTTTTGGAAATGTTCCATATAGTGATTTCTATAATCCTTATATCAATACATAATATGTATAAAATGTATATTTTCTTTTTGGAAATGTTCCATATAGTGATTTCTATAATCCTCATGAATGTCACCTATATCCAAGACATTTTCCCCTTTCTTTTCATGAAAGATACTTTTAATGTTATTAGCTTTTGATTGTATTTTGATTCTTGTGGATAAATTATGTAGATATTTGGGAGAAGTGGCCAAGGTATTAATTTTTAGTTTTTCTAAAGCTAAACGAGTTTTATGTGTTAGAATTTCATTGTAATTATTGTTTAACACTTCTACTTTCTTTTTCATCTCCAAATGATTTTGATCTTTTTCAGCTTTTACTGACAAAAGTTTGGGTTATAGATCTAATAATTCAGAATCCCATTCTCTGATTTTTTTTTTATACCAAGTTAGGGTTTTACCATATATATATATATATATATATATATATATATATATATATATATATATATATATATATATATATATATATATAAGTTTTTAACGAAACCCATGTCATTATTTTATTAATCTCTGTGGTGTAATTAATATATAAGAAGAACTGCAATTCAGATAATAACCAGGGTTTGAACTCTAATTTTAGTTATATATGCTGGAATTCTGGAGTTAAAGATTAATGGTTTGTACCCATTTTTAAGTGTTAGTATCAATGAATTGTGGTCTGAAAGGGGCAGGGAGTGATTGATAAATTAATGATTTTAGAGTGTAAGTCGTGGGCAGCAAATATTTTATCTATTCTAGTTTGGGTACCTAATCTGTGATCTTGATGGGAAAACAACAAAGATTTATCTTCTTTGAATATGAATGTATCTACAAGATGAAATTATTCTACCCACCTGTTTAATTTTGATACAGCAGATCTACGTAGCGTCTTTTATTTGTAGTTTCAGAAATAATAAATAGTTAAAATCTCCTCCTAATATTAAGTTGCCTTTATAATTATTGGAAATGAAATCCAAGTGTTTTTTAACAGTTCCTGATCCAATGCCTGGGAACCAGTATAGATTGGCTAGGGTCCATATTCTGTTATTATATTTAACTATTACTAATGTAATAAGGCCTTCTTTATCTTCATACTTATAAATTATTTCTGAGTTAATCACATTTGTTTTCCATAAAATTGTTACCCCTTTTGTCTTTGTCTTATAAGTGGATTGCTCCAATATCATATATTCCTTAGGATTCCATTTGTAATTGTCATTTGTTTTGAAATGAGTTTCTTGAAGGAAGACATTTTGTGCTTTGTTCAGTTTTAAATAGTTCAGTAGATTTGATCTCTTGCTAGGATTGTTTAAGCCATTGGTATTTAAAGATAATAAAGTTAAAGCCATCTTAGGTTATTTAGACTATGTATTTTTTGTTTTATTGTGGCTATTAAACATTTTCCTCTGATAACTATAAAGTATGTGTTTGAGCTTTTAAAGGAAATTATTGGTTTTATACTTTGAGTGTTTAGCAATAAAGTAATGTTTTGGTCAGGCATACTTAAAATGTTTTTGTGAAATAATACATTTAAATTAATAAATGTTAACAAAACTAAGATCTGCACTAGCCATGGAATGAAAATCATTCCTAATCTGATGGATAAACCTAAATCCATCAGATTATCACTCATACCTTGACAATCCAGAACATCTGAGCTCCATAAACTTGAATTATCATATGGAAACTATTTGTAATATCAATGAACTCCCTTCCACCCACAATTACCTCCATACCATCATGCACCCACTTCAAAACTTTACTAAAAGTGCACCTAAAAACATGCTGGCTATGCCCTTGCAACTCCCACTTTAATATCACCCACCCCATCCAACCACTACCTTTCTTTCCACTCCACTAACTACCTTGATTATAGCAAGCTCAGATGCTCATAAGTGTAGTACTTATTATTCAGCAGGAACTTCTTATTGTAACATTTGTTAATATCTGTTATGTACTTCACAGATAAAGATTCTAGTTGTCTACTGATGTTCTATGTTCTTCATCTGTAAATATGTTGTAAGTAATTGCTATGTTAAATTGTTAATCGCTATGTAATCCAATGTAACTACTGTCTGTTTATTTTAACTGTGGAGCTTTTATCCCCGGGCCTCCACTGAAAATGGACCTATGTCCAGTCGGACACTCCCGGTCAACAAATGTAAAAAAAGAAATAAATAAATAAATATTATTTTGAACAGATATAGTACTATTGTAGATTAGGGAGAATTCTAATACAATATAAATGTCTACTTATTGTATAAGCAATTAATATTTACATGAAAGATAGATAAGCAATTCAATCATAATAAAGTTGGATGTATCATATATAAAACCTCAGTAAAAGATTATAGCACACAGTTTTTTAACATATTCACCCTTACCGATGAAGTCTTTCAAAACTTATTACTTAATCTAAATAGATGGTAATAACATTTATACTTAATGTTTATAATACAATGAATTTTACTGGATATATCAAAAGTTATATTTCATTGTTTGCCAGCATTTAAGTAATCACTTTCTTGCTAACTTACTTAAACCATCAAGTTTGCTTTATGTAAACATTGATGACAGTTAGTGCATTTTAATTATCAGTGCATCCCTCTTCCCCTCATTTCCTACACATTAGGATTTCATATCTGTCATTTCTTATTATAAAATGAGTGAAATTATAGGTTAAAACAACAAACTCACTTATTGTGATTAATGATTACAAGTTCCCTTTCCATATTCATATACTGCCATTTTATGGTATATACTGAAAGTTTTTTTAGATTTAAATGGCAACATTCTATTTTGTATAATCAGCAAAGGTTAAACTGAGTGATTATTGTCAATTTAATACTATTTGTTCAGAATGTGATTGTTACATTCTGTGACATTCCTAGATCAGGCTTCTATTGTATCCCTTGAACAACTTTGTCAATTTGATGTCATGTATAAAACATTAATCACCTTGGTAATAGCTTAAGTATTATGTATGGTCAAGATGGGTTACAAAAACTACAATTCAAGTTAAAGCAATTACATGACTTATGCTCATTTACTTATATAAGAAAATCATCATGCTTCCCCTTGATGTTCAATATAGTGTATGTCATTTATGACAAGTTAAAACAGTAGTGTTATTATACTCAAATCCTTGTTATTAAAATGAGTGTTTATTGTCAATTTAATACTATTTGTTCAGAATGTGATTGTTGCATTCTGTGACATTTTGAGTTCAGGTTTCTATTGTTTCTCTTGAACAACTTTGTCAATTTGATGTCATGTATAAAACATTAGTTATCTTGGTAACTCCTTAAGAATTATATATGGTCAAGATGGATGACAAAAACTACAATTCAAGTTAAAACAATTACATGACTTGTTATGCATATTTACTTATATAATAAAATCATCACGCTTTCCCTTGATGTTCAATGTAGTGTATGTCATTTATGACAAGTTAAGACAGTAGTGTTATTATTCAAAAGCCTATGTTATTAAATCCAGTCTTTAATATCTAAATTCCGCAGACTGCTTCATCTTATGTGACGATTATATATTTTATGTCTAGATTTACTAAAATCATATATTACATAACTATTGTTTTTTTTTTTTTTTTTTTAGCTGGTGCTTAGTTATTTGAGAGACCACAAGCTGTTAAGCATTATCGTCACTCTGTTTTCATTACCATAGCAGCCTGGGAGCATTTGTTTCTGTTATTGTATCTGTGTACTGCTTACCAGAGGCTCGTGATGCACCTGAAGCACAGCTTCACTTCACTGCAACTTCAAGCCAAATTCCATCCATTTCAGTGAGGCAGCAGCCAGGAAGAGAACAGAGAGCAAACAGATCACAAAAAAAAAAAAACCTCCCAACAAGCTGCCACAACAAGAGACAACACATTCCCCCAGCCCTCCCACATCTCATTCAGCAGACATACAAACAACTCTCTGCCAAAATATCTGACATCACAGCTCCATCCACCCCCCCTCCCCCAGATCCAGGTCAAAACACCAAATGTCTCTTCCTAATTCACAAGCATCAGTAAATCTTGATCACAAGCTGCAACCCACATCTTCCTGGAGACAGAAACGGCAACATATAACACCAATATGAAAATTAGAGATTGCTGCCAATTGAACTCTAAGGGTTGCTGCAGCTGTTCCTTCATGGAACAATTTAGTCAGAAACTCTAGAATGGAAGAAATCAAAGCTATAAATGGATCAACATCATTATTTGACGCCCATATAGAAAATCTTTTCCACTTGCTAAGGTATAGTTTCCTAGTAAAAGATTTATGAGAAGAAATTAGGATGTTTTGTGTTGCAGATGATAACTTGTGGAACCTGGCTATTGGTGGAACTGGAGCAGCCAAGCTGTCAATTTTAGGGTATGAATTGCAGAATGAAAAACCCCTGATGAATGTATCAGAAGATCTGGAACTGGTCCAGGATCCATGGTTCTTCCAGTAGATGAGGCTGCAGAAAGGGGAACCAGATTTGACGAAGCCAGCAAGGGGCTATCAAAATCATGGTCCTTCCCAGAGTGCTGGCTTTCTGTAAGAATCTGAGTATCAGAAGAAATGGGGGAAAAGCATAAAGAAGTCCTGTGGGCCAACTGTGTACAAGTGCATCCCTTGGGGCATCTCCCGAGTTGGGGATCAGGGCAAAGTAGATGCTGCATTTGATGTTGGCGGGGTTGCAAAGAGGTCATAGCAAGGCTGGCCCCATTTGCAAAATATCCTTTCCGCTACTTCTTTCAGGGACCACTCGTGAGGAGACAGTATTGCTCTGCTCAATTTGTCCGCTATCACATTGGACCTCCCCAGAATGTGCATTGCTATTAGAAAGCACTGGGTGGGAATTGCTCACTGCCATACTCTCAAGGCCTCTCAACATAAGGGGTATGATATGGTTCCTCCCTGTTTGTTTATGTACCAGACCACTGACATATTGTCCATCTGTATTGCAATAGTCCCTAGAGGCAGAAAGTTTTGAAAGGACTGCAACACTAGAAATACCATTCTCATCTCTAAGACATTGATATGCAGATGAGCCTTGTCATTCTCCCATGTGCCTTGGGCTGTCCTTCCCTGAAAATGCCCCCCCCTCCGTATCAGGGAGGTATCCATGGTCACAGTGGCAAGAGGGGTTGGAAAAACAAAAGGACGTCCTATTGTCACTTGAGGAGAGGTCAGCCACCAAAGAAGATCCTTCTTGACTTTGTTATTATAATGTGGTGAGACAGTGGTAGTTCCTGATAAGACCATTGTGTGAAAACCAGCCATTGCAGTATCTGCATGTGCATTTGGCCTAATGGAATGGTAATGATGGCTGCTACCATGGTCCCTAGTAATTTGAGCACTACTGAAACTGGGGCTCTCTGTTTGGGGATGAGATTCAGAATTTGTTGTCTAAGGCTCACCACTCTTTCCAATGGAAGTTTTATGGTCATGGAAACTGTGTTGAGATCTGCTCCAATAAAGATGGTACATTTGGATGGCTGTAAAGCAGATTTGTCCCAGTTTATAGTATTCCCCAAATGACTGCAAAGATATAAGGTTGTCTCCCTTGCGTGCATGAGTTAATGCTTGGTGGTTGCAGTGAGGAGTCAGTCATCTAAATATGGAAACACCTGGAATCATAACTGCCTCAGGTGAGCCGTGACTACTGCCATGCATTTGGTGAACACTCGGGGGGATGTAGTGAGACCAAAGGGCAAAGCCCGAAACTGAAAGTGACTGACTCCCAGCCAAAAATGCAGATGATCCCTGGATGTTCTGGCCATCTTTATATGGTAGTATGCATTCTGGAGATCTATTGAGCACATCCAATCATCTTTTCCTAGAAAAGGAAGTATAGACTGTAGCATGATCATCTGAAACTTTGTTTTCTTAACAGATTTATTCAACATGCTGAGATCCAAAATTTGTCTCCAGTGCCCTGTTTTCTTTGGAACTAAAAAGAACCTTGAGTAAGTTCTGGATCCTCTCTGGTATGCTGGGACTGGTTGGATGACTCTTTTTTCAAGAACCTTGAGTAAATTCTGGATCCTCTCTGGTATGCTGGGACTGGTTGGATGACTCTTTTTTCTAGCAACCTTGTAATCTCTATGGTTGTCTGTTCCCTGTGATTAGGTGGAACATCTGGGATTTTTTTTCACAGGGGTTGGAGCTGTAGTAAAGGGAATAGTGTATCCTCTGGATATTATGCTTTGTTCCCTCTGATCTTTTGTGATTTTTAGCCAGGTGTCTGGGTACAAAGATAAGCGTCCCCTAACTGCCTCCAGAGATGGACAGGCAGGCCTCCTTTCAGGAGCACTGTTAGGGCTTGCCAAAGAACTGATAAATGTCACCCTGGTTCTGTGGGCCCCCTCTGCCACATGGATGTCATCTCCCATTATTTCCCCCTCCTGTGCCTCTAGAGGGGGTTTCATCATGTGTGTCAAAGAAAGCTCCTTGGGTTTTACAGAACCACATTTTCCCACTTTTCTGAGTTTAGGATAAGGTCTGGTAGGAGTGGAAATATGGACTCCTATGGCAGACAGAGTCTTTCCATCTTGCTCACACCTGCTAAGCGTTTCCTTTACTTTCGGACCAAAAAGTGATGAACCATCAAAGGGAGTGTTTACAAAGGATGACTTGTAGGGCTCTGCAAAGGAACATAAGTGCATCCAGGAGTGTCTCCTAAGAGCAATTCCTGTACCCGCTGCCCGACTCGTTCCATCCACTGCATATGAAATCAGATGCATGGAAGAGTTTATAAGGGAATTTAGGGTAGCAAGCTGGGAGGTTACCTTATCTGAGACCCCCACAACTACTGTACCCTGTAGAGCATCTCCTAACTCCTTAAGGAGATCTCTGTGTAGCCTGGTGAAATGTGTGAGATAGTTCAGGGATCGAAGAGTAAAGGCCGCTGAACTAAACATCTGCTTTCCATATCTGTCCATGATCCTAGAATCTCTATTAGGGGGATGAACAGATGAGGAGGTCTCCAATATAGCCTTCTTAGTGGCCACTGCCACCACCATAGCATCAGTGGGTATTCCTTTGGTAAAGAAAGCCTTGTCCTGAGGTGACATAATAAATTTATTTGGCCTCCGAGGGACTGGTTCTATGATGTCCAGGGACTCCCATGCCTTTCAAGAGAGAAGGTTCATCAACTCATCGAAAGGCAGAGTCACCCAAGAAGTGAAGAAATGAGACCTGAAAGCCTTCAGGAGTACTAGCTCATCATCAGTAGGGTTAAGGTGATTCCAGCCACCCCTCTGTTTTAGTATTTCTAAGATATCACCAAAAGAGATATCTTCAGAGGTGGACCGTGGGGACCCTTCTGACTCATCTAAATCAGTATCTGATGTGATGGATTCCTGTGGGAAATCCAGATGTTTCCTGTTGCAAGTTCTTTTCCTGGGAACTTCCTCAGAGGGAGCTTCTGGGGAGGTCCCGGAAGAACAGGGCTCACCCGATGGGGGGACCTAAAACTCTGGGTCTCTATGCTTTTGAGGGATCAGTGAAGCAGAGACAAACACAAGAACTTTATGTGAGGAGATTGCTGGTACCGATGACTTGGATGCCCTAGGGGGACAACACTCTCCTCATGGCATCAAAAGCCCCATGGCTCTGGTCCAAAGAGACACCTAGATCAGTAGAAACAGGCAGTCTCTGCGGCACCGAAACTGTAGACTCCGAGCCTGAGGTAGGTGTTGAGCTCACCTGAGCCAAGGCCCCGAGAGGCAAAGTCGGTAGAGGAAAAGTTGGTATGACTATCCTCTCCCGACCTGACTGGTGAGAGTCAGCTCCTAGACTCTAAGGTGGGTACAAAAGAGGTCAGAGTAGTCGAAACTGAATGCCCAATGGGTGCTGACTCCAAAGGTTCCACAATCATCGGTTCCAAATACTCTAGCTCCGAAACTTTGGATCAAATCAGAGGAGGAATCAAAGAAATGGGTTAAGTCTGGGTCAGTTCCGAAGCCCTAAGGGTCAGACCCGACAGAATTTTGACAAGTACCTGTGACTGTAGGAGTCTCTGTACCACTCAGTCCATGTCCTTATCAGATAGTCTTGAGGACGGGGAAGCAATGGATGATGTCTCAGACTGGAGGATAGGAGATTTTAAAGTGGGAGATACCGGCTCCAAGGCTGGGGACTGGCTCCCACTGGTCACAATTACCTCTAGCTCAATAATCTTAGGTGCTGCCAGATTTAGCTGTTTTTGAAGTCAATGAGCCCTTTTTTGGCTCCAACTCCGACATTGAGCTCCTAGACCCAGTTTTTGGAGGCTTGGTAGGCTTGTCCTTGTTTAAGGCTTCTTGGAACGAAAATTTCAAGAGACCTCTTGCTATCAGTTTACTCTTGCATTCATGAAGAATGAGAGAGCTAAAAGAGTGACAGATGGCAGCATTTTCCTTGTAGGTGAAGCTCACCTAAGCAATAAACACAATTTGTAGGGCCATCTGTAACTGACATTTTCTGTCCGCATTTCAGACATTTTTTAAAAGATGTGATGCCCGTGCCCTGGCCCAGCAATCAAGGAGCCTTAATCCTCACCACTAACACCAGTGGAGGGCATCTTGTATAGGAGGAAAGGATAACAAATACACACAGTAAAGTGCAATTTCCCTTAAGTGCACTTATAGATCATAGTCAGTCCGGTGCTAGTTGCTCCCTTGCTCTCCAGGTCCCCAATAAGACTCCCCACTGGCACAGCTATAGGGTCAAGATCTCAACCTAGTGGGCAAGCTAAAACCTCCAGCACCCTCTTTGTCCAACCAGTGCTTTGTGTCCCTGCCCAAGTAGCTGACACACACACACACACACACACACACACACACACACGCACACTTTGAGAAGAGTTTATACAACCACACAGACACTCCTGGGGAAGGCTGGCACAGAATCTCCAGCTGTGCCCCTTTTTCCCAGTCTATATGGTAGACATCACTGCCACTACCCAGCTAATATTTATCAGCTACTCAAATGCCCTTAAAAAGGTGCCCAATTATTACTGTGCAATATTATTATCCAATTGGTAAGTGTGACTAAACAGTCAAGGCTTATTAGAGGGACTTAGTACAGGATCACTATATACATGCAATGTACTCTAGAACTTAAATTATCTCTACACAAAGCAGCCACAGTTGGAAGGTTTTAAAATATTTAATAACTAATAAAAACATAAGACAATACTTTTTCCTACACGGTGCTAGTCAAGAGTTCAGAGATCACAGAGAAATACTTAAAATAACTCAGTAGTACAGTTCTGACATCACAGAAAAACACAGTCTAATCTTTCTAGTTTCTAGCTATTTCTAACAGAAAACACAAGTGTAAGATAAACAAAACAGTGCTGGTCAGTTGGATGGTCAAGACAAAAATGCTTAATGCTCTCTGAGCCTCTCTGTTTTAAAAATCACAGTCCTGGTTCCCATTACATCATTCTTCACATTTCCCTGGGTTCCCAGACTAACAGGCTACATTCTTTAGTAAGCTCACACCAGGTCAGGAAGTAAAGCCATTAAGGACATTTATGTATGCAACTTCTGGCCATTAAATCTGGCCTTAAAACAATAGCAAGAATTCCTTCATCTAGACAGCCCGGAGCTGACTTTAAATATCAAAGACAGTCATAAAATGCTTGACTTAATGTCAAGTAAATTGTTAAAATCAGACTGTAAAAATCATTAGGCTTTTCAAAATGACAGTCAATAACACAGGATGCTCAGGTTCAAACAATATTGCTTTACTAATGTACATTAGGAGGCAAAAAACTATACAAAAACAAGTATAGAGTTTTGACTAACTACATTCAGGAAATACCCTCAATTATATACCATTTGCAATCAGCTTTTGCCCACCTTACTGACGTGGTCAGTCACAGGGCATTTACATCACTATAGTCCATAATACTTCATTCATAAGAAGATGCTTAGGTAATGTTTTTAAAAACTTTCCCATGAGAATAACACAGCCTTGCGAGGCACCTGGTCCATTACAATGTCTTCCTGTAGATGTTACTCTTTCCAAGGTTCTCAGATTAGTTCGGAAACAATGGTCGGTTCTTTTCTTAATACGTTCCTTTGTCTCTCTGGTTAGCAGCTGTACACTATCTCTGATAGTGTTCACAAGGCCATCCTTCTCGGTGGAAGGAAGAAAGATATACATGCATACATATTTATTTCTCTCTAACCCAGCAGATTATAGTTACTGAAAGACATAAGCTTGCTGAGCTGGCTACTGCCAGGGTCAGAGGTTAACCACACTGCAGCTAGTTTCAAGCAATTATATGCAAGATCATTTCTACTGCCATATTGTTAAATAGAATCAAATGCATTACATATTATACTGTTTCTAAACTTCACACTACATATATGTTTAAGTACATAGTCTTCTAACAGTTTATATATGTCTAAGTACATATTCTCCTAGCATTCTGTATATGTTCAAGTACATATTTTTCTAACAGTTTATATATGTCTAAGTACATATTTTTCTAACATTCTGTATATGTTTAAGTACATATTTTTCTAACATTCTCCCTCCTTTTAATGCTTTTCATTCTATTCAGAAACATAAACAACATTATTTCATTCCCTAGTCTCTTCCCCTCTGGAACTTTCAACTAGGCAAGTCATTTGTTTTATATTTCAGAAAGAATTTCATTTGGTATCAACAGATTCAACTCCAGGTCTTGATACATAGTTTCAGTTACGGATACATCAACAAAATCTCTGACTAATCTTTTCACACAAGGTATCCTGCAACAAACACATGCTCCCAATATGAGCAAAACTACACAAATAGCTATCAAAATATTCATTAGGATTGAACCCCACCCCCCAAAAAGATTCTGGAAAAAGTTGTTCAGTGGGTTTGGGCCTGGTTCCGCCATTGCTGATACTTGCTGAATTACCTCTAGGTGGTCATTGATTTCGTGCTCATTGTCTGGGATGTACGCACAGCATTCTTCTTTGATAATCGCGCACGTACCACCTCTCGCCGCTAGGGTGAAGTCAAGAGCCATTCGGTTCTGTAACACAACAGTTCTCATTGCATTCAGTTCATCAGTCACAAGTTCGAGAGCAGAAAAAGTCGCATTACTCATTACTTCGAGAAGTTTCGACAATTTTCTCAGTTCCCAGATCGATTTGACTGCTCCATAGACTGGGATTATTCCAGCCCAGGATATAACACTGTCACTCAGGTCCATATGAGTCAATTCCTCTTTATCTTTTATGGATGAATGATCTTTCCAATCAGCTTCGATTTTACCCACTGGATTAGCAGGTTTCTTGACTGAGTTCCCAGTTTTCTGAGCTATATCTCTCACATTCCGTATCTTACCCAGAGGCAATTCTGCAGTATGTCTTATTGCTGGAACCAGATAACCCAAAAAACAACTGCTGGACCAATTCTCAGGTAACCACTTATATGCTTTTTTCCCACAAACAAAATAACAATTTTCTACTTTAGTACTGATGCGGGTTAACTCTGAATGAAACATTTTCCTGTCTATAACAGACAATTGTTTATACAATTCAGGATTTTTCTGTACATCTTTCAATGTTGTTTTCATTAAGCTCAAATACAAATCATAATTCGTGCTACAACTAATACTCTGATCCTTTGCTTTTATATAACATTTATAAGACACAGTTATGTTGCAATTACTCCAACCAACTTGGAGCGTATCATTTTTGTAAAAACAAACAATTCCCTTTTGTGTAACAGGTCAATACAGTGCCACTTTGTCCTGTGATCTCACAGAACCTGTATCAAAAAGTAAATTTTCCCAAGTCTCATTTATCCCCAAAGGGACAGCGGACATCAAAAGTCCTCCATATGCTGTAGGTATGGCTGTACAAACCCAACAATTTGAAATGTTCATAGTCTCTACATACACACGTTTCATAGCTAGGTACGTGTTAAAGTTTGGATGCCAATCTATGGCCAGTCCATCACGTTTCATCACTTTTATCTGTGTAGTTATTTGCAGGAAAACCCCCAACAAAAGAAAAGTCACTACCAACATGGTTAATAAGTGTATGATCAGTAGGACAGTAAACCAATGTCTTTGGGGTTGCTTTGTACTTTTATACACTCTGCCCTTGGCCATTCTGTTTTTGTGAAATATCAGCTACAAAACTTTTGTCTAACTGGAAATTCTTTACCGGCTTGCAGTGAGTCAGGTGAACCCAGGATGACCTCTCCACAACCTTTACTGCAGTAGGCATTGCCAGCAGTACTTGGTACGGACCTTCCCACTTAGGACTCGTCCAGTTTTTCTTCTTGATGACTTTTATCCATACCCAGGATCCTGGGGCTAGCACTGCGTCCGGTTCTGTCTGTTCTTTATCTGAAAAAGAGTTTAACTGAAAAACAGTCTTATTGGTTAACAATCTTTTCATGTGACTGGCTAATGAGCCATCGACCTCCAGCTCTGCAGGCATAAGAGCTTTCCACTGTGGCACATAATATGCCCTTCCAAATACTACTTCAAAGGGGGTCAAGCCCTTTACATTTGGAACTGTTCTCATGCTCAGCAATGCTAGAGGTAAACAGCAAATCCAATTCTTCTGAGTCTCACTCATCAACTTCCTTAACTTGTTTTTCAAAATCCCATTGTACCTCTCCACCAGTCCTGCTGACTGTGGGTGGTAAGCACAGTGATTTCTCAAGGAAATCCCAAAAAATCTCCCAAGTTGCTGAATTGTTTGATTGACAAAATGTGTCCCATTGTCACTATAGATTCTTTCCGGTATGCCAAATCTAGGAATTATTTCCTTTACTAGGGCCTTTGCCACTGTTGCTGCATCCGGATTCCTGGTTGGAAAAGCTTCTACCCATTTTGAAAACATATCTATGATCACTAAACAGTATTTCTTTCCTTCACATTTATTCAACTCTATGAAGTCCATACAAATAGTATGGAACGGATATGGTGGTGTAGGAAACTCCCTTGCTTGGTTTGAATGCTCCTGTGCATGATGTTTACTGCAAATATGACATGCTGCACAAAATTTTTGTGTGTAGTTCGTAAATCCATATGTCTGGAATATCTTGTTAACTAACTGTACCATACCCCCTGTTGAGACATAGCTCTGCCCATGGCTCAACAAAGCCGCATATCTAAATAAATTAGATGGTAATATCGGCTTTCTCTCTTTGGAGATGTACAATCCGTCTTCAAGGATTGCTCCTCGCCTTACCCACTTCTGTTTTTCTGTTTTCGTAGTTAATGTTTGCATTGTTTTTAACATTTCTAGATCTAAAATCTCAGAGGGTTGTAATTCCTCATTCAAAAATAAAGTTTCTGAGTCTGAGGCTGCTTGCTTCGCAGCTGCATCAGCTCGTGCATTACCTTTTGAAATCTTATCCTGTTGCTTTGTATGAGCTGCACATTTACAAATAGCTACTTTAGTAGGTAACTGAATAGAGTCTAGTAAATTCAAGATTAGTTGCATGATTGATCGGTTTACCAGTGGATGTTATCATTCCCTATTCTTCCACTGCTGCGCAAAAACATGCACTGTGGAGAAAGCATACTGACTATCAGTATATATGTTCACACATCTGTCCTTTGCTAGAGTGCAAGCTCGTGTTAAAGCTATCAATTCTGCTGCTTGAGCAGACAAGTTAGGCTGCAGGGGTTGGGCTTCTACAATCCCAACATCAGTAACCACTGCATAACCTACTAGATTTTTCCTGTAGGACCCTTCCTACATGATCCGTCCACATAAAATGTTACCTCTGCATCAGCTAAAGGTATATCAGTAAGATCCTGTCGGGTAAAGTTATTTGCTCCATTTCCTGTAGGCAACTGTGTGGTGTGCCATCCACAGGAGTCGGAAGCAACGTTGATGGATTTAATGTCGTACAACGTTCAATCACCATGTGAGGTTGACTCAGCAGTATGGTCATACAAGAAAAATGTCTAGCCGGAGACAAAAATGCAATTTTCTCTTGCAGTAAAATTATCGCAACTGCATGAGGCACCCTCAAGGTAAGAGGGTGAAATAATAGCATTGAGGCCGAAGCCTGTACTGCCATGGCAGCTGCAACAACTGCCTGTACACAATGTGGAAACGACCGTGCCACTGGGTCCAATTGTGATGAATAGTAAGCTATGGGGCGTTGCTTATTCCCATGCTGTTGCGTCAGAACTGACGTCATATATCCCTGCTTACAATCTACAGTCTGAAAAAATCTCTTATGATAATTCGGAAGCCCCAAAACTGATGATGAAGCTATCAATTGTTTTAGCCTGCAGAAGGCTGCTTCTGCCACTGGAGTCCAATGTAGTATATCTTGTGCTGCCATAGGTGTTTTAAATATTAAATCAGCCAATGGAGCCGACTCCACACCATAGTTTGGTATCCAACTTCGACAAAAATTAGTCGTCCCCAGGAAGGACATCATTTCCTTCATGGTAGTTGGCTTGGGTGCTTGTAAAATTGCTACCTTTCTATCTTCATCTAATGTTCTACCCCCCTTGGATATCACATATCCCAGGTACTTGACCTGTGTTTTCCAAAGTTGCAATTTATGCTTGTTTACTTTATGTCCCTGTTCTGCTAAAAACCTCAATAATGCTATCGTATCTTCCCTACACTGTTGCTGGGTAGGGGCCGCAAGTAGGATGTCATCCACATAAAGTAGAACTTGACTGCCCCCTGGTGGATTAAATCCCGCCAGGTTGCTAGCCATCTCTTGTGCGAATATTGTTGGACTTTCACAGTATCCCTGTGGTAGTCGAGTATAGGTGTATCTGTTACCCTGAAATGTAAAAGCA
Source organism: Protopterus annectens (assembly GCF_019279795.1). Lineage (NCBI taxonomy): Eukaryota > Metazoa > Chordata > Ceratodontiformes > Protopteridae > Protopterus > Protopterus annectens. The sequence goes on from NC_056739.1 coordinate 547,296,894, forward strand.
AACCAATACTGACTATCTGAATGTATAGGTATTGAAAAGAAAGCATTGCTTATATCTACCACTGTAAAATACTTCTGTTCTGGCTTCAAATCATTCAATAAAGTGTGCGGGTCTGGCACCGTAGGTGCCCTAGGTATTATTGCATCATTTACAGCTTGTAAATCCTGTACCATCTGCCATTCCCCGTTTGCTTTCCTAACAGGAAATAGAGGGGTATTACATGGTGAATCCAAAGATTCTATCAGTACTCCTTTCTTAAGTAATGCTGCTATTATAGGCTTGATTCCCTGCTCTGCATCTCTTCTCAAAGGGTATTGTTTCTTCTGTGGTCTAAATGCTGACTTTGGTGTGATAGTTACTGGACCTGCTGTCCGAATAAGCCCTAAATCTGATTTCCCTGTTGACCAAAGAGTGCTTGGTATATCACACAAGGCTTTTTCTTCCTCTTTCAGTAGGAACATCCATCAGCTGTCCTCACTTTGTTGTAAGTGTATAGCTGGACGTGCTTGCGTTAGCCAGTTCAGTTTTTGCTTTTGTATTCCTTGTTCTGACAACTCTAAGTCAGTTTGCCTTTCCCATCTTGTCACTTTTTCACCCAGATCTACCCATCTGGCATTTTTATGTTTGGTTAAACTGACATGCGGTAGCCAGTTGGACTTATACAGTCCCGTGAATTCCTGGGGTAATGAACAACTCACCACACTATTACCCTCAGTATCCCAGTACAGGGTTCGTAATACTAACCTATTTGCAGGATTTCTGAACAATTTCTCCTCATATTCTTTATCAGGTCCTGGTGTACTACAATAGTACAGAGTACAATGTAATAAATGCTGTTGATCAATGTGAAGGGAGGGTACCTTACTGATGGCTACATTCATCAGTTCTTCGGTTACTGCCCCTGGACCAGTCGTAACTAGGTCCTGGCTGTACCAATAGTAGGCTTCACCCTCCGATCGCATCACAAAAGTATCCATTTGTCTTTGTGCCTCCATACCTTTTATGGTAGGAACTACTGCTATGCCAAAAAGCTGCATAAGGTCTCTTCCCAGTAAATTCACTGGACATTTGGCAGAAAGTACTATCTTACTTCTCTGGGTCATACCTGAAATAGGGTCAGTTATTGCTATATCATGGGAAAGTGGTTCCCTGTATAGCTGTCCGTTTGCTGCTTTCACTAGTATATAATCAGGTGATTCAGAGTGTTCCGGTAACTTTGAAGGATGTATCAAAGTTCGTGATGCCCCTGAATCACACAAAAACTTCACTTCCCTCCCCTCCACCAGAAGTGTAACTTCCGGTTTCGTGTCCGCCAAATAGAGCTCTAAGCTCAACAAGGCTAAATCTAAAACTTCACTTTCCTCATCACCTACTTGCACTTCCTCTATTCCAACTACTGTGTTAACATTTTCTCCCTGCTCATTACTCTCTCCTGACGACTGTTGAACGTCATGACTATCATATAGACAATCCTCATCACTCCTATCCTTCTCTTCTGCAGTTGTTTTTTTATTCGATCTGCAATCCCTTGCTAAATGTCCTTTCTTCCCGCACTTGAAGCATTCACCTTTTCTTTTCCTCTCCTCAAAAACCTCTGAGTCTCTGTCAGAGCTTATTGCTCTGAGTTTTCCTCCCTTTTACCTGACTGTACTACAAAGACTTCTGCTCCGTCTTCAGCTGTGAAGACCTGCGTCTTCTTTTTCTTCTTACTGTTAAAGTGTCTTTCAGCATGCCTAGTATACTCCAGTAAGGCTTGTAGCCTACTCGTTCGATGATCTATCATATGCTTTGTAATAAAGCTACTGATAGGGGCAATGCAACCTTTCAAAAATGCATTTTTTAATTGCTGTTCATATGAGCTATCATTTTTCTGATTTTTGGGAATAGGCATACCGCTATGGTTATTAAAACATTCTAATAATCTACCAAAATACCCATCCACAGATTCATTGTCCTGTTGTATACATTGATTAATACAGGTCCAATCTGCTCTAGGTTTCCATTTTTCAGTAATTCGGTCCGTAAGACCCTTCAACCTAGTGTCTAACTCTGCGTCACTATGTAGGAGGGGCTAAAGTTGCATGTCACGCGCATTCCAGGTGCCACAAACCATGTGCCAGTCTGGGCCAATAATTTGTCTAATAGCTTTCTCTACTTCTTCCCCATTTAAGTGGTAACTCAATCGCATACCTTGTAAATCTTGTATAAACTTTTCATGATTAATTTTCGGATGGGGAATCCCCTCTGTGGCCTTCCGGATATCCTCCGGTGTCCATGGTCTATATACTAAAAGGGTTGGATCCTGGCCTTCCTGTCCTGCCTGAGGGTTCGGTACTTCAATTAATGGACAGATTTCCTCACTCTCTTCTAGTGAGTCCCTCACTTGAGTGTCCCTAAGTGTTTTATGTGTTCGGGATCTAGTCTCAATAGGTTCTCTTACAAATGGTTGTTTAAATGCCCCTGTTGCCTCAGGATAACGTGGGGGGGGGACCAGCCTGTCCTCCCGCTTCATATCCTGGGTAAAGTATCGGTGGTGGCGGAGGGGGAGGGGCCGTCGCTACTACTATATTATTATCTTCTTTATCTAAGAATAATGCTTTTGCATTTTTAACCTTCTGTTCCCTTCGGTTTACTTCCTCAATCCACCTGTGTGCTTGAGGAATACCCAACTGTCGTTGTTTTTTCGCCTGACCCTCTGCGTCAGATTTTAACTGTTTCAAAAGTTTCACTAACGAAATTTTGTCTAATTTACCATCAAATTCATATTTATTAACCCATTTTGCAAAATATCTCACATTATCTGCTCTCTGCAATTGCATATATTTCGCATCATCCGTCAAAGGCGGATCTCGCGATCTTTTAGTGCACTGATTTCCCATGTCTTAAAAAGACTGTTACGTAACCCTTCTCTTGTACAACGTGGTATCTTCTTCCCTATATCCACAGTAGTGTCTAGAATGACTGTTTACTTTGCTTTGTTTTTTTCCCTGATCTATGAGTCAACATACAGTACTTCAATATGTTCTCGTCCTGCTATCACAAATCTCAATAACAGTACAGTGGAAACTGGTCCCTGATCTAAAACAAAGACAAAGAGGGAAACTCTCCTTACCTGAGCCTCCTGTTTATGACTGCACGTTTTCTTCTTGGGATCCAGTTTTCCGCTTTTCAGCCACAGATCAGAAAGTGGACAGCCTCTTTACACACAACAATTCAGTCGGAGGTCTTTTCACTCAAGAAGAACCATTTGTTTTGGCAGCTTCTCCTGCGCAGATTTATTACCACCCATGCACTCTGACCTGCAGCTTACCAAGGGAATTCCGGCTTAAGAAGGACCAACATGTCAAGTAAATTGTTAAAATCAGACTGTAAAAATCATTAGGCTTTTCAAAATGACAGTCAATAACACAGGATGCTCAGGTTCAAACAATATTGCTTTACTAATGTACATTAGGAGGCAAAAAACTATACAAAAACAAGTATAGAGTTTTGACTAACTACATTCAGGAAATACCCTCAATTATATACCATTTGCAATCAGCTTTTGCCCACCTTACTGACGTGGTCAGTCACAGGGCATTTACATCACTATAGTCCATAATACTTCATTCATAAGAAGATGCTTAGGTAATGTTTTTAAAAACTTTCCCATGAGAATAACACAGCCTTGAGGCACCTGGTCCATTACAATGTCTTCCTGTAGATGTTACTCTTTCCAAGGTTCTCAGATTAGTTCGGAAACAATGGTCGGTTCTTTTCTTAATACGTTCCTTTGTCTCTCTGGTTAGCAGCTGTACACTATCTCTGATAGTGTTCACAAGGCCATCCTTCTCGGTGGAAGGAAGAAAGATATACATGCATACATATTTATTTCTCTCTAACCCAGCAGATTATAGTTACTGAAAGACATAAGCTTGCTGAGCTGGCTACTGCCAGGGTCAGAGGTTAACCACACTGCAGCTAGTTTCAAGCAATTATATGCAAGATCATTTCTACTGCCATATTGTTAAATAGAATCAAATGCATTACATATTATACTGTTTCTAAACTTCACACTACATATATGTTTAAGTACATATTCTTCTAACAGTTTATATATGTCTAAGTACATATTCTCCTAACATTCTGTATATGTTTAAGTACATATTTTTCTAACAGTTTATATATGTCTAAGTACATATTTTTCTAACATTCTGTATATGTTTAAGTACATATTTTTCTAACACTTAACTTCCTTACAGCAGAGTGTACTGTTTTACATTTTTGCAGTTCCACATGTAACAGTATTTTTTTCCATTTAAGACAACAAGCCTGTGGTTTACATTAATATTTACAAATGACAGAATTATCTTCAAAATTCTATCTGGCTAGACTGGCAGCCTTCACCTATCTTCACCCAATCTTCACATATCATCACACCAGATTTCACTTTTTCAGACTTAACTCTGACAACTGAGAATTACCCAAGGCAGAACAAACTCTAGTTTTATATGTAAGAAAAAAAAAATATATATATATATATATACATACATACACATATATATATATATATATATATATATGTATGTATATATATATATATATATATATATATACATATATATACATATATACATATATATATATGCATATATATATATATATATATATATATATATATATATCGCACAGCACACAGATAATATCTATATAAGAAAAAAATAACCCTAATAAAGGAGGGTCTAACTATAACAACTATAATAACTATAAAACACACCAAACTGTTCAACAAATATTATACAACCCTAATAAAAACTGCAGGGTTGAATAAAAAGTATTTGCAAGTAAGCAAAGCTATATTGTCAGTGCCCCAATAAAAAAAGGGCTACATATAAAGGATAGGGAGCAAGTTATGCAACTCTAACTCTAACTATTCTAGTTCAGTTATAGAAAAAAGGCCTAAAAAAATTAAACGGCCTCAAGAAAGGAGAAAAGCACTCTAACTAACAATGATTAACAAAAGAGACAAGTGTCTCAAGTAGCTAACTGTAATCTAACAACTAACAACAAACAGGGAAAAATATCTTTTTTAGACAAATATCAAAAATTTGACAATTCTGGCTAGAGCTGTTCGACGAGCACCTGATCTGCTGCAGCGGCAAATGAGATCTGAGGGAAGCACTATTTATTTATTTATTTTACATTTGTTGACTGGGCTTGTCTAGCTGGATACATGTCCATTTTCAGTACAGGCCCAGGGAGAAAAGCTCCAATCTGTGCAATATAACAGTAGTACACAATGATAGACATCATAGAACAGATCAAAACTAAAGAACATTAAAAAAAGAAATACATTAAAGTATAGGCTAACATTATAGAAACAACATGACGTGTGTACACACAGAGAAACAAACATTAGTATAGGCTAGCATTATACAAACAACATGATAAGAATCATTGGTATACTGTATAGTAAATACAGTAGTTGCAGACGCAAGGTATACAAGTTAAGGGGTTGACAATTGACAAGGGAGAGTAGGCAAATGAGATAGATAGAAATTCACTGTAGGTTTGTTTAAAAGTTATACATTCAAGGGGAATAGATGACATACATTCAAAGCTATGAAGTGGGTGCATGGAGCAGGAGTAAGTTAACAAATTACAAGTACTACAAGGAAGCTTGCAGCCAAAATGAGGCTTGCAAGAAGAAAGCAAAGACTGGTATATATAGGTAAGGCATACAAGAGGGTAGAGATGAGGTGGGTAGAGATGAGGTGGGTATGGGCAATGGTGGTTCTGGTTTCAGGGGTTAGGAAAGATTTTATTCTGTAGAGAGAGCCAAGTTTTCTGTTAACAGTTTTTATAGTTGAGTTGATATGTGAGTCAAAGTTAAGGTGTTGATCAATTGTTATGCCTAATAGTTTAGTGGATTTGTCTGGTTTAATGATAGTACCATTATTGGCCTTGATGGTGAGGTCAATAGGAGAGGACTTTTGTGTCGGAGTGAAAAGCAGTAATTTAGTTTTTTCATCATATTGCATCATGGGATAGGAAGTCAGAGCCGAGGGTCAGCTCTGAATCCATCAGTTTGAATGAAAGCGAGATAGAACAATTTCACATCAAGGGTTTTGTATCAACAGGCATTTTCTGAAGACTAAGATGCATGAAATTGTATTGTCTGGCATTAATAACCAAGTGAAATCCTCAGTTATTTTCCTGAAATTTTTAATTTTATGACACACAAGCCAATAATATGCAGTAAAATTAGAGATATCCTGTAAAATCAGGGAAGTTGACAGGTATCAGCAGAAACAGAGATGTCAGCAGACGTCAAAAGCAGATTCAAAGCATAAGTAAACTCACAGTGAGAGTGAAATAAGAAAGGTGCAGACATGAATATATGAGTTTAAAGCTTAAAGCACAGTAACAAAAGCTGCAACATAAGGATTTGGCTAATAACTTTACTAAAAGCTGAACTAAGACCTCCCCTCACCATTTTTATTATTACAGATTTAGGAAATAAAATTGTTATCAAACCTGTATGTTCTCAGGGTTAGTGAGTGAAAGTATACGTTTTTCTTATCAGAACAAAAATTTCCCACACTCATGAGTGGAATAGGTGGGTTATCCTTCCAGTTCTGCATAGACTCAGAATTGTTTGACACCTCATTATGAACAGCATGCATTGTACACCTGCTAAGCTAGGTAGATCATGTATTATATAATGCAACACTTTACTAGATGTGGTGCCAAGGATGAAATGTTAATACATATATATCTGTAATGTCTGGGGGTTTAAATCCATAGAAATCAGGCTGCATTTGGAATGGCCCCCTTAAAGGTTATAATAAATGAACACACCTTGACTTACTCGGAACATGTAGATTGATTAATTGTTGCAAGAAGATTATAAAGAGCAACATCTACCTTCCAGAAGAAAATTGTGGCAATGGAAAAATAACCAAGTCAGTACATAAAGTGAATAGTTCTGAAAGCGGATTCATTAACACAGAAATACTGATATGTATTGTTTACAAATTAAGTACAATCTGTTGCAGCAGTGCTGAATAACTATTTGTTCTGCAGCTGTAAGCCAGTGAATATGAGACAGAAGTAACATTTGCAGCAACTGTCAGGATGCTTGCTAAAGCATGACCTGCAGCCATTAAGTCCTTAATGTGCATTCCTTCGAGAAAGATGTGTAGCCAACAGATAACATATATCTTATGTCTCTAATATCACCACCACCTAACTGTATATATCTCAATATCAGGAACACTTCTGGTACTTTAACAAACTAAGCATTCTTGACCTTGCTTTTCTGCCTCACTCCAACTGAAAATGTAAGGAGGTGGTAGGAAAATTTGAATCACTAGTGTTCAGATAACAAGATACCCAAGCCCTGGATAGCACTTCTTTTTATCAAGATGAGGTGTAAATGTGGTGAAGTAGATCTGTATAGCACAGACAATGGTGAGGTGCCTTATATTACACTGATACTGACTCTAATAAAAGGGTTTTGAAATGATGACATCAACTGTTACTAAAGTATTGAACAAAATTAACATGAAAGGATGACCGAGTCAGTAATGGTAATTATTAGATACTAAATAATAAGAAATATGCATTTTGTACTCCCATGAAAATAAATGTGCACATGTAAAGTGTTTCTTTCCTAAACTATATGTAAGAGGGAAACTAACTTAATTATATACAAGGCTGGCAATATAGATTCATAGGTTACTAGTAAGCTAACAGTAGAAAGCCAAAGAACCTCAGGCCCATTAGTCATTCAATGCCAAAGGTATCGTAGCACCCTCTGGTGGGCAGAATATCACCTGCATTAATACCAGGCATGAATTTTCTGATCCAGTCATGTAGGTTAACCCTAAAGGTAGTCAGGATGGTTACTTGCTTGATGTGCATAGAGAGTCTATTCCAAACATAAGGAAGGTTCTTCTTAAGAAATCCATTGTGGGACTCTGGGTTTTGGCAGAACCAGTGTTCCAACTTGTTTCCTGTGTAAGATAAGCTGTAGGGATGGACTTTCACCCCACAACCATAAAGGTTTGATCATCTATCATTGATTCTTGATACAAAACTGAACTTGATATGGGGATACTTGAAAGTTATTTGATGTCAGGAGTGACTCTGGATCAGCAAAGTATCATAAATGGATAGGTAACCACAAATTCACCATGATTTAGCACTGTTCCTCATGGATAGGGAAAGCATGTACTGTAATTGTCCCAACAAAAGCATACTAGGCCCCATCTCTGGATTATTCATATGAAAATTGTAAGGACTGGAAGCTACCATGGAAATGTTAAGACTAGGCTTCTTAAGATCTTCATAGATCAGTAGCCTAGTAAGTACTCATGAACCTATGAAACTATCTGGGCAAAAATGCTATTTATCTGCATCACACTCTCCATTGCTCAGAGACTAACATGATCCTTGCAGAGCTCTGCCTAAATTCATCAGCTAAACACTATAGGCTGTTTCCTAGATAACACTACTTATGAAGTCTCTCTACTATGAGAAAGGGTTGAGGATTTGCTTCTAGTGGTTTTCTTTCATTCTTTCAGCCTACACAGGAATCATATTAATATCACCTGCTCCTGAGCCCAGTGCCAGCCTCCATACTGATTGCACTTCATTACAGGTACCAGATATGGAGTCTGCATTTGACACTGAATGTTCTGTGGACATCAGTGGACACAAGACATGCACACCTTTAACGTCATGGTCAAGATCATACATGTGTGCAGGAAATATCTAGACTGGTGGGCTTGGCCTTCCTACCTACTAACAGATAGGCCTTTCACATGCTCTCCATTTGTAGACATACTACACATCGATATATTATTCTTACAACTGGGGGTCATATCCAGAGTCACAATGACATGGTCTCAGATCAGATGAAGAGACTTTTTTACATATCACTGTATTAGAGATTAAGTTAGTGGATACCTCAGTCCAGAATATTCTACCATATATTTCATGGGATGAATTTCAATATAGTTTGGGAAAACTGGCATTTATATGATGACTCAAGAGCTGGCACTATGGTGCAGAGAGATGGAACCCTAACTGTGGTCCAGTTGACTAAAGTCCAGCTAGCAAACTTAGTACCTGTAGAGCTGGCTAGGAGGAAAAAGAATTGAAGGGCGTTTTTCCTGCTTACCTATTCTGGTGGGAAGGTAGGACTCTTAAGCATAGGAGGAGAGCCCCACTGGTGATATTGTGGGTTATGTGTCTTAAATGCTGCAGCATGCACTAAAAAGCATTATCAGCCTTAGTGTCCTTATATCACTGCATGTCAGATATGTGGGGAAGAGTATCGGTGAAGCATAAAACAAAAACAAAAGAACTTCCTGTGAACATGAGCTTCACATCACACTGATATGCTTCAGTCTCCTCTATGTCAATGGAGAAAAGTAAATGATTAGGTGTAGGGGGTCAGAACATCAAAGGTTGAGAAGAGACACCAGTGATAGCTAATGATCTGCTGCCTAGGAGCCAGAAATTTTTAAAAAAACAACAACAAAAGGCAAATCCATTCACATTGCCTCTATGCAGACACCATGAGAATCTGGCCATGGGCCTTCAAGAATAACCAGTTCCTTATAGCAGTCCATGTTCCAAGGAAGTTTAAGTCCATGCGTGATGACAATAGAAGGCACATATTGATGCCTCCAAAATGGTGCGTAAGACCAACAATAGTAAATATCTTTCTAAAATGGGACGATTCGGTATGTATGATCTATTCACTTTGCCATTTGGTTGTAAGTGTCTTTGCTTCTTTTTGGTCCCACCTTACCAAAGCACTGCTGAAGAAGCAGTGGCATAACTAATGTAGCAAAATCGTCTACACCTTCCCTCGCTTTCCTCTCATCACAACATTTCTTTTCATGGGTAGAGTGCAGACTTGATGATTCATCACTGGCCCAGACAAATGTGGTTCCCCCTAAACAGTTCCAGACCATCCCCCATCTACCTCTAGCATCCTCATCTACTGATACACCTCTTAAATAGGGACAGTTCTACTACCTTACTATACAGATGATAATGCAGCTGCTCCAATTCCCTTGATAGTTGGGTCCAGAGAGAGAGAGAGAGAGAGAGAATGTGCTGAGAAAGTGATATTAATTAATCATCTGCACAGCACCCCACAACACAAACTTATAAAGGCAAATAGAAAGGTTTTCCATTTTAGCTTGCAAACAGGGATAAAACCATACACAACTCCAGCTGCAACAGCCCCGAGATACTTGGCAAACATATTCAGGGATGAGCTTATCTTCACCCTTTTTCTCATTAGCCATTGCAAGATCCCAAAGAACGTCTGAGCTAAAAGCCCTATCAATCATCCCTCATGTTTTTTCTTTTTCACTGAAAGACAGTTTTCTTCTATATACCATCTATATTCATGTTCCTTCCTCAGTACACCAGCCAGGAAGATATCTAATATACTATATGCATTTTCACTGGCAGCATACACATGTGGGATAATGAAGCCAAATAAAAGAACTACCACTTTTGTTTCCATTGCAAAAGGCCACAATGACAAAACATTCCCCCAACAATGCATTTTGAATTGTACTGTTTGTATTATGAGAAACATGGGAGGGCATAACAAATTTCTCAGAAGACAAGTTCTACTTTAGTCACCTCTATATATCCACAGTCACTTTGCATAATGCTTCCTTAAACAATATTTGTGGCCATGACTACATAGTTTTCCTTGCACAGCTTTGCAAATCATTACAAACTGAACATAGTCTTAAGTTCTAGCCCTTCCTTTGGGAACACAGTGATCAAAGACATGTTCTTATACAGTTATCCAAAAGATTTAACTGGGGACTATGCCCCACTATTGCCTGCAGGGAGGTCTCACAGACACCAATTATGAAAATAATGTTTATTAATCATAACAATGGATCTATGAATTGCGACAAATTTGCAAGAAACAACACACCCTCTTACCTGCTTTACCTGGTCTTTGCTTGGATTTATGCTTTTTCATGCTATCTAGAACTAAAGCGGTAGGAGGAAGTGATGTATTATGAAATGAGAAGGTTAGTAGCTTGGTAAAATTCTAAATGACCACTGATTCTAATGTCTTTAGTCAAAGTCCTACTAGATCCTGCAGTTAGAGTGCTACTCAGGCATCCAGCATTATGGAGAGTACACATAACTTTCATTTCCAAACCGCTCCTACCCATTTATTCTTAGTCCTGTAACATCCTTATAACATCAGCAGTATATGTTAATCCTTTAAGATACTTGCTTTGTGTATGCATGAAAGTAAAAGTACAGCTTCCATTTATCCACTGTTAGAACTCTGCGACAGTACAAAACCGCACATAGTGTGTTATTTTGGCCCTAACACTCTCCATCCAAAAGCACAGAAGAAAACATAGGCTAGGTTTTCCAGTTATCACCCCTCAAATACACACACACACATATATATATATATATATATATATATATATATATATATATATATATATATATATATTTATCATGTAAGCACAGCCCTTTCATGTCAATGCTTATTTAAACTACCCAAGGGAATGGAGGTTGATTTTCATTTCATTAAATACCATACCACTAAAGTATACCTCATTATAAGGAACATTCTTCATTATGAGCATTAAAACGTCCATAGATCATGCTGTTTCATACTGAACAGGTCTATCACATGTTTATTGAGAACATTTTTTAATAAGGAAAGGACCGACTCTCAAACATTTTCACTAAGAATTTTGTCTTTGTACAATGTAATCAAATTTAACTTGAAGAACCTTGCTGTGTATTAACTTCAACTAGCCAAATACATGCCTGCCCTGTGCTGGAAATTGGCTTTAACATCACTCCCCCTCCAAAAAGTAGTCCTTGCACTCAAAGGACCACTTAATAAGTTGGCCACTGTCCTTTCCCTTGACCAGACTACACTGTATGTGCCAGTTACATACTCTCCCTAGTAGCCAGGTTTCCTCATTCAGGAAATTAAAGAAAACCCATTCTACTTTGTAAATCTCTGTTAATTGCTTTTTATTGGCTATATGCTGAGTTCTCAGGTAGAAACCCACTATACGTGGCTTCATTTTCCTACCTCCAGTTCCCACCCACCTCTTATACTTCCCACAGACACATTTCACTTGTGTCTCTTATTCCCTAACCCTCCCCAAACAATCTTGCTACTAACATACAAGCATTGCCATTTCTTTATACCTAATTTTCAGCTTCCATTTAATCTTTTATCACCATTCCAAACTATCTTTCTCCCTCCCATAATGCTTTGAATTATATTTATTCAGTCACACCCCTCCCTAACAGTACCTATCTATTCTACATTTCATCTTCTACTTGTCTGAAAAAACTAAATGAAAACTCCAGCCAAGCTAGAGCTTCCAATGAGTGACCTCCCAAACCTCCTGTAACAGAAGCACATGGGATATATGCAAATGACCCTTATGAACATCAGGTGTTTCAGCTATATGGCAATTCTGATTGCCCATGACTTTTACATCTGAAGTCATTTTAATGGACAATTTCAGGCCAATAAAGCCAAACCCCACCCTCTTTCCATACCTCCCAGTCACCAGTGGTGTACTGCAACACTCTATCCTTGGTCCCCTCCTCTTTAACATTCTCAACACCTTCCACACATCCATACAACAGGCCTTCCTACAGTACACAGATGACTTCACACTGACTCGCACATCTGATAACATGGCACACCTCCAAATCATTTCTCAAAAGCTTTAACAGCCAATGAAACATAGCATTGCCACTCACAACTTATGCTCATTCCTTAAAAAACAAACTGGACTACTTTCCCCCAAATCCTTCTCTCATGAAACAGCACAATTTAAAGTCCTTTCCCTTGAAAGTACAACTATGTAAGTTACTTCTCATAGCAAGTTATTAAGGATGATAGTGAATGATAATCTTAAATTTGACCTGCATAAACAAAATTCCATAAGCAAAAACTCATCAAAATCTAGAGATGCTTTACAGAGCTAAAAACTGTCTCACCAATGCAACTAAAACCACACTTGCCATTACTTATCTCCTCCCCACAGTTCTTTGTGGCACTCCTAGCCTTATTAACCTTCAAGAACTGCAAAAATCAAAACCTGAACAATACTATAACAAAGTTGCTAAATTCCAACAATCCACTCTTTGAGCCAATAACCTACGACCACCAGTTAACAGCACCTTTATTCAATTCACATAAAATAATCCACTGTACAAAAAATAAATCCACAAAGACTGGTCAAGTGCTTTCGTCAATAGACTTCATCAGAACAGCTAGTAAGGAAAACATTTGTGATACTCTTATTGAATTAAAACTGTTTGTGAGGAAGTTAAATTTGAAATTTTTATTTAAAGACTCACAACGAACTAATAATAAAACAAATGTTTGTCCTAAGAAAAAGAGTTGTTTTAACCCCCCACTACACCCTTTACTGAATTACTTTGAAAATGTATGCTCCCAAGAGATTTATCATAACATTAGGGAGCACAAATCAGAAATCTTTAACTTAAGTAAAACTGAGAAACTTTTATTGGATAGGTTTAGAGGTAATACTGATATCAGGTTTATGAAACCTGATAAGGGAGGGGGTATGGTAATAGCTAACACGGAGGATTACAACAACAAAATCTTCTGTATGTTGCAAGATGAAACAAAATACGAATGTGTTTCTAGAAATGAAATTAACATTTCTTATAGAAAGATTAAATTATTATTGGAGGATTCATTATACCAAGGTGTAATTAATGAGGAAATTTTTTATTTCCTAAATGTTGGACATCCTACTATCCCTACAGCCTTTGGTATTCCTAAAACGCATAAGGATGTTTCTGACCCGCCCTATAGGCTTATTATTTCAGGTCCGAATAGTATCACCTATCCACTAGGAGTATTTATTGACCATACAGTTAGAGAAGCACTGGTACCTATTGACCACATCTTAATTGATTCATGGGACTTTCTTCGGAGGATCAAGAGACAGTATTATGATAAGAACGTGTGTTTTTCCACCATAGATGTGGTTGATCTCTTTACTTCAATCCCACATAACAAGGGGCTTGAATTCTTTTATGATGTTTTGGTGGAGAAAACCAGTTTGAGTCATAGCACGATTAATTTTATTTTAGAATTGATGGAAGTGATTCTTAAAAATAACTTTTTCTGTTTTGGTGGTGAATTCTTTCGACAAACAAGGGGTGTGGCAATGGGGAACAGTTGTGCCCCACTTTTTGCCAATCTTGTTATGTTTAAATGGGAAACAGAGTACGTTTGTGGGTCACTTTATAATGAATATTGGTTAATTTATCTTAGATTTTTGGACTACATTTTTATTTTGTGGAAGGGTGGTGCGACACATGATAAGTTTTTGGACTATTTGAATGGAGTTTGTGATTATTTTAAATTTACTGGGGACAGTGGGAATTTTTATATTAACTACTTAGATGTTAAATTAATGAAAGAAGGGAGTACTAACTGTTTTGTTTCAAGTGTATATCGAAAACCAACATTTTCTAATGACTATTTGGAATTTTGAAGTAGCCACCCAATATCTGTAAAGAGGAATATAGTAAAAGGGCAAATGGTGCGAGTTGCCCGTGTGTGTTCAAATTTCAACCTGTTTAAGTTAGAGGTGGATAAATTAGTCAGTATGTTTGGGGTCCGAGGTTACCCACTAAGTTTTATTAATAATATTAAGGATCAGGTGTGTTCTGAATGGGGTACTAGGTTCAAGCCATTATTAGGTAGAGATGAAGGCAAGGTTAGTCGTAATATAGGTGTAGATACAGATTTTACACAAACCATGGTATTAACCTACGGTGAAATATCACAGGTAGTTAAAAACATCATTAAAAACAATTGGGCAATGTTTAAAGGGAACACGGAGTTACTTAAAATCCTTGGTGATGGCCCTCGTTTTACATATCGGGTTAATCGGAATTTAAATAACTTATTAGAAAATCCAATTCCTGATAAAAAACGTTATAGAAAAGGTACTTATAAATGTGGGGACTCTGATTATTGTAGGTTTATCACTGACATTCCTTCTGTTTTACTTGGACCTAATCAAATAGTAGTTAACTTTGTGGCAGGTACTTGTACTTCCCAGGGTCTAGTATATTTAGCTGTTTGCCAGACCTGTGGTCATTTTTATGTTGGAAAAACAGAAAGGCGTTTGAGTAGGAGAATTTATGAGCATATGTATAGTATTTTGAAAAAGGATGACAACAACGCCTTATATAAACACATCAAAGCTAATCATTCTGACCACTGTTTTAGGTTTGGAATTTTGAAAATTGTTGGTAAGAACTTTAGGGGGGGTGACTGGGGTAATCAGTTGCTTCGGGCTGAAGTTAGATGGCAGTTGAGGTTAAATGCCACAGTGTCCCCGGGTCTAAATGAACACATTAGTTTAAAGCCCAAATTGAGATATCGGGCAACACAATTTTGATTTTGTTTTTTTTTTTTTTAAAAAAGTACTAGTATTTCTATAACCCTAACAACTTCAATTTTAAAATATATATTTTTAGAAAATTTTATAACTAATTGTGTATTTATAAGACACACAGTTTTGTATGTGTAGTTTTAAACTTTTAAGATTGAAAATACACTGTCACTTTAATATTGAATTGGTTTTCTTAATTGATGGCATCAGGTATATATAAAAATGGTGATAGTAGTTATTATTAACTGTTCTGATGAAGTCTATTGATGAAAGCGCTTGACCAGTCTTTGTGGATTTATTTTTTGTACAGTGGATTATTTTATGTGAATTGAATAAAGGTGCTGTTAACTGGTGGTCATAGATTATTGGCTCAAAGAGTGGATTGTTGGTTGTTATTTGTGGTTGTTTCCACTCTTTTACATACCACTTTTTGTTAAAAGTTGCTAAATTCACATCAAATACCCCTTTCAGAACCCACCACTGTACAGCACTAAAAAGCCTAAATTGGAGAGAATTGCCCCATCTACTGACAGATACACAGCTTCGTACCATCTATAAAATTATCCATAATCCATTTGTTTGTCCAGCACTAAAGCATTCTACTCAACTATGTTCTCAGTCAGTCATTACTATCCAATGAACAAAAACTCCTGACTGTCCACAAACCTGTCAAATCTGCTGGGAATTGTCTCTACTCAGACCATGTTGCTAAGACCTAGAACTCATTACCTGCATCCATCAGGTTAATACCCTCCCTCCCATCCTCCAAAATCATTCTAAAAGACTTCCTAGCCAAACGCTGACTCTATTCCTGCTCAGCACCAGGATAATGTATATCCCTAAATGTGAACAAATACATATTCATACCTCACATCTCCTTACTCTCCCTTCTTCACTCACCTCCTTACTTCTGTCAATTTCCCTTCCCGGGCTTTCTCTCTAAATATATCATAAGCCTGCTTTTCTCTTACTTCATATGGTAATTCCTGTTTGTGTTACACTAACTTAACTTTAATTTCTCTATAAACTGGCTAAAATTTCTCTAAATATTAAACCATTGTCATATAACTTGCATCTGTTCTTAACCAATGTTTTCATATTAAGTGTAATTTGGTATAATTATTTAAAATGTATTTTTTGTATTATTTTTAGAGATTGGGAAATTATTGTTCTTAAAACGTTTTGTAATACTTTGGAGCTTTTCTCCTCAGCCCTCCGCTGAAAACAGGCTCCTACCCATTCAGACTTTCCCAGTAATCAAGTGGCAATAAATAAGAAACCATAGTAAATAATACTGTCATTAATTAAGCAAGAAAACTTTAATTATGGTGAAACAGTTATTAACCAAGCTGTGAGCTTCCTAGTTGAAACCGTTAATACATTTTCCACATTTTGCCAATTTGCTCCACAATGTGCAAAGTAGCATTCTGCATTTTGCAGATGAAAACTTGAGAGCTATGGCACTAATATAAAAGTGTTACATATCCCACCTTCCACAGTGTATTTACTCAAACAAATCTAAAGACACACACACTACACTGGCAGATTGTTGTTATTAGTTACAGGCTGTTCAATGCTCCATACGCACTATCAAAAATAAATTTTGGTGGAGGGATTGTGCTTACAAGGAGTACAGCTTAAGTTTTAAAGGTCACTGAAATGTGTATGTCAGCAAATGCTGATTGTTGTTATCCCAACTCCATGAAGTAGCTTTTTTTGCAGATGCAACAGCTTAGCCAAATGCAGTTTTCACCCCCAAAAAAGCTTGCCTTCATTGGAGTCTATTACATGCAATGACATAACCATTTTTACAGTAGTAATTTTGAAAACTGGCATTTTTTTTGTAACATCCTTCCAGATGACACTTTAGTAGTTGACAACTTTTATGGCCTAAGGCCATGGTTGTGCCTACTTTCTGATGATGGAAAAAGCATATCTCATTTTTAGAAGGATTGAGAAGAATTTAGTACAGACCCTCTGGTTTATTGTGAACTGAAGGAAGTAGAACCACCCCAAAGAAAAAGGTTTAATTTTATTTGGCCTTCCACATTTCAGCTCAGGAATAAAAAGTCTTTCTTTCAGCAGACATAATTAAAAAATAACCTCCTTGCATTATCCCTTAAACAGCTTGGACATTATGTCAGTCTTCAGACGTCATGCTGAGCCATATCCTCCTAATGTGTACATCTATAAAAACAGATGCAAGTCAGATACTGAAGGAGCTTTTGGCCAATCACATGTTGAGTCTTGATTCATTGACTTCTAAGTAATAAACATGGATGTGCTCTCCATATAGGACTCATGGTGGTGCCTGGTCTCCTTATTCATTAGTCTGGGATTCATCAGAACAGGACTGCTGTTATATGAGTCAGTTATGTGCAAGTCAACTTATATGACTAGAGGCATACGTACACATACATAGTACAAAATTCCTGCTTACTTTGTCTATGCTGTAAATGTAGTAAGTATACTTACAGGGTATCCATGAGGGTGTGGAGGCAACACTGTTTATGTAGTCATGTTTATAGATTCAGTAGTGTTAGGAGTTCAGTGATGAGCAGCTGACAGAACAGTAGTAAACATTCTGTTGGTCACTCATCATGTAATTAGATATAGATACATACATACATCTGTTGTGTACTTGTTGTGACCTCAGAGGTGTCATATGAAGTAAAGGAGATGTGGGTAATTAAATTTATCCAAGAATTAAAAAAAAAAAATAAGTTTCTTTGTGTGTAGTTTTCCAGAGTTGAAACTTATTTCAGTCAGCTGCAAATGATTTCTGCCAATTTGGTAGACCTAAGAAAATCAGTCCTGGCTTATAATTTTAGGGGTACTCACTGGCAAATATTCAGGGTCTTGATGACCTTTTATCACTGCGTATCAGGCATGAGGGCAGCAAATGGATAGGTCAGAGCAAAATGGTCCTGGGATGGGTCTGCACTGAGATGCCTCAATATCATCTCTGGCCCTGTAAGAACTACGGATTAGATCCCAGAATGGGGGAAAGGAGCTTATCGGTCACACTGTTGAGAGGTACAGTAAGAGAGGGACCAGAAGCAGTAGATGATCAGCTGGACAGGGGGCCACAAATATTTAAAAACATGGGATTTGGAGGATTTTCCCAACATTTATGTGCCTGTTTATGTACTCACACATTACCCAAGTTAACCAGTAACACGTGCAGCTCCATTTATTACTCCTGTGATATTTCATTGTTTAAATACAAGTGCCCAGGTCCTACATGAAACAGAATAGGTTAGCCCATTAAATATCTCTTCACAAAATGCTTTTGGCACATTTACAGCACCTGTGTGGTGCAGTCATGTTAAATTTCCTGTCTCAAGGCTTAAAAATCTCACTCAATTATTAAATTGTATGCGTGAGAGATATGCATTTCTGTAATTCCTTCTTTTGATAGCATGTGTGTGGAAGAGTTTGGGAAGATTTATGCTGAAGACACTAATAGGAATCCTTTGCCCTCTAGCTGTAACATGTTTCTCTCTGCAGAGCACAAATAAATCATTAATCCTTTTAAAAGGGGCAGGTGATTCCCCTTAGTTGAATAGTCATTATGTTGCTATGTAAAGCACAGGTTGCTTTCTCAGTAATAGAATAGTAGTATATTACATATTTCTGTCTTCATCAGATTGTAATGTCATCTGTTTTGACTGTTCGGGGATGCAGATGCTACCTAACTGTGTAACTGACTTGTGGATTATTCTACAATTTAACATAAAATTAATCATCCAAAAACATGCCTTTCTGTTTCCAGCATGAATCTCAGGATGAAAGCAGTCCAGCTCCCACAAAGGTACCCAATGCTCTGATTTAAAATTATTTGTTACATATTTTTACATATTGCTTATTCCACGATTATAAACATAAATATTAAAAATTGTCTTTTTCCAGAAGCCAGAAAAGTCTAAGACGGTACTAGCTGCACTGCTCACAGTGGGACTTCTGCTGGCAGCAATGATAATTGCTGGGTATTTCCTTTCCCATAAGCAGAAATGGAGCCCAAAACCAAAAAGACTGGTAAGTGAAATGACCCTCACATGCTAAAGTCTGTTTAAAATGCTGCCATCTAGTGGACATATTAGTGCATATTTTTAACAGTGCACTTGAGAACCACAAGCTGTCAATGAAAGTTTTCACAGTTAGTTCTCAGCTGTGATTTTTTTCTACTAGTTTCTTTTTCAAGGTAACATTTTAACAATTTTCTGCCCATGAGCACCAGTTCAGCATATACTGCATGGTAATATTTTATTTTCATTTTGATTAACAGGGTAGAACACTGCTCAAAGTTTGACCATTTGCAGGGCCTGCTCGGGTAACATTAAAAGTAGTAACAACAATGTTTCAGTTGTAACGACCAATGTCGTTATAAAACAAATATGTTGTAGTTATCAATTACAACAAGCATAGCATGATTCAATTATTACTAGCATAAATTACAGCACAAGAAAGAAGGGGGAAAAAAGAGAAATGAGAAAAAGCATTTTTCAAGCATAATCAGCGGAGAACAATAATATTTACTAGAGAGATACTATGTACAACATTTACAGCAGTAGAGCTGTGTAGGATTTAATGAAATATACAAAATTAATACATAAGTGGGTTTAGCAGGAGATGTTGCACTAGTATAACAAAGACAACAGAAAGGAGAGTAATCCGATAACTATATATACATATATATATATATATATATATATATATGCACATACATATAGCTAGGGGTATGTATCAGTGGTTAGTTAAACATGGCATACCATGAAATGGAGTATACACAATCAGATAGGTAGGCTGCGGACATATAAAAAGCTAGGAGTATGTAGTATGTACTTTAGAGGTTAGTGAGTTATGCATTTTGCATTTGCATTGTTCAAACAGATATCTTTTGAATTGTGGCCAGAACTTAGAGAAGTTAATGATTTCAGTTAGCTAATCAGGAAGAGTTTGTCACATTTCGTGCGAAAAGATAGAGAGTCTGGACTGGGTACTTTGTAGTTTGGTTGAAAGAGTTTGTAGAATAGGGTCATTTGTGGCTTGTAATGGTGGTTATACATTTCATAGCAAGATGGGATGGAGAGTCTTTGGTGGAATAATTTTAATAGCAAGGATCCTAGGAGTAGGTTGGATCTGGTTTCTACCAGGAGCCAGTTTGCCTTGGATACAGTGTAGCAGTGATTTCCAGCTGTAGAAAATTTGTGAAGTGGCATTTTATTTGACAATGTCATGTCTGCAGGGTTGATGCATTTTTGTTAGAGGAGGTGGCAAATAGTGGAAGGCCATATTACAGTTGTATGATAGGAAACCTTTCCCTATGACTGCCTTTTCTGGAGTTGAGAGGAAATGAGATATGTTTGAGCCCAAAAAAGGAGGTGGTAGACTTTAGCCCTAAATTTTGAATATACACCTGAAAGTTGAGAGATTGTTCAACCCAGATGCATAGGTGCCTATATTAAGTGGTCATAGGTTCATAGGTTGGTACTAGGCTATCAGCCCTAGGGCCTATACAAGCCTAGCCATAACAATTCCCTGGCTCTTTCTTCCCACACTATTTACTTCCCTGGACCCCCATCTAGCAGGGAGACTGACGTGATCCCAGGGTGAATTACCTATCTCCCATCCAATCATCAAGGTTCCTTTTGAAGAGGGCCAAAGAGGCACTCTGCTTGACATGTATGGGTAGTCTATTCCAGAGTCTGGTGAGTCTCTGGTTCAGGAACCTATCCCTCCAGCATGTTTTGTTCATTGTGATGACAAGGTTTAGATCCCTGGAGTGTGTGTCTCTGAGGGATTGAGATTTCTTTAAATGTAGCATGTCCAACAGCTCTGGGTTTGACATGGCCTTGTATGTTAAGCAGAGATTGCCTCTGAGTAGACGATATGCGACAGATTATAGGTGGAGTTTTTTTAGACGGTCAGCATAGGGCAACTGCTTTAGGCCTATGATTCTTTTAGTGAGGTATTTCTGCGGCCTTTCCAGTTGTTGCAGATGTCTTGAGAGGTACATACCAAACAGGGGCATTGTATTCTATAATGGGTCTAATGAGGGATGAGTACAGTGGGACAATGACCTCCTTTTTTCTGGATGAAATGCCCTTAGTGATGAGGTGTGCCACATAAAGGATTTCCTGACTGTTGTGGTGATGTGGTTATCACTTTAATGGGGTTATTGTTGTGCTGGTCCACGAGGTTGGGGGAAATGGCTTTGTTAAAGTTTTTTTTAAGGGTTGACAAGAAGCTTTTGGGTACTGAACCATTTCTTGAGTTCCAATAGATCAGCTCGTAGTTGGGTTCAGATGACTTGGAGTGAAGGGTTATACCTGTAAAATAATTATGTTGTCTACACAGAATAGCAGTTGCAGATGGGTTATATCAAGGAATAGTTTGCTGAGAACAGAATAAAGGACAGAATGGACCCCTGTGACACACCTATAATTATATATATTATATATATATATATATATATATATATATATATATATATATATATATATTTTTTTTGCTGAAAATATTGCAGCAAAGTACTACAAGTAGAGATGCAAATTATCTGTTTTACTGATCAAATCCAGCAAGTCATGAAAAATAATGTATTTATTTATTAATTTATTTTTAATAATTTATGTCTACCCCAAACACCTTTGATGGTTCAAAAACTTTAGCAGGCAAACAAGACTGCATGGAAGAATCAGCAGGAACTGATGTCTACAGGGTGCAAAGTAGAGTTAATCATACACTCTACCATTCAATGCACAGTTAAGTACACATACAGTCTAGTGATATCTTCCGATGTCACTGTAACATAGCAATACATTGTACAAGGCACCACATTTCTCCACCTTCAGCATGGTAAAAACTCTCTGAGAAACTATAGTTTCAGTTCATTCATAAAATGGTTGCTTACAATTGTGAGATAGCTGCCCTGGAAGCAAAGTGTTAGGGAGCACATTCAAGAAGCATTTCCTTTATTATTTTTCCTTTACCTTTTTTGCTTTTTGCTGAAGAGCTGATAGGAATTTGGTTGGTACAAATGCACCAGTTGGGCGTGCTACAGATTAAGCTGCAGTCCTATTTTTTTTTTATCTTCCTTCGAACAACTGAGGAGGTGAGAAGATAGGGCACAATATTGGGAACAGGCACCGGATGTTAGATGAGCCAGTTACAACCATTCATTTGGAAAACTTAACCATGTATTTCACTTGTACAACGCTGATATATATAAAGTGACATTTTCCAATCTGACATCTACACTGTTGTTTTCCTGAATGACTACTGGGCGTCTACACTGTTGTTTTCCTGAATGACTACTGGGCCTTCAATAAAACAAGAGCAGGTTCTTGCCATTTGCAAGCCAGAAGACATTCTTAATACTTCCATAAAAGTTTGACTACTGGCAAGCAGTCAGGGTGGTAGAATCTAAATCTGTTAAGTTCAAAGAATTTTGTCTTCCTTCACAACAACAACAGGTATGATACCCACAAATGAAAAACCCACAGTTACATCAGTTTTGTCTGGTAACCAACATGAAATCCTTCATGCTATACTTTGAATCCTCCATTTCTTTTCTAGGGTGACAGACTGGAACAGAGACAGTGAAACTAGCCTTTACTGGATTTATATGGCATCTCCTAGATGGACAGTTACCTAAGGTTGCCAATAAGAAAGTGGTTCTGCAAACTCTTAGCTATTGCTGGGATGTATTTAAGACCCTAGCTGTAGCTGTGCTTCATAATGATTACTACTTCAGGAATTCAAAGTACACATGGGTAAAGCATAGGCAGATGCTACTCTTCTGGTCAGATCTTTTTAAGCAGATATCTCAAACAGCATGTGGCTACACTGATGGACTGTGGCCACTATAAGGTATACTCTCAACTTGCCCAGAAATTTCTAGGATGCACAGATTGTTGCCTTATATTTTTTTGTACTGCTCCTCAGTAAAAATAAAATAAACTCCTGCAATATTAGAACTTCCACTGAATGACCTCCCAAACCTCTTGTATCAGAGGCACATGGGATATATGCAAATGACCCTTATGAACATCAGGTGTTTCAGCTAATTGGTGATTCTGAATTCCCATAACTTGTTCCGTCATTTTAATGGACAATTTCAGGCCAATAAAGCCAAACACCACTAGCTGTGGATATGCATATTTCGGCCTTGTAATAGCCTCATCAGCACAGCACAAACAGAATAATTGACTAAGCATTAGAAAGACAGGGCTGTTATACCCAGCTGATGTCCATTATCATTAGGGTCACTGCAAAAATATCCCAAACAACAAGCTAAAACAATGAGTGAGAAGGTCACTGAAAAACCAATCAGTAAAAAACAAAATGAAAACTCCAGCAAAGCTATAACTCTCACTGAGTGACTTCCCAATCCTCTTGTATCAGAGGCACATGGGATATATGCAAATGATCCATTCGAACATCAACAAGTCATGGGTATTCAGAATGCCAATTAGCTGAAATACCTGATGCATTTGCATCTATCCCATGTGCCTCATACAAGAGGTTTTGGTTCTAGCTCAGTGGAGTTTTTATTTTTTTTTTTTTTTTTGTGTTTTTTCAGTGACCTTCTCACTCATTGTTTTAGTTTGTATTGCTCCTCGTAAAGTTTCTGGTTTTCTAAAAAAATCATCAGGTACAAAAGTCACAAAATAATGACAGATATTTCAACTGTAGACTTCATATCCTTCAGAAAGTGCATGCTAACACAAATCCTGTTACTCAAGCAACATTTTATGTTTGTAAGAATAATATTTAAAATCTGTTTCTGAATTTGAGTTTATGTCCTCCCATTAACTTTAGCTTTGACTAGAATTCTTGTACTATGAGATTTGACTAGGATGAGCCAAGCAGTGAATAGAGCAGTTGTGCAAACTCTGTTTTTTTTCTGCTGAAGTGAACAGTCAGTTATGTTTGCAAATTTAATTTTTTGCTTCTCCAGGCCTAGATCTTAACAGTGCTGAGTTTTATGAAGAAATGTATCCTCTTATAGAAAGAAATACATTAGCACAGTATACTTTTCAAATACTAATGTCATCATCAAATAAACTTACCAAAGAATGTAAATAAAAGTCTACCACCTACTACCTTAGGCGATTGTTATATTGCAGTTTTTGTAACTGTAAATACTGTTCCACATTTAATAAGAAAATTTTAATCAAAAGGAACATTACTAGCTTTTCTGGAACAAGACAACTACTAGCTTTTAAATCCCCTCCAACTACTATTTTTCCTCTTCTAAGTCCTCAAACAGAAGAAAGTGAGGAGAACATGCAGGATACAAAATTAAGAAAATAATAACAAAGTTCCTGCAATCATTGCTTAGGAGAAGATGGTGATGACAGAGACATCAAAACCTGACAAGCCGAATGAAGTTGCTTATCATCCAGTGTCTCACACTGATAGCAGTTCCCCCATTGTGTAGGAGAGAATGAAAGTCCCCTGTTACCCCAACACCCCACTGCTTAAATGGATCTGTTTCAGTTTAACAAAAAACACATTGTTGAAACCCATACTGTTGAGAGCTTATGGTCAAAAAATTGACATAAATCAGTAACACCTGCAAACAACACAAATAATATTTTTGCAGTGGGGCATGCCCCCCTATACCAACTCCAATATTGCACCACAATGGAGAAAAGGGAAAATCACAGTCAGAATGATTTGATGAAGCAAATTGTTGACCATATGGGTTCGACAATTTGGTCCTTCTACCAGTTGACACAGACCCACTTAAACATGGTAATCAAGGTGGAGTATTAGATTCAAATATTTTAATCACCACAATTATGCTCAAAATAATATCTGAAGATGGAATTTTAAGATAGATAAAATATTTTTCTCCTATCCCCCTTCTTTCTGATATGCTTTCCAAAGTTATTCCCACATCTGCTGAATTCCTGACTGTTCTGATAAAGATGTCTGGGACTAGATGTCACTGGGGCAGCCATTTGATCCTAAGCAATTAAAAGTAGTGGGTAATCAGTACCTGAATACCTGGGGACCAGGCCTCAGGCTATCACATGTGATTACACAAAGTCTATGCAGCATGCATTCTTAGCTTTATCATCTCCCAAGTCTTCCACATCGTGGTTTGCAAGGAAAAGAAAATACAGTGACTCCTTCCCATACTGTCCATATAGATTACAATGCAGATGAAGATAGCAAGATGCTTTGCAATGCAGATGATGATGATGATAGTAAGGCACCTTCCAGTGCAGATGATGACTCTGATAGGCACCTTCCAATGCAGATGTTGAAGATGACAGTAAAGCACTTTCCAATGCAGATGATGATGTTGATGATGATAATAAGCCACCTTCCACTGCCAATGATGAAGATGATAGTAAGGAAACTTCCAATGTGGATGAAGAAGAGAACTGTGAGACCCTAGTATATACAGACTATGCTGACTCCACTATATGAGTGCTATAGATTCACAATAAAATAACTTTATGAGAGCTTCTAGATAATGTTTCTTTTTGAGAAACCTTAAATCTGATGAAGATCCCTTCTGACTGGCCTTTAAGTCTGATGAACGTCCATTTTGATTGACTTTCCAGACAATTCTGTCTCCTAAAATTTGATATGTGAAACCAATTAAAATGCAGGAGCCCAAATGGCTATCTACTCCTCTTAAGTCTTGAGGACCTGTTCTCTGACTATAAGGGTAGTTTTTTATTCAAACACTTGATGTCTTACCCTAACCTGCGGTGGTGCTGCGGTAGCGTTGTCGCCTCACAGTAAGATGCTGTCCGGTTCAATTCTCAGCTAAAGCGTCTTCTGCATGGAGATATGCGTGAAAGGGCATGCCTTCGTTGAAGGTTGTGTGTCAGGGCTGGTAACTCGACACGTAAAAATCAACTACCAATCATTAGCGGACCAGACATCCGATGTGGCGACCCCTTACCGGGAAAAGCCGAAAGACACAAACAAACAAACTTGATGTCTTACCCTGAAGTAATTGATCTAGTTATGCCAGAAAGATTGATAAAGTTTTATATGTCCTTCTCAATGGCAAGAGAGCAGATCGATTGACACTTTTGGGAAGACATCTGTACATCTGCTACATTAGGCATCAGTTCAGCTCATAGTGTGGAACAAGGGAGAGACTGTTAAGCATCTAGGAGATTGGACACAATAAATTCATGATTTTCTTTGAAAAAGCAAAATGAAAGCAGGTTCGGCCCACACACAAAATTGTCTCCCATATTAAATGTGAGTGTAGTACAACAGATGTTGGCTTTAAAGTGGTTGGTTTATCAGGTCTATATTAAAAGACCGAATGAAAAAAATAGCGAACGTCTAATCATCAAAAACACCGGACCTCGAACTTGCTATTGTGAGGGGCTGCACCCCCCACACACACCCCACGCTAAATATATATTCCAACTCTGAGATCGCACTACTGTGAGGAAATGGCAAATATTCCAATCTTCACTGTACTGCAATGTGGCAAACAGCACTTCTAGGTCCGGTCTTTTCGTTGTTTTGCTGTTTGCTGTTTTTTTCATTCGGTCTTCTGATATAGACCCTTTAGCGGGTCGATATTAAAAGACCGAATTAATAAAATAATGAATGTCTAATCATCGAAAAGACTGGACCTCAAACTTGCTATTGTGGAGGACTGCACCCCCCACACCCCCCGCTAAATATATATTCCAACTCCAAAATTGCAGTACAGTGAGGAAAGGGCAAATATTAAAATCTTCATTGTACTGCAATCTGGAAAACAGCACTTCGAGGTCCAGTCTTTTCACTGTTTTGCTGTTCGCTATTTTTTTCCTTTGGGCTTCTAATATAGACCCTGTTTAGCTACTATTTCACACAGATATGAGAGGATAAAAGGCACTCCATGAGAATATCAAAATAACTTACCGATCCCCACCAAAGAGAGACTTCTTGATAGATCTTCCCTCTGAGAACTTGCAGACACAATCAGAGGATAAAAGCAAGACTACAGAGATTATTAAACAAATATTTCCCTCTCCTAACCCATATACCAGAAGTGTCACTCTGAGTAATGGATGTTTTGTATGAAGCATGCCACGGTACAATCCAAGAGAAAAGCCAACATCAAAGGAAAAATAGGCAGTCCAAAGGAAAAGTCACAAAAGCAAATGCAGTCATCCAAGAGTTATCCTCATGTATCATATGACTACCTCTTCCATCATCCTCTGTCACCTGCCAAAAATCCCAACTTGTAGCAAGAAGGTGTTCTCATATTTGAATGAGCTTTCTTCCCCTAACCACAGCCAAGTGGGTGAAATGGAGAGTCTCCCAAGGAATGGAACAAAGAGTGCAATTCTCCTCCAAGTTTAACCATCTCTTTTTCTGGTACCTTCTACATGATCAAGCTACCAGTCAGTGCCATTTGCAGGCTTGTGCAAAGGACACAATTTTTTTAAATTTTTTATTGTTATTATGAACAAAGATAATAAGTGGAAGGTATTCTAGATCAAAGAGTCACAACACCTTCATAATGAGAAAAAACAAATTGTTTACCTTTCACACTCCTCTACATCTCTTGATACAAATATACTTATTTGGTAAACTTGGACACAAATAATTGGTTCCTCCTCACAAAATTTACAGGCACTCTCTCCAGATTGTAGCAGAAAATTCACATTTCCAAGAACCTTACTTATATATTTGGCCTTTCATATCTCCCATACCTGCCCACCTGAAGCTTTTGGGACTGCACTTTTATCCTTAACTGAAAGCCTGATATAAGCACATTTCTTGCTGGCTCATGCAAGAAAGTTAATTTATTAAAGTTAAGCACTCTCATTCCCTCTACAACAGGAACTTCATTAAACCAATAAACCAACATCACAACCAATTAATTAACATGTCTACAAACTTCAATAAAACAAACCACCCACCATTAAGTTAAAAATGTATATATATTTTTTTAAATACACTTTTGTTAAAAGCATTTAAATGTATAAAATGTTAATAATTAATACAAAGTATTTATTGCATAAATGAGTGAATGAACTTGTCAGATTCACTCAATCATATCAAAACATCAACATAAGTATTAGCAGGACTTCTAAGATGGCTACACATTGAGTAATAGCTTAATTTCTGCTCTCCCAGTGTGAAAAGAGAAATTCAGAAGAGAGAGCCAGTAACCTCATAATTGTGGCTAAATTTCAGTAACTGGCTAATAAGTGCACTGTCTGAATGTCAGCAAAAAAGAAATTCTATCACAAAAGGTGTGGAAAAAACACTGACTGGAAAGAATTCTGCAGCGTTTCAGCAAAAAGCTAACCTAGAGGAAAAAATAAGTCAAATGTACTTAGAGCTGATTAAAATAAATAAACACTGATGGAGTATATCAACTCAAATAACAAAAGGCTGGAAAAAATAGAAGAAACTTTAAACAGATATTTAGATGAGGGGATAAAACTGCAAAAATCAGAGGATGGAATGAAGAAAAGGCTGTCTGAACATGAAACTGCTTAAGAAGAGATGTTTCAAAGAACAGCAGAATTAGGGGACAGAGCACATAGGGAAAATCTGAGATTTTCTGCTGTGCCAGAAAAACTGGAAGGAACAGACTGCATTAATTGTATGAAAGCACAAATAAACAACTGGACTGGTATTCCACAGCAAGTGTTGTTAATTGAAAGGACACAAAATGTGTATGTTCCAAACCTGGCCGTGAGAAAACATCCTAGACCTTTAATAGTAAAGATGCACTCTTCCAGCAGAAGGAGTTGAGTCTGATGAAACTGTGGCAGAAGGGCAAATTACTAAAAGTGGGAAACAGTAGAGTATTCATGAAAAATGATTACTCACTGTACACTAGGCAGAAGAGGAGTACATTTATTCCAGTCATCAGAAAATGTCAAGAAGCAGGCATGAGATTCAAACTGCTGTACCCAGCTCTCTTCGGAATATTCTTTCCTGGAGGAACAAAATCATTTATGGATGCAGAGCATGCTATGGATGAAATACAAAAGTTTGTCCAACAAAAGTGAGCTGTGAAACAAAAAGAGATTCTGCTTCTTGTTCTTCTGGTAATAAAGACCACAGAGAGACTGTGCCAGTGAAACCTTTTCAAATGTTTCAGTGGAATATGCTTGAAAGAAAAAAGTGCAAGAGTTGACAAGAACAGATAGTACAATGGAAAGGAAGCAGAGACTGCATTTGGGAGATGAAGATAAGCAGAAATAAAACCAGCAACTCGAAAATTGGCAAATAAATGTGGGATTGTAAAGTATTAATTATATTTCAGTAATAAGACAAAACAAGAAAACCTGGAAATATTGGACATGTTTGACTTTGTTAAACTTGTAGGGGACTCTAAAGCATATACCTTACTTCATGTTATCAATGTTTAGAGAAACACTTAGGAGAGAGGAAGAGGAAGGAAAACGTTAACTGTAAGTAAAGCAAAATTTTGTTCTTGACAGTAATATTATTATAATGCATGATAAAATCTGCATGCTATAAAGTAAGGTTTTCCCAGTTATTTTCAAGTGTAATGGGGATACTATAGTAAACAGATGAGGCTATCCAAGAAAGGAACACGGCTTCCAAGGGACCTGATAGTAACCCAGGCTGTATTCTGCACCATCTCCAGCAAGAAGTAGCTTAATCATTGAGCATTGAGCCTAATTAAAGGCTTCATTCCAGCAGAGTGCAGAACTATTGTCATCCCCTTGCACAAAGGTGGTGGCCACTACTAACCCGGGAAACCATCACACCATTAGCTTGACAAGTCTGATCTGTAAAACCATAGAGCATATTAATATGGATCTCATAAGCAAGGACATAGGCAATCTCCAAGTACTTGACCCCGCCCAATTCAGATTCATCAGGAGCAGATCTTGCCTGTTGAATCTGGTTGACTTCTTTGAGACTGTCCCTGGATGAAGGAAAGTCAAAACATACAGCTTACCTTGACTTGGAAAAGGCCTTTGACATAATCCCCCACTCGGGCATCATCGAAAAGCTAACTCAACTTGGCATATATCCCTATCTCATCAGGTGGGTGGACCAACTGGCTCATCGATAGGACCCACAAGGTCAGAATAGGTGCCACCACCTCAAACAGCAGACCAGTCACTAGTGGTGTTCCCCAGGGATCTGTCCTGGGACCCCTACTGTTTGGCATCTACTTCTCAGAGGTCCAGACAAAGACAAAGTGCCTGTGGCTGACCAAGTTTGTGAATGAATATGGTGGGTGCTGTCATTGACTCCCCAGATGATGTTAACATACTGCAAGAGGGTCTCACAGCAACACATGAGTGGTGCCAAAGTCATGACCTTAAGCTAAACTCAAAAAAATGTATTATCTTACCAATTGGCAAAAACATAGCCCCTACTGATTACCACATCAAAGGCAATGACCATAGCACACAACCTGTGGTGAGAGACCGGGGTACTCAGGTTGGCAACAATATCACATTTGACTATCATGTAGCAGCAGTGGTCAGAAAAGCCCTTTACTTGGTTCCTCTCATAAGTAAATGGATTGCTTCCAGAAAAAGGAGGTTATTACCTCCCTGTTCTCCTCCCTCATTAGGTCTATAATTGAATATAATTCCCCATTTGGTATGTACCTCTCCCAGCACCTGCACCAACTGGAAAGGCCACAGGAATATCTCACAAAGAGAATCCATGGCGTCCAACACCTGTCCTATGTGGACAGGCTGAAATCACTATCACTCTACTCAGTATCATACAGATTGCTCAGAGGAGATCTGTGTCTCACCTACAAGACAATATCAGACCCTGCCCTACTAGAGATGCTCCATATCCAAAAGTCTAACTCCTTGTGCATTACTCACTTGAAGGCCTACATCTAATGAGCAACATCAACAAAACCTGCTGGAGGAACAGATTTGTCTCCCAGAAGCTGTCTCATCTCTGGAATAGACTTCCCATACACATCAAACAGAGACCTCGCTGACCCTCTTCAAGCACAGCCTTGATGAGTGGAAAGGCCTAAAATCTAATATGCGACATCAACAAAACCTGCTGGAGAAACAGGTTTGTCTCCCAGTGGCTGCTCCGTCTCTGAAATAGACTTCTCATACATGTCAGACAGTGTACCTTGCTGACCCTCTTCAAGCACAGCCTTGATGTGTGGATGGGAAACCATAAATTTGTTCCAGGGGTTCCACCTTTGTCCCTCATTGAAATGAGGTGACAATTGCTGACTGAGGTTTCTTTTTTGGGGATAAACTCTTGACTAGGCTTGTAAGGGCACCAGGGCCATTAGCCTAGTAACCTCCTATGATCAAAGTTACTGTCCAATGATGACACTTTCAGTAAGGAACTTGAGGTGTTATGGAGTGTGTTTTTAGAGAGAAACTACCCCAAACCTATTGATAAACATTTGGCTGATGAGGTTTTGAGGGTCATATGGTTAGGTTTAAAGCAATTATCAAGTATCCTAAAACTATGCAACCAACTATTAGGATTAATAAAGGATATCAAAAAGCAATGATTTTAACTTTTTCAGACAAGACTAGGGACGTTATTAACATTTTAAATAAGAACTGAAAAGTGACATATGATTCTTTTAATTAATAAGGATGGCAATTGTTTACAAAAAAGGTTAAAAAAAAAAACCTAAAGAAGCATTATGAAACCAACAACAATGAATTTGGGAATCCTAGGGAAACTAATATAAGCATGTCCAAATGCGGGTCTTGTGCCCAATGTATATTAATTTTTGATAGTGGTAACGTCAGTGTAGAGAACTATCCTAGGACATTAACTTGTAGTGGAAAGTACAACTGCATTAGTAATGGGGCGGTCTGTATCGGTACTTGTACTGCATATCCCAATTTTTATGTGGGCAAAACAGTTAAACCATTAAAAACTAGGATTTAGCAGCACTGTTATTCTATTAACAGGAAGGGCAATAAGAATACTTTATTTAAACACTCTTTGAAATGATTGCAATTTAAATACATTTATTTTTTATTTTAGAAAATGTTCTTTATAATACCAGGGGTGGTAATTGGGAAACTTATTTGGAATAGAGAGAATTGTGTTGGCAAATATGACTTAATACTTCTCAACCACCAGGAATTACCAAATCAATTTCTATTAATTTATTTATTTATTTTATTTATTTATTTAAACCCGTTAGGGTACCTTTTTCTTTCTTTTTTTTTTTTTTTTTGTTGTTATTATAAGTTCAGTGTTTGAAGACATCAACCATATGGTAAGTTCAGTGTTTGAAGACATCAACCATATGGTGTCTATCATATGGTGTTCAATGTTTTCAACTGTCGATCTTATAATATAGACCCATTCTGATAATTACAGATTATACTTTCAGTTTATAACTTAATCTGGGTTGGTACATAGGCAAAGCTAGTTCACTTTGAGATACTGTTTGAGGTTTTTTTGAAGAGACTTTTGGAGGATTGTAGGGTTATATAGTTTGGCAATGAATTCCAGGTTTTGCCAACAAAGTTGGCAAACAGGGATTCACCAGCAGAGTTATTAGCTTTGTGGGTTTGGACCAGTAGTTTGTCGGCTGACCGTAGGGATCTCAGGTTGCTATATGGCTTAATAATTGTTATAAGTGAGGGGGTATCCTCAGGGTGGTACAGAATTTTGTGTGCAATTAAGAGTTAATTGAATTGAATTAAGCTGGGCAGTTCTAGCCACTCTAGTTGTTTCAGGTTCTGGCAGTGGTGGATTCTATAGGTGGAGCCAGTGGCGAATCTGGCAATATGGTTGTAGCTAGGGGGCAGCTTACCTAGTTCGGATTTGTTGAGGTTTGAGAGTACAGACGAGGCATATAAAAGAGTAGATAGTAGGTCTGATTGGGTGATTGCAGTCCTCGCCAGTGGGGTTAAAAATGTCTTGTTTCCATACAGTGATCCAAGTTTCTTATTGATGGTCTGTATGGTTTTTTTGACCTGTAGGTCAAATTTGAGATTATTGCCTATGATAACCCTTAGAAAGTTGGTGTGATGATCTGGGGCGATAGTGGTACCATTGTTAGACATGACAGAGAATGAAAGTGTGGCATATCTACTAGTGGGGGTGAAGAGTAGAAGTTTAGTTTTACTGGGGTTCGGTAGTAGCCGTTGGTTGGCGAGCCAGTTCTCAATAGTGTTAAATGTATTTTGGGTTAAGATTTGCAGTTTGGATGGGGAGGTGGCTGAGCAGATCAGAGTGGAATCATGTGCATATTGAATATAGGTAGCTTTAGGGATAGCAGTGTGAAGGTTATTGATAAAAATAGAGAAGAGTAGTGGACCTAGTATGAAGCCTTGAGGGGCACCAAGTGTGAGAGGTAGCTGGCTGGACAGTTTGCCCTACCATAGTACATCCTGTTGTCTACCAGTCAGGTAGGACTGGAACCACTGGATAGCGTGCTTATTAAGGGAAATAGATTTTAGAGAAAGAATGAGAAGTTCATGGTTGACCTTGTCAAAGGCTTTTGATAGGTCAAGAAAGAGGGTGGAGGTTAGCCTATCGTCATTCCTGTTTTGGTTTATGGCATTAGTAAAGTAAAGGAGGGCTGAGGTGGTGCTGTGGTATGGCCTGAAACCATGCTGGGAGTTGGATAGTAAGTTATTCTGTGTCAGGTATGGCATTAGTTACTTGTGTACACATTTCTCCATTATTTTGGCTAGTGGGGAAAGAATGGCAATGGGTCTATAGTTGGATATGTCTGTAGAACTACCACCTTTATGGAGTGGGAGGACATGGGATATTTTCCAGATGGTGGGGATAGCGTTTTCAGATAAGGTTCTGTTGATGAGGATAGATACGGGATATGCAATGGCATGTGCAGTTATTTGTAGGTACTCTGCAGGGAGGAGGTCAGCAGCGAGGGTGGTAGGTTTTAGTTTTTTTATAAGTGTTTTAATAAAACTAGTGGATATCGGTTGAAAGCTAAATTTGGGGTGATTAGTAGGTAGATTAGGCATGTGATTTAAGTTTGTGGGGGTTAGTTGATTTGCTAGGGATTGGATTGTTTCAGTGCAAAAGTTATTATAAGCGCCAGCTATGGTCTCTGGGGAACTATGGGTGTGGTTAGCCGGGGTTGGGGTGGTAGAATGACCTGGATGAAGTAGTTGATTTAAGCCTGCCCAGAACTTTTGAGGGTTGTTTTGGTGTTTTTGTAGAAGCTTTTTTTATCCAGTAAAATGATTTTTTTGTATCATTCCTGAGTTGATATTTTAGATGGTCAAGTGGGGCTTTAGTTGCTCTCCAGCTGGCCCAGGCCCTGTTTCTAATTTTGATTTTAGATTTGGTATCTTTTGTGAGCCATTGTGCTGTGTTTGATCTAGATTTTATTGCACGTGCTGGAGCATGGGAATCAAGGATACTTTGGAATTTAGTGTTAAAGTGAGCTATAGCCTCTTCTAATGGTACATTTTTTAGTTTTGACCAGTCAACTGCTTTTAGTTCATTTAGTAATATAGCAGTGTCAAAGTTTTTCCTGTTTCTAACTGTTTTATATTTGGGCTGGTGAGGGTTTCCTGCCTTATGTTTTATGATATAGGTTAGAAAAAGGTCGCTAAAGTCATCAGGGAGAGTGCCAGCTGTGTACAGTTGTAGTTGGTTATTAACTAGGATCCAGTCTAGGATACTTTCCCAGGCTATGGTCTGTTTAACCCAGATAAGTTTATAGGGGTGGGGGGGGTTCGGAGGAGCAGGGGTGCCAGTCAGAGTTAAAGTCACCAAGAACTATGGTTTCTTGGGGATAGGTAGCGGATAACCAGTAAAGGATGCCCTCTAGGGTATTTAAGTTGTTGCCTGGTGGAATGTATGCACAGATGATGTTCAAGCATTTGCTCTGGTTAATCTGTAGTTTGGTTATGAGGAGTTCGCATTATTGAAATGGAGTGGTTGAATTGTGTCTCTATTAACAGTTAGAGTATTTTTGTAAAGGACTGCTATCCCACCTCCTTTCCTTGTAGGATGGTCTAACTGGTGAATATTGTATCCTGGAGGTAGTATCTCATTGTCAGTAGTACTGGGTTTTAGCCAGGTTTCCGTAAGACACATAATGTCTGGGGGAGTGGGTTGCTAGGAGGGCATGTAGATTGGGAATCTTATTGTTAATACTTCTAATATTTAGGTGAAATGCTAGGAGGGAACTAGTGTTAGTAAAAAGGGGTAGCTTGACTGTGGGGGTTGTGGTAGGGGAATGGCGGTTATTGGGTGTGGGTGGGCCAGGGTTGGGATGAATGTCCCCATGTGCTTTAAGGTTATAGTGACAGGATATTCTAAGCTTTAGGAGTTTATTTATAAGTTTTATATAGTCTTTGTCTTTAGGATTATGTTTTGTGGCTTTACAGGGGTGATATTTTATTGAGGGTGGTAGATTCGGTGTGCTGGGGATGGTAAAGTGTTTGGTGTTATGTGTGAAACCGTGGATGGCTGACCATTTGGGTAGTGAATATCATGGTCAAGTGTTTGTTCGTAGGCAGTAAGATGGTAAAATAGAAATAGTATAAGCATTAGGGTAATTAGTATTTTTTTACTTGTTTACATTTTGTTGGGGGGGGCCAATTTTGATGGTTGACTGTGCTAACAGGGTGTGGAAGAATGGAAGAGAAGGAAATGGGTTAAGGGGGAAGGGCTGTTCAGTGATGTATGAGGCACTGATTGGTACGTAGCATGAGGGGAGAGGCTAAATTTAGTTTAAATGTAGCACTAGTGGGGATGGGTGGGAATTGGGGGCAGAGAGGGGAGCGGAGCAAACCTGAGTGCAGCAAGGGCGAGCAGAGCGGGGCTAACACTGACTCCAAGTATTTCCTTAGGCTTTTGGTGTGTATGGTTGCATGTTAAGCTAACTGGCTGTATTATAATTTGTATTTTACACCAATATTTAAGCTATTTTTAAGCTGTAGTTTATATACTTGCAGGATAATTTTACAGCTGTAGGATATAATTTTCAGGGCTATGTGAGGGAGAGCAGAGTGAAATTATTGTGTTCAGAGGGATTATTTTAGGTGTAAGCAATAAGATACTAGGGGTAAACTAGCTAATTTAAACAATATGGAGGGAGCCAAATTACTGTGGGGGACAGCATAAAGGTGCCTTTAGACCCAGGTCAGCAGTAAACAGTACATAGGATTTGTAATTTATTTTTAGTACATTATAAGGTATTAACCTTATCCAATTGCAGGTCGGACTTCAGAGACTTGTACAAGGGTATAGTTTCTCACGACACCGTACTTTCAGGCAGGAGATTCTTTTACTGGGATAGTTTGAAGGGGACTGCCTAGAAACAAAAAAATATTAGGAGTAAGACCTTATCAGCACACATAACTAGCCACCGACCAAGCAGGCATTTCACATTCACTTAAACTATGAGTTATACTGTAATCAGGGGCTCCATACTGCTACGAAGTACAGTATTTGCTTCTTTCTAAATATATGGTCTGCAGACAGTAAAATATGCAATTCTAGAGTTGATTCATTTTATTAACAGTTTGTTGTCTATTAGAGCTATATCTATTTGATTTTAACCTGGTAGACGACATAGAGAATTTTGGATTTTTCAGATGGTTGGCTAATACTTACATTGATGTTTTAATTTGACTGAGTGAATTTTACAAGTTCATTCAGTCTTTTATAGGATGAATATTTTGTATTAATTATTATTAACAGCTTATAAGTTTAAAGGCTTTTCACAAAAGTTTTACACAACAGTTTTACATCAATTTTAATGGTTTGTTGTTCTGATAAAGTTAATGTTGTAGAGGGAATGAAAGCATTTTACTTTACTAGATCGGCTTTCTTGCATGAGCCAGCATTTTTTTTTAGTCATTAGTGACAACACTGGCAGGAAATTTGTTATTACATTTCACAGAAAGTATAACCTTTGCCATTGAGAAGACCCTGGAATGCTTTCTCAACCTGTGAGTCCCTCTGAACTTCTAGAAGTATCAAGGGTTTCCCGGTTACATAAAAATACATAAGAACCATACTGAAACAAACTTCCATACAATAACATTCCTCAAGACAGGATGCAAATGATGATAGACTTTTTTTTCCTCCCACTGAAACAGATGACAGCAAGGATATTCTAAAAAAAACATGAATTACATGGTTTCATCATTCCTCACACTATGCAACTCCAGACTTCAAATGCTGGAAATTTAATGGTATCTACACAATCCTTGCATCCGGAACTCAAAATCTATAGAGGGTCATTCTTCTCCTGATTCCAGTTTTAATAGGAGAGACATTAGTGACACAGACAAGAGTTTTTTCTTTTATTTATCTTTTGTTGACTGGATCAGGGAAGACTCAAGGTGGTATTTATACTACTAGGTGAAATTTGGCCAGGGCAGCAGGGAACTTCGCCTAATCTTTTCAATAGGTTCATTGGGATCTTTCACACCCACCTGAGCCACCATCAACTCAAACATATGGGATCTTAGTTTAACATCTCATCCGAAGGATAATACAGCCATGAGTGCAGCAGAAACCACTTACTGTGCACTGTAATTTCAGCAATCCATCTACCTGGTGTGGCTGTAGAACCCACAACCTTCTGCACCAAAGACATGTGTTGCACCACTGGCATGCACTGCTTACTCTTAGTTCCTCTAAATTCACACCAGAAAAGGACCAAAGGCTCCTTAGGTTATATCTCAGAAGTCCTCTTACAGGGCCTGAAAATGCAAAAACATTGCTCTCCTTCACCAAAGTATATACAAGCACATGCACGCACACAATGACAATTGACTTATACCTATGCCTGTGTGCATGGGGGGGGGGGGGTTGTACTGTGAGTATTAAACACAGACGGATAAATAGATATAGATACACACACGCACACACACACACACACACACACACACACACACACACACACACACACACACACACACACATACAAGAAGGGGAATGGTGTATGCTGGTTGTAGTCTTAGGGACCAGAGACTGCAAACTTGTCGATGCCCTGGTGCTGGCAGAGATTATATACCACAGAAAAGATGAGAGTGGTGACTGACTGCCTTGGAAAATTACCTGTTTGCCATGGTTTCTAAAGTGCAAACATTCTGATTCATTGATCCCCAGTGTTGGGGGACGATTTGTATAATAATAGGGAGGAACACTCACTGCCTTACCTTCTTGGTTCTGATGAATGCTGTGCATATAACTCACCAAATAATAATAGACAAGGATGCTGACATTAGTGTAGTGCAGTCTGCATCTGTTTTCTGTATTTCTCCTGTCAGTTTTGTGATATTTTTTCTGGGGTCAACAGGGTGCCTGGAAAGGCAGAGTTTATTGGTCAGTGAGGAACAGTCAAAAAAGGAAAAAAATGCTACAGTATTGTGCGTTTTTACATCATTAATAATTCTAATAAAACAATAACTCTTGCCCACATGCTATTCCATGATATAATCACAATAATCCATGGCATAATATGTGCCATAGTGATATTTACTCCATTCAGGCTAGACTGTTTGATTCCAAAGGCAAAGGTTAGATCAATAACTATCATGGATTATGGCTGAAGTAACCTCCATCAAAATTTCGAAATTTAGAAAGAACTCTTTCATTTTTACTAAGGTTTCAATTTCTTTGAATAAGACTACAACACTCCTAGGAACCTCGCCTTATACACTGTTTCTGTACTGCAGACAGGCCACTGTGTTTTTATTCCCACACCATGACCACCATCATTCAGTACCGTGGTTGTGTGTGGCATTCCTCAGTGGTTTGTTTCATGCTACATGGCATTCCTCAGTTGTATGTTCATGTTACATGGCATTCCTCAGTGGTATGTTTCATGCTACATGGCATTCCTCAGTGGTATGTTCATGCTACATGGCATTCCTCAGTGGTATGTTTCATGCTACATGGCATTCCTCAGTTGTATGTTCATGTTACATGGCATTCCTCAGTGGTATGTTTCATGCTACATGGCATTCCTCAGTGGTATGTTCATGCTACATGGCATTCCTCAGTGGTATGTTTCATGCTACATGGCATTCCTCAGTGGTATGTTTCATGCTACATGGCATTCCTCAGTGGTATGTTTCATGCTACATGGCATTCCTCAGTGGTATGTTCATGCTACATGGCATTCCTCAGTGGTATGTTTCATGCTACATGGCATTCCTCAGTGGTATGTTCATGCTACATGGCATTCCTCAGTGGTATGTTCATGCTACATGGCATTCCTCAGTGGTATGCCCATGCTGCGTAGCATCCCTCAGTGGTATGTTCATGCTACATGGCATTCCTCAGTGGTATGTTCATGCTATATGGCATTCCTCAGTGGTATGTTCATGCTACATGGCATTCCTCAGTGGTATGTTCATGCTACATGGCATTCCTCAGTGGTATGTTCATGCTACATGGCATTCCTCAGTGGTATGCCCATGCTGCGTAGCATCCCTCAGTGGTATGTTCATGCTACATGGCATTCCTCAGTGGTATGTTCATGCTATATGGCATTCCTCAGTGGTATGTCCATGCTGCGTAGCATCCCCCAGAGGTATGTTCATTCTGCTTTTTCTTCAGTTGTAGGTTTACATGTATATTTTACTTTATTCAGAGACTGGTGTTGGCATCTATCATCAGTGGTATATTAATGTTCATATTTTTTCATTTGAAGATCAATTCATACTTTTATTTGCATTTATCTGGTATATATGCTGTATAAAATTTACAACATTGGCAGTTCAGTGATTACCAGAATGGATTGCCAGGTTAATGCCATTAGGCTTATCCCACATCTCAAACAAAAACTTTTATATTCCTTACCATCACCTTTTTCTCGAAGGGTAAAAGATTATCCATGGAAGTAATTTCTTTCAGTAGTGAGTTCTAAGAGGAAGGGGCAAGTTTGCTAAAGGATCGTTCGCAAATGGCTAGTGTAAAATGTGGTCTGTAAGTCTGTGGTAAGAGTTGGATCATAGCTAGTGGCAATTTTCTTGTACTAGTGAGGAGTGGCAGCACCTATCATGGAATAGTTTGATGTAGGGTTACCACCTGTCCCACTTTGTGAGGGACAGTTCCTCTTTGGGCAGTTGTGTCCTGCAAAAAAATTGAAAAAATGGCAAATGTCCTGAGATTTCAGGACAAAAACATTTCCTATATTTTCTTTAATAGTTGCATAAAACAGTTATTTTGTGTCTGAAACACCTAAATGTTATAAGAAACAGAATAAGCAACTAAAATGCTCAAGAATAAGCTTTTATTTAGGCAAAAAAGTGAAGTTCTGTCTTTTGTACTGGCTGTGGGTATGTTTTGCTCTATAAAATCTGATGTTTCTACAAAAATGTCCCGCTTTGGACATTTGAAAAGGTGGCAACCCTAGTTTGATGGTAATAAGAGATTAGAGCAGATATGAGGCCCTGACAGTAATGGGAAACCATTTTGCCTTTTGGATGGAGATGCAGTGATGTCAGTTTCTTACTCACCTTCTGTGGTAAGTAGACTTGATACACTATATGCCATCTTAAGTTGCTGCAGAATTTTGGTGGTGATCATATCAAAGTTTCTTTTTTTTTTTTTTTTTTTTTTTTTGTGAAAGTGTATGTGTTATCATATGAGCTTGTCAGAGAAAGAAGGTTGGATAATGTGGGGATAGAGAATCAGGAAGTGCAACAAATTAGCAAGGAGGAAGTAAGGACAGCTATGAAGAGGAGGAAGAATAGAAAGGCTGTTGGTCCACATACCTGTGGAAGCATGGAGGTGTTTAGGAGAGATGGCAGTGGAGTTTTTAACCAGATTGTTTAACAGAATCTTGAAAAGTGAGAGGATGCCTGAGGAGTGGGGAAGAAATGTACTGGTACGGATTTTTTAAGAATAACAGTGATGTGCAGAGCTAATGTAACTACAAAGGGATAAAATTGATCAGCCACAACATGAAGTTATGGGAAAGAGTAGTGGAAGCTAGGTTAAGAAGGGAGGTGATGATTAGTGAGCAGCAGTACAGTTTCATGACAGGAAAGAGAACTACAGATGCGATGTTTGCTCTGAGGGTGTTGATGGAGAAGTTTAGAGAGGGTCAGAAGGAGTTGCATTGTGTCTTTGTGGACTTAGAGAAAGCATATGACGGGTTGGCTAGACAGGAGTTGTGGTATTGTATGAGTAAGTCGGGAGTGGCAGAAAACTATGTAAGAGTGGTACAGGATATGTATGAGGACAATGTGACAGTGGTGAGGTCTGCAGTAGGAGTGATGGATCCGTTCAAGATGGAGGTTGGATTACATCAAGGATCAGCTCTGAGCCCTTTCTTATTTGAAATGGTGATGGATAGGTTGACAGATGAGATCAAACAGGTTGAGGAGACACTGGAGCGATATGCTCTAGAGAGAAGACAAATGAAGGTCAGCAGGCCTAAGACACAATATATGTGTGCGAATGAGAGGGAGGACAGAGGAATGGTGAGGCTGCAGGAAGTAGAGTTGGTGAAGGTAGATGAGTTTAAATACTTGTGATCAACAGTTCAGAGTAGTGGTGAGTGTAGAAGAGAGTGCAGGTAGGGTGGAATGGGTGGAGAAGAGTGTCAGGAGTGATTGTGACAGGGGGTACCAGTAAGAGTGAAAGGGAAGGTCTACAAGATGGTAGTGAGACCAGTTATGTTATATGGGTTGGAGACTGTGGCACTAATGAAAAGACAGGAGTCAGAGCTGGAAGTGGCAGAGATAAAGATGGTAAGAGTTTCATTTTGTGTGATGAGGATGGACAGGATTACAAATGAGTACATAAGAAGGTCAGCTTAAGTTGGACGGTTTGGATACAAAGCCAGCGAGGCAAGATTGCATTGGTTTTAACATGTACTGAGGAGGGATGCTGGCTATATTGGGAGAAGGATGCTAAGGATGGAGCTGCCAGGTAAGAGGAAAAGAGGAAGGCCTAAGATAAGGCTTATGTTTGTGGTGAGAGAGGACATGAGAGGACATGCAGGTGGTTGGTGTGACAGAGCAAGATGCAGAGGCCAGGAAGAAATGGAAACAGGTGATCCGCTGTGGTGACCCCTAATGGAAGCAGCCGAAAGAAGAAGGAAGAAGAAGAAAGCGTATGCGTTTTCCAAAAGAATTCCTGGATATTTCTGTTCAGGAGAGAAAGGCAGTATGGTTTT
Source organism: Protopterus annectens (assembly GCF_019279795.1). Taxonomy (NCBI): domain Eukaryota; kingdom Metazoa; phylum Chordata; order Ceratodontiformes; family Protopteridae; genus Protopterus; species Protopterus annectens. The sequence goes on from NC_056739.1 coordinate 547,339,440, forward strand.
ACAAGTGTCAGTGAGATATGGGATGGGAATTGTTTGTGAATGATGTTTCCAAACATCATTATAGCAGATATGAATGATAATAGTTATTTTGTTCTCATAAAACATGTTTGAGATCAGTGAGAGGTTATCATAATAGTAGCTACTTGTGAGCAGCAGTAACTACGATATATTCTGCATACTAAGTAACATTAAGATAGAGAATGTTCCATGGAATACTGTTAAAAAAAGGTTAATGGGGCTAACAAATCTTTGTTGACCCCTATTAGTGAAATAATCTATATATAAGAGAAGTTATAAGAACCAAACTCCTAATCTTTACTCCAACCAAAAACTTCACAATAAATAAATCAGAACTCACTGTTCAGTCCCAAAACAACACTATCATAGATGTCATCCCCAACACTAAACTGCTTTCCCCAACACTAAACTGCTTGGTGTCACCATTAACTTTTGACCTTCATATCCATAATAACATCAAAAAAATCCATCAGAAACTAGGATCCCTTTATAGACACAACCGCTACCTTACTCCTCTGGCAAAAAATCTCTTAACCTCAGCATACTTGCTTCCAACCCTCCTATATGGTGCACACATCCTTACAAATATACAATCCTCACTGAAAAACAAACTAAACTCATGCTACAACAAAATTGCCAAATTTGCCACTAATACCAAATTCTCCACCCATCATTGTACTACACTGCAAGAACTCACCTGGCTAGAAGTCCCCCACCATCTATCTTATCTACAACTTACCATCTCCCACAAACTTATCTATTTCCCTGATGCCTGTCCTTCCCTCACTAGTATACTGACTATCTACCACCCAAACCAGCAACTTAGATCTGAAAATAAACTACTACTAAATGTCAGCAAACCTAAGCTTTCCGCTGGTCATATGTTATACTCCTTTTCTGTCTGCAAACTATGGAACAATCTTCCCCCTGCACTCAGAGCAATCACTAATCCCATTACCTTTAAAAACTCACTTAAATCCCATCTCACCACACAATGAATATGTTCCTGTACCTCTACCAACAACCCTAAAATCTGACCCCCCCCAAACTTACTATCTCTTCTTCCCCCTATACCACTCTGCCATATACTTTCTACTTTTCTCCCTTCCTATCCTCTCTCTATTCTAACTGTCACTATTTCAGAATGTCAGCCTTTCTCACTGCCTTTCACCTCTTGAGATCTCTTACTCTCACTTCATTGTATAAAATATACGTAGTTGCTATGTCCCAAAATGTCTATTATAACCTGTATCGTTTATAATGTTGATTATATATGATTACTGTACTGTCTTTAAAATTTTCTGTCTGTTCAAACAACTGTAAAGCTTTTTCTCAACACATAATTATTACTGTACTTTTTCAAATTTTACTGTTTATATAACTGTGGAGCTTTTCTCCTCGGGCCTCCACTGAAAATGGGTTTGTCAGGCCCAGTGGACTTTCCCGGTAATCAAATGCAGTAAATAAATAAATAAATAATATAAGTTGGGATGGCAGGAAATAGTAAAAAATAGATCGCTGATTATGTGTCCCAGGCAGGTATGTCCCTAGCCTTAAGCAGCATTCTGCCATCACCCAGAAGGATTCCTCAATACAAACAGAAAATGATTGACTTTAACAATTGGCTTAGTTTCTGGTGTCATTCCAGTGGTATCCAGTACCTGACAGCCTGGGAAGATATGATCGACAGACCACAATGCTTTGCCAGAAATGGCCTGCATCTGCCTCACCTGGGCTTCAGGCAAAGGTTCTTGCTTCCCCATAGTGACTTTTTTAGGAAAAGGGATGAGGTTAACACCACCAACATAAACATTTCAACAAAACACAAATTAAAGGTCATGCTGCTAAACGCTAGGAGTCTAAACATGAAACTGCCTCATTGTAAGCATTCTTAACCCTGAAAAATGCTGTCATCTGTGTAGTCGCAGAAACCTAGTTCAAAGCTGCAGAAAGCACCCCAGCCTTACCTGGTTACTTATCCATTCATACATTTAAACCCCAAACTGTGAGCAATAAAGCCAAAGGAGTTGGAGTTTCAATATATGTTAAAGACATACACTCCTCCAGGCTGGTCAAACAGTATGACATGCAGGAGACACTCCAGGTGCAGTTAATCATTGACAAGACCCCTATTCAAATCTTAACTAGCTACCGGCCTCCAAATCTGACTCAAGATGCCCGTTCCACCTATCTGGACCTGTTTGAATCTATCAAGATTCAACCTTTACCCTCATCCTGGGTGACTTTAACTACCCAAATATAGACTAAAAGAACTACCCATGCCAGAACACAAATGCCCAGAGATTCCTCAATTTTGTCAATGCAAACACCATAGACCAGCTAGTCCCTATCCGCACAAGAGGTGAAAATATCATGGACTTAGTATTAACCAGCATAAGTAACTACTTCAGCATCCCTACAGTATCATCCTCCCTGGTAAGATCTGACCATAAGTAGTCACTTTCGAATTCACCGTCTCACCCAATCCCCATCTAGCTAGGGTCAGACATAAAAACTTCTCCAAAGCTGATCACAGCCTCCTGAGGGATGGTATAAACAGCTTCACAGCCCCCTCCCCCTCTGTAGGAACTGGCACCAATATCCAAAACTATACCAAAGCACTATATGAGCATTTACATAGATGCATGGAATCAGGAATACCCAACAGGACTAAATCATCCTCCGCAAGGAAGAGTAAACCTGTCTGGTGGACATCTGCAATAAATAAACTCTATAACAAAAGGAAAAATTTGCTGTCCAAGACCAAGAAGGAGCAGTTGCCCAATTGGAAGCAATATATCCTTAGCCTGAGCAAGCAAATAAGAGCACTAGTGAAATCCTCCAAAGCAAATTTCGAGTCCAAATTGGCCACATCTACTAGAGAAAATCATAAGGCCTTCTTCACATATGTCCGAAATCTAAAAGGAAGCACCCAGATCTGTTCAGAACTGGTGTTCAAGGACACCACATAATACAAATGCTATAGATATAGCAAATTTGCCGGCTGACAGATTCAGTGAAAACTTCACCCCTCTGTCCCCCCATCAGTAAATCAGGACATCCCCAGTACCTGCCCCCTTCCCCTTATATCTAGGGAACAGGTCATCACTGCTGTCTCAAAGGCAAAATAATACAGCCTCCATGGGACCAGATAACATCCCAGGCTGCATCCTACATGAACTCAGGCAGGAACTTGCAGCACCATTAGGCACCCTATTAAACCAAAGCCTGAGTACTGACTTTGTCCCAGATGAGTGGAGAACAGCCGTTGTCATCCCTTTGCAGAAAGTTGGAGCGTCCACCAATCCGGGAAATTATAGACTTGTTGGTGGGACAGATTGGTATTCTAGTGACTCCCCCATCTGTGGAATAGACTCCCTCTCCATGTCAAGCAAAGTACCTCTTTACCCCTTTTTAAGTGCAACCAGGATAACTGGATGGGAAACAGAAAATACACCCCTGGGATTCCACCTGTGTCCCTGCTGGACAGGGCATAGGGTGCTGACTTGTCTATACAAGGGCTAAACTCTTTGCTAGACTTATAAGGGCCTCGGGGCCAGTAGCCTAGTAACCTCTTCTAATCCTATGATCCTATGATTTGATAAATAGGTCATAAACTATGTGACTGCTTCTGTGGAAAATTCATAATCAATAAGTTTTAGTGGCTAGTAATAATTAAGTGTGTTGAATGCTCTTTTTAGGAACAGAAAGATGATTCCGGTTCATGTATGTGAAAATATGAGAAGTTAGGGAGAAGACAGCTGCTTGAGTACTCTATTTTGTACAGAAACAATTTGTCAAATAGTAAATCATGTTATGTATTGCACCATTGTATATGGATGACTCCTAAGAGTTCTGTTACTGAGCTGGGGCTAACAAGTCTGAATGTGGAAAGATGCATGGAGAATTACTTCCCCATTGTTTGTTTTCTTTAAATCCAAGTGAGTCTAGCCTACACTGTACTTGACTAACCATGTATTTTGGTAGAAAGAGGTCATGCTTTGTGATAAATGGATAAATTATGAAGCCTCTATTTCTAAGATGACAGGAGGGATTAGAAATTTATTCCTAGTAGGATAATTTATTCCAAGTAGGATAATCTGTAAAAGGTCAGACTGTGGGAATCTTACCTCAGAAGGATAGATGGGTGTCAAAGGAAAAAACTTCAAAGACCAATTCACGTAAGGTTCAGGTATGGCACCATTTATTACTTGCAGCAAGGAGACAAAACATGTGGATACAGGATTTTGTCCAATTTACTAGTAGGCAGTATGCTTCTTTTATACAGTTCTGTTACTTTTCTATGGTTGACGTAGTTAGACAGAGCTTTCTGTATTGTTCTATAGAAAATGTTGCCTAGATTTCCTGCTGATATGTTCAGATTTGAAACTCACTATGTGTTACATAGAAAATGTTACTTGGATTTCCTGCTGACATGACTGGATTTATGAAAAACATTTGAGGAAAAACAACCTGGCCTTGGGGGCTTATTTTAGCCTACGACAAACTTTCTATTCTTCAATTGTGCAGTTCTAATATATATGTGTTACATTTCAAGGTACATTTCTAGCTTAGGTACAAGTAAATGCTGATTACATTTTATATTTTCAAACAGCCTTTGTTTTCATTATCAATAGCTTCTGCAGCTGTGTATTTTCTCATAGCATAAGCAGAAAATCAATAAGTCTTTGTTTAAGTCTCATGACATTAGTAGAAATGAAACATCTATTATTATTTTCATGACATTAGCAGAAATCAAATGCTTTCCTGTTAATTTCCAAAGCATAAGCAGATCATAGCTGCACATATTTTTATGACATAACAGGATTGGAATGTCTCAGCAGCTCGTGCAGATTTATGCAGTGTGAAATAGAATAAATGTGTTAACCCTTTTTAAACCTTGAATGCACTAAGCATATTACTAATACATATTTTCTGACATTTCCCCCTTTTAATACTTTTATTCTACTTTCAAAATAAGCATAAACAGTTTTTCTTCCCCTAACCTCTTCCTACTCAGGATTTGCAGTTAAGAGAGTCATTCAGTTTAAACTTATGAAAGCATTTTCGATTTTTCAACAATCCTTCAAGTTCAGCACCTTGGTATAAGGTTTCTGAAGCTGACATGTCTATAAAGTCTTTAATCAGTCTTTTCATGCAGGGGATGCAGCAGCAAACACATACCACCAGTAGGATCCTTCCTACACAGATGGCAATCAGGATGTTCATTAGGATACTGCCCCACTCCCCAAACAATCTCTGGAAAAAGTCAGTCAATGGATTTGGTCCTGGTTTGGTCATAGCCGACACTTGCTGAATGACCTCAAGGTGATTGTCTCTCTCGTGTTTGTGGTCAGGAATATACGAACAGCACTCCTCCTGGATTAAAGCACAAGTACCTCCTCTCACCACTAGGGTGAAGTCAAGAGCCATGCGGTTTTGAAGCACTACAGTTCTCATGGCATTCAGTTCATCAGTTACCAATTCTAGAGCGGAAAAGGTTGCATTACTCACTACTTCAAGAAGTTTAGATAGTTTTCTCAGCTCCCAGATCGATTTTGTTGCTCCATATGCTGGTAATATGCCTGCCCACGATATAACAGTATCACTCAAGTCCATGTGTGTCAGTCCATCGCCCACAGCATGATGGTGTTTCCAGCGCACATTGATTTGCCCCACTGGATTGACAGGTTTCTTGATGATTTCTCGAACATTCCGAATTTTCCCCTAAGGTAAAACTGCTGTGTGTCATATGGCCGGAATCAGGTAGCCCAAAAAACAACTGCCGGACCAATTCTCAGGTAACCACTTGTATGTTTTCCTACCACATACAAAATAACAGTCCTCTACTTTGGTAGTAACTTTACTATGAACATACACTTGTCCTGCGTGAAACATTTTTTTGTCAATTATAGACAGTTGTTTGTAGAGAACAGAATCATGTTTTACTTCCTCAATTGTTTTGTGCATCAATTCAAAGAATGAACCATAGTTTGTATTGCAATAAGATCCTGTATTATCAGATTTAGTGTAACATCTATAAGGAACAGTCACATTGCAATTGCTCCAACCCACCTGAACCGTATCATTCTTGTAGAAACACACAGTTCCCTTTTGTTGAATCGACAAGTGCAATGCTATTTTATCTTGTGATGTAATATTTGATGTATCATGAGTCAGGTTTTTTCAGGTCTCGTTGACTCCTGGGGGGACTGAAGTTAACAGTAACCCTCCGTATGCTGTTGGCAAAGCTGTGCAAATCCAGCAATTTGAAACATTGAAGGTCTCAGCATACACATATTTGATTGCCTGGTAAGTGTTGAAGTTGGGGTGCCACTCTACGTGCAACTCTCCACGTTTATTCAGTTCAGTTTGTGTGGCTGGGAAAAGGAATGGCCACAACAAAAAGATTATTGTCACTAGTACAGTTAACAGGATGATTATGCAATACTTCTGAGGAAACGGTTGTTCTGCATTCCTGTTTTCTCCGACTCTTCCGAGTAGTTTTATTTGGATTTTTTTGGATTCTATAATTTTTGCTTTTGACATGTGATCTTACTTTCTGCCCTAACAGGACCTTCAGCACCGATGGTTTCTTCACTGGGGTTGAGACGGATCAGTCCTATTGATCTGATCCCCCCTTTGTAGCCAGACTTTGTGCTGAGGGCCCTGATGGAGACGTAAGATTTTTGTCCAGTTCAAAGTTCTTAACTAGTTTGCAGTGCGTCAGGTGGATCCACGAAGCTCGCTCTGTGATTTTGACTTCAGTGTGTGTCGAAAGGAGCACCTGGTATGAACCTTCCCACTTTGGTGACGTCCAATTTTTCTTTTTAATGATTTTCACCCAAATCCAGTCCCCAGGGATCACTGCCACTTCCGATGTCTCGGTTTGTTCTTTATCTGAAACAGAATTTGACTGCAACAGATGTTTAGAATTCAACAAATTTCTCATATATTCAGCCAGTGTATAGTCAGCTTCCTGGTCTGCGAGCATGAGAAGTTTCCACTGGGGTGTATAATAAACCCTTCCAAACAGTTTTTCAAAAGGAGTCAATCCTTTTGCAGTCGGGACAGTTCTCATGCTCAACAGTGCCAGGGGCAGACAATACACCCAATTCTTTCCTGTTTCTGCTATTAACTTTCTTAATTTATTCTTTAATATTCCATTATGCCTCTCAACTAGCCCTGCAGATTGCGGATGGTATGCACAATGATTTTTTTAAAGAAATACCAAAATGCTTACTTAACTGCTGTATGGTTTGGTTTACAAAGTGTGCACCATTGTCACTGTAGATCATTTCCAGAATGCCAAATCTAGGGATGATTTCTTTGACAAGAACTTTTGCTACTGTGGCTGCGTCTGGATTTTTGGTTGGAAAGGCTTCCACCCATCTGGAATACATATCTACAATGACAAGACAATACTTCTTATTTTCACATTTGTTCAATTCTATGAAATCCATACAGATAGTGTGAAACGGATATGGTAGTGTAGGGAAACTCCCTTGCTTGGGCTTTAATGCCCTTTGTGCATGATGTTTGTTACAAATTTTGCACATCAAACAAAATTTTTTAGAGTAGTTTGTAAATCCGTACGTTGTGAACACTCGGTTCACCAGCTGTACCATCCCCCCTGTTGAGACATGGCATTGCCCATGGCTCAACAAAGCTGCATATCTAAACAAATTAGATGGTAGTATCAGTTTCCCTTCTTTAGAGATGTACAGCCCCTTTTCGAGAATTGCTCCTCGTTTTACCCATCTTTGTTTTTCAGCTTGCGTAGTGAGTGTCTTCATTGTCTTTAACATTTCTAAGTCTAAAATCTCAGAGGGTTGTAGTTCCTCATTTAAAAGAAATACTTCTGAAGCTGCTTGTTTTGCAGCTGTATCAGCTCTCAAATTACCTTTTGAAATCCTATCTTGTTGCTTGGTATGAGCTGTGCATTTACAAATAGCTACTTTCTGAGGTAACTGAATAGATTCTAAAAGATCTAAAATAAACTGTGCATGATTGATAGGTTTGCCAGTAGATGTTATCATTCCTCGGTTTTTCCACTGTTGCGCAAAAACATGTACAGTAGAAAAAGCGTACAGGCTGTCAGTAAAAATGTTTACACTTTTACCCTTTGCTAAGGTACATGCCCGTGTCAAGGCAATCAATTCTGCTGCCTGTGCAGATTGGTAAAGGTTTTGCTTCTATAATCTCAGTGTCAGAAACTACTGCATATCCTACTAGGTTCTGTCCTGCAGGACCCCTTTTGCACGAACCATCCACGTAGTATATCACCTCGGCATCATCCAAGGGAACATCCGTGAGATCTTTTCTAGGTAGTGTCTTTTGCTCAATCAACTGCAGGCAGCGGTGTGGTGTGCCGCCTGCAGGGGTTGGAAGCAAGATAGAAGGGTTCAAAGTTGTGCATTGTTCAATTGTCATGTGAGGTTGGCTCAACAATATAGTCATACAGGAAAGATGCCTAGCAGGGGAAAGATATGCTACCTTCTCTTGCAATAAAATAATTGCAACTGCATGAGGCACTCTCAGAGTGAGAGGGTGGAATAAAACTACTGAGGCCGAAGTCTGTACTGCCATTGCAGCTGCAACTACTGCTTGTACACAGTGGGGTAAGGACCGTGCCACTGGGTCTAGTTATGATGAATAGTAAGCAATGGGGCGTTGCTTGTCCCCATGCTGTTGTGTTAACACTGATGTCATATAACCTTGCTTACAATCTACAGTTTGGAAAAAACGTTTATGGTAGTTTGGTAATCCCAGAACTAATGAGGACGCTATTAACTGTTTCAGTTTGCAGAAAGCAGATTCTGCCTCCAGTGTCCATTGTAACAAATCCTGTGCTGCCATAGGCTTTTTATATATCAGGTCAGTTAGAGGTGCAGATTCCAAGGCATAGTTTGGAATCCAGCTCCGGCAAAAATTAGTTGTACCCAGGAAGGACATCATTTCCTTCTTGGTAGTGGGTTTTGGTGCTTGCAAAATTGCTACTTTTCTGTCCTCATCTAATGTTCTACCTTCCTTGGGTATTACATATCCTAGATATTTGACTTGTTTTTTCCAAAGCTGCAGTTTATTTTTATTTACCTTATGTCCTTCAGCAGCTAAGAATCGTAATAGCGCTATGGTATCTTCTTTACAATCTTGCTGGGTGGGGGCCGCCAGCAAGATGTCATCAACATAAAGTAAAATCTGACGGCCTCTTGGTGGGGTAAATCCCACCAAGTTGCTTGCCATTTCTTGTGAGAATATTGTTGGACTTTCACAAAATCCCTGTGGTAGTCGCGTATATGTATACCTTTCCCCTGAAATGTGAATGCAAACCAGTACTGGCTATCAGGTTGTATCGGTATCAAAAAGAACACATTGCTGATATCTACCACAGAAAAATACTTCTGTTGAGGTTTTAAATCATTCAACAGTGTGTGTGGGTCTGGCACTGTAGGTGCCCTTAGTATTACTGTGTCATTTACAGCTTGTAAATCTTGGACCATAAGCCATTCTCCATTTGCTTTTTTAACAGGAAATAAGGGTGTGTTACATGGTGAATCGGGAGATTCTACCAGCACCCCTTCCTTAAGTAAAGCTGCTATGATAGGTTTGATTCCAGCCTCTGCATCTTTTCTTAAGGGATACTGTCTTTTCTGTGGTCTAAATGCTGACTTTGGCGTGATAGTTACTGGTGCTGCTGTATGAATAAGTCCTACATCTGATTTTCCTGTTGACCAGAGAGTCTCTGGTATATTCTGTAAGGCATTCTCTTCCTCCTTTAATAGGAGTGCTGATCAGCTGTCCTTGCTAGACTGCAAGTGTACGGCTGGGTGGGTCTGAGTTATCCAATTCAACTTCTGTACTTGTATTCCCTGTTCTAACAGTTCTAATTCTGTCTGTTTCTCCCATCTCGTGACTTTTTCTCGTAGGTCTGCCCATTCTATGTTTTTGTCCTTGGTTAAGCTAACATGTGGTAGTCGATTAGATTTATAAAGTGCAAAGAATTCCTGGGGCAATGAAAAGCTGGCTACACTGTTCCCTTCAGTGTCCCAGTACAGATTACGTAATATCAATCTGTTTGCATGATTTTTAAACAATTCTTGCTCATATTCCTTATCAGGTCCTGGTGTGTTACAATAATACAGGGTACAGTGCAACAGGTGTTGTTTATCAATGTCAAGGGAGGGGAACTTGCTGATGGCTACACTCATTAATTCTTCGGTCACAGTCCCTGGACCAGTCGTAACCAAGTCCTGGCTGTACCAATAAAACATTTCACCCTCTGATTGCACTTCAAAGGTATTAATTTGTCGCTGTGCTTCCATACCCTGCATGGTTGGGACTACTGCTATACCAAATAGCTGCATAAGGTCTCCGCCCAAGAGGTTTACTGGGCATTTTGCAGAAACAACAATTTTGCTTTTCTGAGTCAATCCTGAAACAGGATCAGTTATTGCAATATTACGGGAGAGGTGCTCCCAATACAGCTGTCCATTAGCTGCTTTTACCAGTATGTAATCAGGTGATTCTGAGTTTTCTGGCAGTTTGGAGGGATGTATCAGGGTTTGTGATGCCCCTGAGTCACACAAGAATTTAACCTCCCTCCCTTCTACCAAGAATGTAATTTCTGGTTTCGTGTCTGCTAAATAGAGCTCCAGGCTCAATAAAGCTAGGTCTAATATTTCATTTTCTTCATTGTCAGTAACTTCCTGCACTTCCTCTATCTCTTCTGTCACATCCTCTACTCCCTCTATCACATTCTCATTTGTCCTTTCTCCGCTATCCCCTTCTAGTGATTCCTGACTACCATATAGTCAGTCATCACCCTCCTTGTCTTCCGTGGTTGCCTTCTTGTTTTTCCTGCAATCCCTTGCCAAGTGTCCCTTTTTACCGCATTTGAAACATTCACCCCTTTTCTTTCGCCCTTCAAAGTCCTCTGATCGCTGATCAGATTGTTTGTTTCCCTGTGCATTTTTCTTGCCCTTTTTCCCTGACTGTACTACATAAACTTCTGCTCCATCTTCTACAGAAAATACTTGTGCTTTCTTTTTCTTTTTGCTATTGAAATGCCTTTCGGCATGCCTAGCATATTCAAGTAATGACTGTAACCTGCTTGTACGATGATCTACCATGTGTTTTGTAATAAAACTGCTTATGGGTGCAATACTGCCTTTTAAAAATGCATTCTTTAACTGCTGTTCATATGGGGAATCTTGTGTCTGATCTTCAGGAACCTGCATTCCACAGTGGTTATTAAAACATTCTAATAATCTGGCATAATACCGGTCAATAGTTTCACCTTCTTGTTGGATGCATTGATTAATGCAAGTCCAGTCTGCCCTAGGCTTCCATTTTTCAGAGATGCGGTCTGTGAGACCTTTTACTCTATTGTCTAGTTCTGCGCTGCTATGTGGGAGGCGTCTTTGTGCAGCGTCACGGGGATTACAGTTGACACTAATCATGTGCCAATCTGGCCCCACAATTCTTCTAATTACTTTTTCTACCTCTTCTCCATTTAAGTTATAACTCAGCCTCATTCCTTGTAAATCTTCTGAGAACTTTCTAAAATTAACTTTTGGATGGGGAATTCCCTCAGTGGTTTTCCAGATATCTTCCGGAGTCCAAGGTCTATACACTAAAATAGTTGGGTCCTGACCATCTTGTCCTGCCTGAGGATTAGGTACTTCTATAAGTGGACATATTTCTTCTTCACTCATAGATCGTGAATTCTTAACCATTTGATATAACTCAATGCCTTCACTTGAGTTACCTGCCCGTGTTCGAGACCTGGTCCCGATGGGATCTCTAATAAATGGTTTTACTTTTACAATGTCTCTATTTTCAGTGACAACAGGATATCGTGGGGGTGGACTAACCTGTTCACTTGCTTCATATTCTGGTAAGGGAGGCGGAGGGGCCGATGCTATTACTAAGTTATTGTCCTCCTTATCTAAAAACATTGTTTTTGAATTGTTGTTCTTTTGTTCCCTACGGTTTACTTCCTCAATCCACCTGTGTGCCTGAGGAATTCCTAATTGGCGTTGCTTTTTTATCCAACCTTTGGAATCTGTTTTGAGCTGTTTGACAAATTTGATAAGCGAGGATTTTTCTAATTTTCTGTCAAATTCGTACTTATTAACCCATTTTGAATAGTATTTAATATTGTCAGCGCGCTGCAACTGCATGTATTTTGCATCTTCGGTTAACGGCGGATTTTGGGGTCTTTTTGTGCAATTATTATCCATTTTGTTCTACCCTTTTTATCGTTAGGTAACTTCTCTTATTTTTAATGTGGTACCATGGATTTTGTTATAGTCTCTTCAGAATGACTGCCTACCTATTCTGTTTCTCCTGATCTATGACAAGACAGTAATCTTTTCTGTCCCTGACTTGTAAAATACAGTCTTGACAAAAACAATACAAATCTAGTCCCTGATCTAAAACAGAAAAAAGTAGATTCACCTTACCTGAGCCTACGTGATTGATCACCTGGTTCATGGCGACCCATCCTTCAGTCGCAGATCAGAAAGTGGCTGGCATCTTTTGTACGACAATTCAGTCGGAGGGCTTTTCAAATAAGAAGAACCGATATGGTTTCTTCCCCGCACGGTTTCAACCACCCGGCCCGTCTGATCCGAGGTGAAGTGAGAGTTTCCAGTCCGAAGGACCAATCTGTCAAAGGAAAAAACTTCAAAGACTAATTCACGTAAGGTTCAGGTATGGCACCTTTTATTACTTGCAGCAAGGAGACAAAACATGTGGAGATAGGATTTTGTCCAGTTTACTAGTAGGCAGTATGCTTCTTTTATACAGTTCTATGAAATGTTACTTTTCTATGGCTGACGTAGTTAGACACAGCTTTCTGTATTGTTCTATAGAAAATGTTACCTAGATTTCCTGCTGACATGTTCAGATTTGAAACTCACTATGTGTTACATAGAAAATGTTATTTGGATTTCCTGCTGATATGACTGGATTTATGAAAAACATTTGAGAAAAACAACCTGGCCTTGGGGGCTTATTTTTAGCCTACTACAAACTTTCTATTCTTCAATTGTGCAGTTCTAATATATATGTGTTACATTTCAAGGTACATTTCTAGCTTAGGTACAAGTAAATGCTGATTACATTTTATATTTTCAAACAGCCTTTGTTTTCATTATCAATAGCTTCTGCAGCTATGTATTTTCTCATAGCATAAGCAGAAAATCAATAACTCTTTGTTTAAGTCTCATGACATTAGTAGAAATGAAACATCTATTATTATTTTCATGAAATTAGCAGAAATCAAATACTTTCCTGTTAATTTCCAAAGCATAAGCAGATCATAGCTGCACATATGTTTATGACATAACAGGATTGGAATGTCTCAGCAGCTCTTGCAGATTTATGCAGTGTGAAATAGAATAAATGTGTTAACCCTTTTAAACCTTGAATGCACTAAGCATATTACTAATACATATTTTTCTGACAATGGGCTAAACTGTATTGCTTCTTACAGTGATCTCATAGGTTCATAGATGTTTACTAGGCTAACAACCACAAGGGCCTTTTTAAGCCTAGCCATACATCCCAAATCATATCTTAAATAAAAGCTGAAAGGCTTTATGTGTGCTCACAAAGGAAAAACTTCCACATTTCTAATCCAGTTATAGAAGACTACTGTTCTCTATACATTTTAAAATTAATGCCATCCTTAACTCTATGGTTTAGATAACATCCCACATCAGAGATGTGCAAGAAATATTAACAGTTATCACCCATTTAATTATCTTCTGCACAAACAGAATTAATTTCCAAGTCATCTACAATCATGAAATACTATCCTATACAGTAGTTTGACTTTCCCGTCCTGTCTCCAGCCAAACCGGTACAAAGTGTACCACATCCCTGACTGAAATAAAGCTAGGCCCTCAATTTTCATATCATGCACAGCATTATGTTGAAGTTGTTTTTTTTAAATAACAAAGTCCCCCTCAACCAGCTATAGTCTACCTCATTTGTCCAACCATTAAGTGGCACATCATCTTGTTTTATACTTTAAGAAAAAAAACAACAAATTTTACCCTAATCATGTGAAACCTTCCTGTTCCTCTTTCTTCTCACCCCATCTCGTAGGATGAAGGATGCTTTTATCCATTTTTATAGTCAAGCAAAAAACAAATGAGACAAAAACCAGTCCAACTATGTAATAGTGAAAACCAGATCCCAGCAGCCAGCAGAAGCAAGTCTTGTAGAGAGAAATAAATACTCAAAAGTTAAAAAGTGCAATTTATTCTGACAGAAGCGCCTTCATGGTTCCGAAAATACTGCTTCATCAGACAGTTACATTGTTTCAAACAAAGCCCATTTGAATTCTATAAAACACATCACATGACCTTCAGTGTGCTTGTACCTTAAAGGGATATGTCCCTTAACATATCTCTCATGATGTTAAAACAGTATTGGATATTGTATAAAAAACATTCTTATTTCTCAAACAAATCTAATAAGAGTGAAAGTGACAATTTAACTAGGGAGGAAATGGAAAGCTATGGATCAACTGCCCATAAATCCCTCCATCACTGTTTGACCGGCTGACAAGGGGGTCCTATTGTTATACTTGACTCTGAATATTATATGACTAAGATGTCAGCCATGCTCTCTGATACAAATGTTTATACAAAAATTGATATTAGTACTGTTGATGTTATGAAACATGAAATTGATAATTGTCTCACTGATTGTTATAGGCTTGGCATAATAGATAAAGATCTTCTTGAGTATTTTATAATTGAGTCTCCAGTGGTACCCAATATTAACGGGTTGCCAAAAATACACAAAAATCCTACCGAACCTGACTTTAGACCTGTTGTAGATGGAGGGGGTTGGCTTACTGAGGCCATGTCCATTTATTTGGATAAACAACTTAAAAAAATGCTAATATTAAGTGAGGTCATGCTCAAGGATACAGAACATTTCTTGAGGGACTTATATATCAGTTTCAACAATAGATCAGTAAATGATGGTGACTATCTGGTTACACTGGATGTAGTGTCATTATTCACCTGCATTCCAAATTAAACAGGTATTGCGATGGCTAAAAAACAATGTGTTTTGTGATCTTCTGTGCTTGCTACTTGAAATAGTGTTGGAGCATAATATCTTTTTGTTTCAAGATGATTGTTATTGGCAGAGATCAGGTGTAGCTATGGGCACAAGTTGTGCCAATTCATATGCGAACCTGGTCATGTCTGAATAGGAACATTTGAATGCGATTGGGAAATGGAATGAAAATATCATTATATATCGACGTTTTGTCGATGACTTGTTTATTGCATGGAAGGGTGACAAGAAAAACCTAGAGGAAGCTGTTTGTCATCTTAACAATAGCAGTACATTTTTGAAATTTTCCATGACATGTTCCCCACTAGAAATCAGTTATCTGGATGTGAACATCAGGAAGGTGGAAGGAAGTATTAGTACTAGCATGCACAGAAAGAAATGCTATAGACCATCTTATTTACATAGGGATAGTATGCATCCCAAACACATTTTTGGTAACATAGTCACTGGACAAGCACTTAGAGCCTCAAGGTTGACAAGTGAAGATTATAATCTAGATAGGAGTCTATATGAGCTTAAAGCTGAATTTATTTCTACTTGCTATAATGAAGTGGAACTAGAAGCGGCCTGTCGTAAGGTTTGTGATGAAAGGGATGGGCGGGGCAGACCCTATTTTTCAGAAATTATCTCCACAAATAAAACACATGTGGATCAAAGAAATATGTGTCCACCTATAGTGTTACCATATGCTAAAGGGGTGAATGATGTGAGAAACGTTATCATTAACAACTGGCATATTTTGGAGACAGATACCAGGTTCTCAGAATTCTTGGAAAGAAGTCCAAGATTTGTGTACAGTAATATGAGGAATTTAAAACAAAGATTGTGTTATCAGAGCACAAAGGTTCCATCTATTATGGGAACTAGTGGCACAACAAAATGCAATCATTGTAATTTTTGTCAATTTATTGATGAGTCCAGATATTTTCGGCACCCTGAAACATGTCACCTATGGAGCATCAGGGCTAGTGCCAGTTGCTCTACCAGGAACATTGTCTATTTGGCCTACTGCTGTAGGTGTTTTAAATTTTATGTGGGGAAAACAAATAGAAGTCTTAAAGAAAGGATTAGGGATCACATCTACTGCACTCGTAAAGGCTATGAGTATAGTGCTTTAGCCAAACACACTTTACAGACAGACGTAAATCACATCTTTTTGTTTCAAGTCTTACATGTTATACATGATGATGTGTGTGGTGATGATTTAACGAACCATACTGAGGTGGCTGTTAAGGTTGGGTGCCCATCAGGCTATGGGTCTCAATGATAATGTACCCCTTAAACCCGTGCTGAAGGCACAGAGATTGAGGCACTAGGGGTCCAGTAAATATATGTTCTCTATACTTTAATAATACCTGTTGAGCATCGTAGCGTTTTTATATACTTTATGTATATATTTTTTAGTTATAAAATTTCCACATCCACAGATGTTGTTTTATAAGTACCACAGGTTGCTGCTAATGTGTTTACTTGGAGGTAGTTGTTTACTTTGCTTTATTTTTGTTATTATATTATATTTACTGTTATCATTATTAAGACATTAATTTTATTATTTGAGGTCCTATTTTAAATTTTTATAGGAATGATGCATTTATTAAAAAATGTTTTTTATACAATACCCAATAGTGTTTTAACATCATGAGCGATATGTTAAGGGACATGTACCCTTTAAGGTACAAGCACACTGAAGGTCATGTGATGTGATTTGTAGAATTCAAATGGGCTTTGTTTGAAGCAATGTAACTGTCTGATGAAACGGTCTTTTCAGAACCGTGAAAGCGCTTACGTATTTTCTGTCAGAATAAATTGCACTTTTAACTTTTGTGAACTTTTGAGTATTTAATTCTCTCTATAAGACTTGCTTTTGCTGGCTGCTGGGATCTGGTTTTCACTATTTTTATAGTCAGTTGAGTACTTGTGAATAACACAGATAACATTTTCCTACATGGGAACAGCTAGTATTCTTTGTAGCGGTACCCCAGTGACCAAATTCGCAGGCTGTTCTCTACTTTCCACTGGGGCAGTTGCCAGAAGTTTCTAACTGCTATAATGCTACCTCATCCAACATACTTACCTTTTTTACAGAATGTATACCTCCAAATTCAATATTAATATTAAAGCATGTAGATATGAGAATTATTACGCTAGAAGCCTTTATTTATTTATTTATTTTACATTTGTTGCAAAGGTTTGTCCGACTGAGTTAAGTAGCCCTTTTTCAGTGGAGGCCCAAGGAGAAAAGCTCCACGTGTTCTACAGATTATAAGTAAACAATCAACAACTGGTTTACAGAAAATATTCAAAGCAACATATACATAAAAAAACAAGGATTTACTACAGTAAACTAATCATTATGTCTGTCAGATTTAGAATCCTACATCATTCAGAAGGACTAACAGTTTTGTCACCAGATGTAAAATCTTACATTATGCAGATGAGAATTATGTAATGTGCTTAGGAAAGAGAGATTAATGTGAGACAAGGTCTAGAGAGTTAGAAAAAGTACATAGGTTGGGAGCAGATAGGGTGTGCAGTTAGGGTTGATAAGCTATTTAAGGGGGTGGGTACACAGGCAGGTCCATTGGCTTAACAGGTATCCTTTAGTGGCTAGCTTGAATTGACTAAATTGCTAGAGTGACCTGCTTTCTAGTTGGAGTTTGTTCCATGCCTTGGAAGGATTATAGCTATAGAGAATACATCCTTTCTTAGTTTTAGGTTTGTGGAGTTGTAACGGATCTAGGTTAGAGCTCCGGAGGTATCTAGCAGGTGAATAGTGGGAGATGACAGATGATAGGGTAGGACAGTAAGAAGGCTGATAAAGGATGGACTGGATGATCTGGAGTTGAGGGAGAAGAAGCTGGTGAGGTAGTTCAAGCCAGTTAAGGTGTCTGAGTGACAGACAGTGATGTGACTTGTAAGTTTGATGTGCTGCAAATTTGGCTATCTTGCTGTAGGTAGATTCACATTTGGCAAGGAGTGTGGAGTTGAGGCAAGTAAGAATCTGAGAGCCATAAAGTAGACTGGGTAGGAGGTAGGCATAAGAGACAGTTACTTTAGCTTCACTGGTGAGAAACTTTTTGTTGCGGTAGAGGAGCCCTAGTTTCTGATGAGTTTTCTTGATACAGTTGTTAATGTGTAGATTAGATTTAAGTTGGTCATCAATGATGACGCCAAGGAGTTTAGTGCTAGTTTCCACCTCAATGTGTGTGTTATTGAGGGACAGGATTGTGAAAGTGGATTCTATGTGGTTGTAGTTTTTAGGAAGAAAAAGCAGTAGCTTAGTTTTTTTTTTAGGTTAAGGATAAGCTGGTTATCAGAGAGCCAGTTTTCTACTGAGTTAAAGTTAAATCTGAGTTAAATCTTTATTTAGATATGTAGTTATATCATAAGCACACCTTATTCGAGGCAATTATCTTTGCTAACCCACTTGTACCCTTTTAGTTTGTGCTGTTTAAGCTACAAGACTTGATGAACTTCTGTTGAATGAAAGGTTGCCCCTTTAAAATTAACCTATACACTGTGGCTTACATGGCGTATGCCTGGCTACACCCACGGTTGTCTTTTCTCTAAAATTACCACACAGCATGAACCTAACAGCAATACATGCTTCTAAACTCTACAGTATATAACAAAGGTGATATCATAAGGAAGGAGTTGTACTTCCCTGCATTTTGCAACGAAGGTTAGGTGCAAATTATGAACCCAGGGGATACAATGAGGATATATGGTGCCAATATTTATGGAGACAAATGGCTGTAAAATATAGTTGGGAGTAATGAGAGGGGAGATGAAGCACAGGATATGGGTCCTTAGTGTTTTGTAGGGTTATTACTACTATAGTACACAATATGTTGATATGTTAAATGCAACCTGCTCATAAAAATGTACAATCTTAATAAATATGACTATCATGTATTTCAGATTCCATACACAGTTAGTCAAGGGGAAAAAACTAGAAAATTGTCACTAAGCTTGACTTTTGCCTGACAATTTTTGGTAAAAGTCCATTTTCAGCCCCCACCTACTTCACTCACTTGCACCTTTTTCTTTTTCTTTTCAGATTTCTCAGCACACAGATTTTAGCATTTATGCAGAAGATATAAGAGCTGCAGTAGGGATAGCCTCCCAGTGGTGTGAACATTGTAATGATCAGTGTTGATGTGACACCCCCATCCTGTGTACAAAATGGGGAGAACTAGAATTGATGCCAATGTTGTACCACCTTAAACCAGAGACTAATAAAGCTAATCACCTTAATGCAAATCAGTAATACTCTACAAATACATTAATTATGAACTTAAGTGCCTAGTACAGATGCGTTGCAACTGAAATGAATGGGATTCCTAGAGCAACACAGAGTTATACAGGGCAACTGTCATCTGTGAGATTTTTTTTTTAAATCTGCCGCTTCATCTGTATAAGTCATCATTATTTTTTATTGCTGGTGAAGGACGTTTCTTGAAGGTAATTTTCAAGTTAAGACAGTAGCAACATTATTAACTATTATTTTACAACAGATCAACAATTTTTATTTATGAGCATTACTAGTTTATTTGTATGCCTAGCACAAGCTAGAATATTAATAAAAGTAAATCATAAAATCAAATCCTAAATGCTGGACCCTGCAAAGAGTGAAAGCTCATGTAACAGCATATACTGTTATTCTGAATCGTTGCAGAATGGGAGACAACCGATGAAAACATTGAAGGTAAATGCAAATCAAACACTTTAATAAGATGTGTAATGCAATGGAGCTCTTGCCCAGCACTCCCAATACTAAAGTAACTGCATTGTCTCAGTATGATTTACAGTACAATGTGTTTTTTTATTCTATTATCTATTATATGGAAACTGTGTACTGAATATATTTTGAATTTACAGGTGTGGTAAGCATAGTTCTCCAAACAGGGTGGCAGAGGGGGCATAAGCCTTGCCAATGTTGCTTCTAATATTGTGTTTCATAGTAATTTGACACTGCAATACATTCTATTACCCAAGCTTTCAGTGTGTTCAGAATTCAACATTACAGATTCAATTTTATGGTATTCTCTTTACTTGTTATTGTCTTATTTAGGTTATTGGTTTCTACTACATGTTAAAAGCAAAATAAAGAATCCCATGACAGCATCCAGTGTAGAACCTTGCACTATTGCGACAAAATATCATGTGCGTTACTGAAAAATAGCGTAATTCCACTGCAAATAAGTTCTGTTGTCATACAAAATGTTGCAATATGGAATTAACTGCCAAGTACTGCATGAAATCCTTGCACTTAAGGAAGCAATTGTGCCCATAGGGTACACCACTTACATGCACAAGTGTGAGAGTAATCCACAGAGCTCAGTTGTATGACTGGATGTATTAATGTTTTAAGCTTATAATCTTATTAACTTTCTTTTCTAGGAGGAAACAGATCAGAACTGTGTTGAAAATGGCAGCCACGGAGGGAAACTAGTGTCTGTTAACACTTTGGAGCCAGAGGATCAACAAGACAAGTCAAACCTGAATGGAGGGGCTCAAGAAAATGGTAACAGTGAAATCAGGGTAACAGCAATGAAGAACGAGCGGTCAAATAAACAGGCTGACACTGAACTGTAACAGGACCATAGGAGAGGAGTGTTTTTTGAGGAAACAGAAAACAAGATATGATGCTTTATACCTGTTGGAATACCAGCTAGATTCACTGGAGCTCGATAACCCATATTTGTCTACAAATGCACGTAAAAGCATGAAAATTACTCAGTGCTGTCTTGAAGCTAGTTTAGACATTAGCAACGGGATTCAAAATAATACTCACCTCAAAACAGAGGAAATGAGTGAACTGAGTGTAGTATGGAGGAAATGAATTCATTGACCCTGTGAGAACAAACAAAACAATAAAAGCACAAGAATTTATATTCTGATACCAGCTGAATAACTACTTGTTTTTCTAACCCTGTATACATTCAACCTGCATCTACCACCTCAGTTTTCATTATTTTGCATATAATAAGAAGCAGACTTCATACTGTACAAGATAAAGACACCCACTACCCAACGGCTTGAATGCCTTTGAATTATGACTGCATCGTGGCATGCCACTATTTTTCCTGTGCATCTAGAATTTTTTAATTGCTTATCTGTACAGGCTGAATTCTCTGCAGCAAGACTGTCTCTGTCTTTTTGAATTATGTAATATGAACTATGATATTCTTCAAACACTGAATCTTTTTTTATGGTTACTAAGCTTCTTAAGTTTTTCCCAACATGTGCAGTGTGTGTGTGTGTGTGTGTGTGTGTGTGTGTGTGTGTGTTCCACTAAAAATGTATTCTTTTGCAAAGGGTTCCAACAATATAAGTGCATTATACAGTTACAGCTATAACCACAAAGGGAAGATTCTTATCAAATTTAGTAACTCAAAATGTGTAGGTAAACAAATGCCAAAGATATGGAATATGGGAACCATGCTTCAACCAAATTATTAAAATACTGCCTTTTTTTAATAGTGTTTAGTTTGTTAACTTTGTGAGTAAATGTAAATCTACATTATGTCTTAATAAATAATTCTAGACCATGGAAAACATGAAAAAACTGTTCAACTAAAAACTGTTCTGTGGAAACATTTACATTCCTTTGTAGTGTAAGAATTGCTGTTTGTATGTTGTGACCGTGTAAGAAACGATTACAGATTGCAATTCAAAAAAATATGTATTATATGCTCTCTGATGCCAACATGTTTAAGAATAGTCACCTTTTTTGGCCATCAACAAAACAATCACCAATTTGAGCATACAACTTCAATGACTGCTGACAGAAAGTTTCTCAAAATTTTCTGCTAAATGTAGCCTTTGGTCTTAAGAAATAGAGAACTGAAAAACACTGGGCAAGTTTTCCCTTGTTTTAAAAGACAATAAATATGCATAATGCTTCCAAACCTAAAATCATTTGATACTGCATGTCCCATTCAGTGAGGTTTCCAAAGATCTGTGTTCAACCATAGTTTTCCCTTTAGTACAGCTCAATAAAGAACACAGCACAATACAGTCATACACTTTAACTCAAAGTATGTTTCCTTAAAGGCATATTTATACTAAGTAGCTTGTTTTGCTGAATTGCTCGATTTTTTTTTTTACTTAGGATCAGTGAATCTTGGAAAATGAGTGGGACAAAAACATGCACTTTAAAAGTGCATTTTGCTCTGTCAAGCATTAGTGTGATTTCAGAGTTACTATATATAAGCAATGAGCATATTGGGGGGTTGATAGGAGACTTGCCCCCTGTAAGAAACACTTGTTGTGTATAATTTTATTTACAATTGTTTTTTTTTTCTTTTAGTTAAATTACATTTTGTGGTAATACTGCTGATAGGTTTAAGTTCTCTGTGTTTTGTTTGGGTATACTATAGTGGACCCTTACATCCAGAAGTCTAAGAATCATGGGAAAAAGAAACAGTGTATCTGAGGCTGCATAGGCTTCTAAACAACTAATTTCTATGGTAGTGGACAATGGGGGCTTACACCACAAAAAATAGGCAAGAAAATATCCCCAGATCCCTCTTCATTTAGATCTAGTTAGGTATGGGATGTATATTTTCAATGGGGGGGGTGACCTTACCCCAAATGCACCTGGATTTCACATGATTTACATACTTGGCCACTCAGGAAAGCAGTGATGCTGTCAGGGTACAGAGATGATGCCCATTTGTGTCAGAATTCACTCATGACTGAATGGAGAAAACATAGGAACTGATGTCTCCTGCAAATGTGTTATTATGTTTGAAGGCATTAATTTTGTATGTTATGCAATGAAATGACAGACTTTTGCTTTTGGATACTGAGAGGCACTGCTGTTACAGATACCAAGGTGGCAGCCCTCTTTGAGGACTGATACATCTCAGTCTGTTGCATATGATAACTGAGGAGAAAAGGGTAAAATTGTGCTAGTCTTAATAGACTGGAACATAACATGTGGTCAGGCTTGCCCAACCTCAGCTGCAGATGGCCACCATATCCTAATTTCCCCCAGTGCCTGCTGTAGGCATACTGCAGTTTAAGGAAAATATTTTTGTCATGCCTTTAGAAGTACCCCGAATTTGTCGAACTATTTGTACCTCATAAATTGCCTTCTTCCTAAAAAAATGTTTGATTTTTTTGGTACATTGCTTGGATTAGTCAGTCAATTATGACAGTCAAAGTTCCACACATTTTATTGTTCAGAAAATCCATACTGATGCAAAAAAAAAAGTTAATGAAATCACCAGATTAATTGAATTAGAGTGATATTTAAAAATTGTTACTGGTTTTGGACTTTTGTTCCCCCCATTGTTTTTGGCTTTGTCCAGAAATCTTAGGAAAGAATTTGAGAGGCATGAGCTCTACTAAGTCTCAATGAACTACTAAATAGCAACTGCTTGCACCTTTTTAGTCAGTTTTACTGGCCTAAACACCAAGCATTTTCACCTCCTTAATGTTTATAGTGCCACAGCCCTGTTCTCAGTCTCACCTAATCACCTGCATCATGACTTTCACCCTTCTGGTGGTACTTTAGTAAGAAATCAGTATCTTGCATTGATTTCAGGCCCCATCCCCCTTACACCTGCGTCTTCCTCTTGCTGGTGCTGTCTTACTTTAACATTAGTATCCTACCCTATATCCAGAAAGTCTGGGGGATTACCAGTTAACAGCCAACTAGCTCTGCCAGGGCCTTGCATGCAGTGCATACAACAGGCTCCTTTACAAACACACTTCTGGGCTTGTCAACATCAGCCAATTACAGAAGCCAGCATCACCAGCTACCTTGGTCTCAATCAATAAACTCTGCTCCCCTTATGTAAGAGCTACCCATCCATCACTTTATTCCATTCATCCCTGCTCAGCCTCCAGCATCATAATCACTGTTCAATTCCCAATCACCAACAAAGCAGTCAGGAGCAAAATCTGTCTGCCAGTAGACTAGAGACAGGGGCCTCGTTCTATGTTCTCCCCATTCAGTCAACTAATGCAGAGCGATTTGAGATGACTAGTACATTGGTATGCAGTAAGTATCTACATACAGCGCACTATAGCCAAAACTCACCAGTCCTCAGAGCAGTAGCCTTGTACATTGGGCTACTGACCAACAGCATGCTAATATGTACCTTATGTAGTAATAATGAATGAGGTACAACAGTGGACATGTTCTTCTAATCTGTGGACAAAACAGCCATGCAAATATAAGTACCCTGAATAAACCATGTACTTCCCCTATAAGTGACATCAGAGCGCCATCAACATAGTCACCACAGGCACACATTGCAGTGTTACATCATCAATATGGCATACAAATCTGTCAGGCAAAGAGTAGGTGATGTTTCCCACTCTTTGAGAGCAGCTGAACACCGGTCCATGACCAGAGTCTGCAGACTGACTGTCTCTAGACAAACACTCTGATACGTTACACCACATTTTTTTTCATTTCATACATTTGTAAACTGGGAAAACCCATTGAACACAAGTGTGACATGACATATTAAGCATATGGTGGTGGAAGAAATCAAACCCTGTACCTTTGGCTATAGGAAGAAGCATGTCAACATCTCAGAGCCTTAATCATCTATGCTGTCAGATATCATGCACATTTAACATACATACTCTGGTACAAAAGTGGTGATATCAGATGGCAAATGTGTTAGTAAGTTTGAAGCCATTAATTTTGTTTGTTATGTAATACAATGATGGACTTCTGATTTTGGATACTGTGAGGCATTACTGTTGCAGTACTGAGGTGGCAAATCCACTGTTCTATTTAGTGTTCTGCCACCATGAGTACAGTGATGCACTGCTCTATATGCAAATTCACAAGATTCTTCTGACAATTACACACTACATTTTCTGGATAACAGAGACAAGCTCATAGCAGCTACACGAGGTATGCTGCAATGTTTTCTGAGTGTCACTCCCAATCTTACGTGGTTGTTAGAGTAGAATTATGCACAATCTGAAGTAGTGCCCATCAAGTCACCCTCCTACACATTCAATTTCACAGTGGCATTTAATTTAGTAACATTCTGGATGCTAGAATCTTGTAAAGAAATGAAGGATTCTGTTTAGAAACACTGTTTTTTTGCTCCTTACAATACATAACCTAATTTCAGATTAGTAACTGAATATATTGTTTTAATATTACATTACAGGAAATCCCAGCAGCAGCATCTAATTATTATTGTAATAGTTTTATATTGTTAAATAGTGATCTTAATTTTTAATGTAATATGTTAGTTGTCATGGTGCTACAAGCTGTTATATAAGTAGGAAAATGTATGAAATAGACAAACGCATGTCAGCTTTCTTTTGCCAAATGATTTCAACAGTAGCTGCTACATCTGTAGGGATGTTATGTGAAACGAACAGGAAGTCATACACGTTAGCATGCTATTTTTCATTGCAGTGGAACCCCATGTTGTTTGCTGTATCCTGTTGGTATTTATCACTTTTTCTCCTTACATCCATGCTCCTGAGGTAACAGTGAGAGCTATGCTGTCAGATACAGAAAGACGTGATAAAAGGATGTGCCCTCTATCTGCTGGCCAGGGCAAAATGGGCATTTCTAGTCGAGCAACATCCAACAGCCTGAGGCACTTTGACTATCAACATCTTCCTCCATTTGTCTAGCCTGCCCCCAGGATCCTGTTCTCCCTAGTTCATAAGTGAGCAGGGCATCTTTATAAGACGCTAAAGCATAATCCAGCAGGGCGTCTTTATGGGACACTAGAGCATAATCCAGAATTTAACTTCAGGGAGAGTACCAAAGGAGCAAAAATTGCAAGGAAGAATCCATGCTGCTACATCAGCTTGTGAACATCAGTTTTATCAGCCAACATCCTTATGGTAAAACACTCCTAAAAGTTCAAATCACATGAGTCATGACATTGGTGTTCAAAGACACATAGAACTGTATGGAAATTAATCTTTTTATGTGATGTGAATTAAGGGTATTAAGGTAGAGACAGTGGACTTTAAAAAAAATGGACTTCAGTTGATCAAGAAAATATAGACCAGTCTGCCCTGTACAAGAGCAGATCAATGATGCCTAATTAATAACTGTTAAAACTAACCACTGAATGCTATGCTTATCAATAAAATTAAAACCAGAGTACTGACTGTGCCTATTTGTTACAGAAACATTTCCTAGTACATATTGTTCACTTAACAGGTAAAGCATTGTTCTTGTAGTACAGGTTGAATGTCATTAAAGAATGTTCTAGATTTTTTTCCACAAATGCTTCAGCTGATGACAGTTATTCTGTGATATATATCTAAAACTGTAAGAAAACAGCACTATATATCTACATGCACTGAGTAGCATTTACATTAGCTCTTAGATGCAGCAGTATTTATTTCTATAACAGATATCCTGAAACGATGCTCCAAAATACCTCAGCATTTGTCAAAGAATTTTTAACACTTTATCACTTTACATGGTGAGTTGTGCTGCAGACAACAAATAAGACAATTATACCCCTACAACAGACTGTTATTATTGTATCATTTACAGAGCAGTTGTCACAGACCTAGTGTTTCCCGAACAGTTGTGCAAACTCTGAACAGAGCAGGTGAGACCACTAAAGACCAGATGGCACCTCACCCACTCTGCATTGTCTCATTCTCCCCATTTATTTATTTGTATTTGCTAACCGGGATAATCTGACTGGGATAGTAGTAGTTTTTCAGAAGAGTTTAGAGGAAAAAAGCTCCCACAAAAAGCAAACATTACTACTAATTACATTTTCAATCATTCATGCACATTGATTAACTGCAGCAATTCTATAAGAACAGTAATACAGCATTAAGCATTCAATTACTTAATGATTAAACTGTGTGCCTTATTAAGAGACTCATGTTAAACTGAAGGATGAGGTACGAGATAAAGTACTGTTCAGAGGTTACTCCTCAGAAGAGGGTAACACAGAGCTGATTTAATGAAGCATCATATAGATATCAGTATGGATGGTGATGTGTAGGAAGAAGGAATAAGTTAGATAAGCCATTGCCACTGACCAGGTAGAGTAGGCCTATGTAGTTGCCATATATTGTTTTAGGTTATAAGGGTACGATTTTGCATTGGTTTGTAATGTTAGGTGTGGAGCGAGGGTGTTGCGTGATCTTGCTGCATGTAATAAGGATAGGGAGTCTCCAGAGTGGTTATTAGAGTTCAGTGAGAGGAGTTTTGAGAGTGCAGCACAGTGGCAGGGCAGGTAGTGTTATTGCCTTACAGCAAGATGTTCCCTGGTTTTATTCTTGGTTGGGCAGCCTTCTGTGCTGAGTCTGCATGTTCCTCTTGTGCTTGCATTGGTTTTCCTCTCTGTACTCTGGTTTCCTCCCACATTCTTAAAACTTGCTTTAAGTGGATCGGACATTCTAAATTGGCAGTTGATGTGAGCGAGTATGGACAAACAATGGTGAAGGGCTAACCACCCACTGGTGTGAACAATGGCTGTAAGTGATGGTCAATGCTAATGTAACATCCTGAACTCAAATGCAAAAAAATGGAAAAAAGAGGGTTATGGATGGATTAGAGTGTAAGTTTGTAAGCACAGGTTTCTTTGGTGCGGTAACTGCTGATGACATTACTAAGTGCAGGGCATGGTTTGCTTAATATGTTGTGAACAGTTTTAAGCTGTCTATAATACAGTGTAGGCTGATGTTCTAACCATTGTACTTCATACATGTAATACAGTGGTGTGCTGAATTTTGTAGGTCGACAACACATTTTGCTATTTTATCATAGCATCTTTTTGAGCAAATGATTTTTGTTGAATGTTTGCTAAGATGGCTGCTACTTACAGAAGGGTTGGTGGCATGATAGTAAAGTTGGTCTCTTGGTATGACCTCAGTGGGGTTCAGTGTGTAGTGGAACTCCCCTAGATAATCAGATTTTCAGATGGAGGACTGCAAGATCACAAGAGCTTATAAGATGCAAACTGCTGACTCTCTCTTGAATAACAGTGCCACAGATTCCAGGTCATAACCTCTTCCTTCAGTCAGCTTGTCACAGTTCATGCACACCTTGTTCACTTGGTTGCATGTGAGCTCAGGTTTGATGTGGAGATCTGTACACAAAGATATGGATAAAGGTTTAAGCAAATGTGAAGGAGCATTAGCCTACTAGAAGTTAGAATGTATAATAATTATAAATCTTAAACCTAAGTTTGAGCTCTAACATAAAAAGGCAGTATTGTTGTCTGATAAGATCTTTATTCTACCTCCTTGACCAGTGATTGTGTTTTGGGTGGTTAGCGCATTGAACAATTAATTCCGTGACGCCAAGTGGAAAGTCTCTTCATCTAATGGTTCCAAAGTCAATGCCTGATTTTGTGTTAAGTTTGTCGTTGCTAAAACCTAAAAATAAATGCTGAACTCATGTCCTTGGTTCCAGGTTTGTGTCTAGGTTGATCTCCTGATGTTCTGCTTGAGGTACTGAGATCAGGTATCTATAAAATCGAAATTTCATCAATTTCTGGTGTCCTTCTGTCTCTAAAACAGGAAGCCTTCATTCGAGCCTGACAACCTTAATTAATAATGTCCAGTCTTGAACCGATCACTTAATGGCAAGGTTATCTAAGAAAGTGGTTCACATTAAGCCTGATTCTGTTTTATAGATGTTTATAGAAACAGGATGTTTTCACTCCTTTTCAGTTCGGGTTTCAATCTCAGCACAGCACTGAGATGGCCTTTATCGCACTTTCGTATGGCCTTGTTATGATAGTGACAGTATTCACTGCTGATCCTCTGTGGTCATTCTGTGATCTTTTGAAATGCTTATATTCTAGATATGAACTCTTAAACTGTTTTTGACTGATTTACTTCAGATATGTCAGGGTTATCATGGAGTGCAGCATCTAGAGTTAATTGTACCTTAGTGCACCCTCTGACTTGTGGGGTTCTGCACAGTTGTAGTTTTGGACCTTTTTATTTATTGTTTAGATTCTACCAGCCTTTGTCTCAAGACCTTATTTGTGGAGGGTAATCCCTGTTATTCAAGTACTATGTGTCTATTCCTGTCCTTCTTCAAGAGTGAAAGTCACTCAAACTCTTTGATGCATGACTTGGATCACATCTACAGTTGGATGAAGATTACATTTCAGAAATTGAAGACATGGCTATTTATGCCACGCTTATGGGATTTTTTATTACCCAATTCTGAACCACTGTACTGTATATGGGCATCACTGATAACACTGTTTCTAAGGTGAGAGATCTAGCAGTTACCACTGATGTGAGTTTATCCTTTGGAACTAGTTGTCAGCAAGCACAGGGTAACAGTGGAAATGTCAGCTAAGCTGTTGTTTTATGAGTGAGATGTATTTGTTATATTATGTGGCATGTCCAATAATGCGGGTAATGCTAGCACTCCTGCAGTACATGCTCATTTGTGCAGGCATTGCAACATCTGCATATCCTCACTGCTTAAGCCTCCAAATGTTAGGTCCCCATTTCTCAAAAACAGAGGAAACACTTAAAGGCATTGACTCTCAATTTCCCCATAAATAACAGGACTACTCCTCAGTCAGTCCCTACCCTCCACATCAATCAACTGTACAATATCACAATACCAGTGGATAGGCTGTTACTGAAAATATAGCATCTACAAGAAAGCACTTCCTCCATTTCAGACCCTCTTTAATGATACGTATGAGCAAATTAACCAGAGCTGCCTCAAAAGTGAGAAGCCATAACACCAGCTGTTCAGTATATGCTTCTCAAACACAGTTTCAGCAAACATAGCCCATGAACCATCACTTAAAAATTCAGCCCAATTTTAACTCTTGCAAATTCATCCTGGGCTAACACACGGAGGTACAGGTCTTAAGTAAAAAGCTGATTTTAAGCTATTGATAATGTCATTGTAGTCCATATTCACCATCTATTCCAGATCCACAGTTCTAAATAGCAATAAAATACTCCAGTATATTTATGAGCTTGACATTCCTAAAGATTCTGTGGGTTCCATAATGCTTTATTTGAACAATGATTATATAGCACAATGCCTGATCCTATTAAGATGACAACTAATCAACAAATGACTGTGAACAAGTTACCCCTGAAAAACAACCCTTGTGGCAAGTGGAGTTACCCAATTAAGAAATGCATTTTAATATGCCATTTCTAGCCCCATCTTACACTACGACTTGTTTGCAAATTTGGCACAGAAAACAGAGTCCTGGTTTAATTCATTCAGTCTCCATTTGGGTACTGTGATAATATGAGAGTTTCACTTAACCAGACAGTGTTCCTAAGTCGCTTATGAAAAGGCACTTCTGGCTAATGAGCTCGTCTGATTGACAAATGAATGATACTTAAAAAGGACTACCATTCTGAGACATATTACATCTCTCACCTTGGTCCAGGATGACTCCATTTGAGAACAGTTTATATAATAAGGCAATTGCAGTACTTTCACTATATGTATTAAATATATTATCTCAGTGCATGAACCCCTTCTTGCCCAGTCCAGTTTTATTCTTATGAGTTTGTTTATGGCTATCATCCATAAATGATACAGTGCCCACTTTCATTATGACAAAGTGATAACACCATCCAGCTCGAGTCTTTCTCCGTTTTCCTCTTTCAAGAATACAGAACAAAAATACATGCTCATTAATGTGTTTCTCTTTACCTTTAAACTTTACTGCCTTACTTCCTTTCTCTCTTTTAGTTACCACTACCTTCCTACTATTCTCCATGTATTTTTAATATTTACTAGAATAAGAACAGAACAAACAAATGTAAAATAAGATGGAGCAATACACGGATGAAAATGGCAAGAAAGAGACTGCACAACCTACAGGCAGTACTACAAAACAGATTCACTGGTATGTTGTTATGGCACATAACAGTCCATGATGAAAAGGACAAGTAGGATAGCTCTCAGATATTAACAAAAAAATGAGAGCAGTGGCACAGATGCAGAGCACCCATCCATGACAGCAACAGCACACATTTTACCGAGCAACAGGAGGGAGAATGTCATGTTGTGAAATTTCAGAGCGTTAATTTGTGCCGATTAATTAATTAAATGTTTGGATTGCCATGTGTATTGCATACTGTAGTAGAATAGCGTGTTTCACCCACAGTGCTGTCAGAGCTCTGAACTATAGGATTCCTCATCAGAGCCAAGTGGTCTAGTAGCTGCTTTTTGGACAGCAGTTACAGTGCACATCTTTTCTTATTTACTTCATCTGGCCAGTAAAAGTGTCAACTGGAGACGTGAAACCTGCTATTGAATGTGTTTATGACCCTTCAATGTGTTTTAAGGCTGACCAATCATGTTGGGATATATTGCAAGTTGCAGGGATGCTAGTGCTGCAAGAAGCTGATATTGTCAGGCATAAAGGATAGTCATACTCTTTTTTTTTTTTTTTAATTTCTCCAAATCTTGGGTTTCTAATACCATGACAGGAATGGACACCATTCCTAAGTCAAAGCACGATTAAAGTTCATGAAATTAGTATTGTTTCACTTTTTTATGTCAGCCAAAAGTGCTCTTTGCAGCACCCGCAATGTGCCCAGTAATGACTCCTTCTGCAATTCGTATGGAGTTACATGTATTGGTAACATACCTAAATACGACTGTAGATTATTTTTTTATAAGACCTCATTGCTCCTACTACTACTGGGACTGTCGGGGTATCTTTCTTTCAGATTACTCTCATTTCTGCATGCAAATCTTGATATTTTATATATTTGTGTATCTCTGTATGCAAGATACTGTAGTCACTGGGTGTAGTGATTTCAATGATCAATGCTATTTTTCTCTTCTTTTCCTGGCCCACTATATCTGGTTTTCTAACATCTATCTTTTGAACTGTTGGTAATGGATGATCCCATGTGATGTAAACTTCATCATTTTCTATGATGCTTTGTGGCTCATGTTTCCAGTGTTTTATAGCCACTCCAATACCATAATGTTTGCACAATCCCCAGTGTAACAGTCTTACCATGTTATTATGCCTTTCAGTATTCAATCCTTCTGCCATTGGTATGTCACAACCAGTCCAGCAACGAGGTTTCCAACTGTTTCCGATTCAGTTTTACAAAACCTACATTTGTCTGTTTCTCCCATATATTCAATGGACTTTGTAAGCCATTGTGTACGTAGTCCACTATCTTGGGCTGCCAATATTAACCTTTCATCTTTGAATTCTCCTATCCTGAACCATTCCTGCATTCATTCCTGATCAACCTGAGGTTCTTCCAGAGGTTTTCAATAGTTGCAAATATATATATAATATATATATATATATATATATATATATATATATATATATATATATATATGTGTGTATGTATATTCTCCTTCCAGTGCTGCACCATGTAACCTGAGAATGGCGGAAGAGAAGAAACAGAAAGTCAGTAACACACAACCTCCGACAGAGTCCATGAAAGTGATTGCTGAGTCTCTTGGTATTTTGCAACTTCCAGAGGAGACATGCCAGATTCTGTCTGATGGGGTCAGTATAGGATTAAAGAGATAGCTCAGTATATAAGGACCCTGTTTGGCTCGCTCACAAGTTTTTGCCCTCAGTGAAGTCCAGGACCCGGTGGTTCCCCCCTAAAACAGTCCCTTCTCCCAGTATTGCTCATAGGATAATTAAAAATGCAAAGGAATCCAATTCACCCAGTGTGGGACAGTTAACTAACAGTTTGTACATGTCCTAATTCAAATACATTCTTGATATGTGTTTCTGAGATTAATATGAAACTATTTTATTTTGGGTTTGTACCATTAGCACTAGTTCGTGTGGCTCTGTAATGGTTGGCATAAGGGTAACCCTTAGACAAGGCTTACCCATCTGTATTCCAACTATTTTCTTCTTTCCTGATTACTGCCGCCATGACTCACAGTGATTTTTATAAAACAATTGTGCTATCTGTAAACGTAATATTGAGGTACTCTGTTATTTAATACAAACTAGTCATTTCTTTACCTTACTGATAGTTTTTCTATGTTTTTCTTCTCTTGCTGCATTTCTCAGTCCAGGTGTAGCCCTGCTCCATTCACCCTTGCTATGCTCGGGCTCATTCCGCACCCCTACCCAACCCATATTATCCCTAAATATATGTCATGTGACCCCCTACCAAAAAACCTAACTAGCCAATCTAGATCTAATCAACCACACCATCTCAATCTCTTCCAGTCAAATTCCCAAATTAATCTACTTCACTCTAAACCACCAATTACCAACACCTAATTATTCCCTAATAATTCATAAACCATCCTCTCTATACTCAGTCCTGTATAATATAACTATCCACCTCACAACTGTACTCTTCTAATATCTCAAATCTCCTTCATAATTATATCTCTCTTTATAGTCTGCTTCGTTGCATAAAACTCCTTCATACCTCCCTTAGTATAACCAATCTGCATCCATAGACCAATCTTACAATTACTTTCTGAACTCTATATCCCCCTACATGTAACCTCCTTTCTCTTCTCAATGATGTCTCCCATTACTAGAAATATACTCCTCTTCTCCCTCGCCTCACTATTTCTCTTCCTACTGTTAAAACTTACATCACTTGACTAGATGTACCTACCTCTCAAATATACGTCTCTCACATCTAAACAAGCTCAGTCATTCCACAGCCACTCTGATATAACCCCCAGCTTCTTTCCAATAAGCACACTTCTATTCTCCAAATTAAAAATCCTTCCTCTACAACAAAATGCCTACTACCATTCACCCTTGAATTACCCTTGCAGATCAAAAAGAAACCAATCACCATTCAATTACTCACATTGCTTCTCAAACTTGCCCCTCTGTGATGACATCAACCCTAATCCAGGACCCTCTTCCTCTCCTTCCAATGCTCCCAATATTGACAAATCTCTAAACATTATTACACTTAACTTTCAAAACATTCGTAACAAAATCCCAGAATTCCTTGTTTGGGTATCCCAGAGACAACCTGATATCATTGCTGCTATGGAAACATGGCTAAAACCCCACATAAAAGACATCAAATTCCTCCCTCCAGGCTTTGCCTCTTTGAGATCAGATAGACCTCATAAAAAGGGAGGTGGTGTCACACGACTCTTTCCAAATACATTTAAACTTGTGCCCTATACTAATTCTGTTCCTTAATTTTCTAACTCTGAAATTGTCATATCATTCCTAAACAATGAACAGCTGTTAAAATCTTTGTATTATAGCCCTATACATCTTCCCAGTAACAACATACCCCTACTAGAAAAGATTCTTGCCTGGACGTCAAACAATATTAAAAATGAAACAATTATCTTAAGTAATGTAAATATTAACTGGCTAGATCTTTCCCATAACTTCCCTTCATCTAATATCAATTTATTTAATTTTATTCAGCTTATCACCTCTCCAACCAGACTTAATAGAAACAAAGACAGTGGTTCAGTTCTGGACTGGATCCTGGTTTCAGATCCCAATAAAATCTCATCTGCAGTTCTGGACTGGATCCTGGTTTCAGATCCCAATAAAATCTCATCTGCTGGCACTCTTCCCAACACCATTAGTGACCACCTTCCTTCCTTTATTCTTCATAAAACCTCCCCCAAGCAAAGTCAACATCAATATAAACAAACAAAAAAATCTAAGTTTAATATATCAGTCTTCACAGATACCGTGAAAAACATCAACTGGGACATGCTAAAAGTCCTCCCCCTAGAAGAGGCTGTTGAATGCTTTAACTCAATATTTCTCAAAATTCTAAACAGACTAGCACCATTTCGACAAAAAAAGGATAAAAATAAACCAGGCCTTTTAGCTCACTAAGCCCACCAACCAACTCATGCCAACCAGAGACAGAACTTGGAAACAATGGCAAAAAAATAAAAACCCTTCTGACCTATTAAAATTTAGACAACTCCATAACCAGGTAAAAAGACTAGTCAACAAAGACAAAAAAAGAACATTACCAAAAACTTCAAAGCAATCATAAGCAAAACCCAAGCAAACTCTAGAATTTCATCACATCACTGCTAAACCCAACATCCTGACAAAACACCCCTTGAAATAGCCACTCTTTTCAACTCATACTTTATCAATGCTATATCGAATCTTACTGTTAGCTTTCCCCAATCTAACTGCAACCCTAACACTACAGCACCAACCCAGACTTCACGTAAGAGCATTACCCCCTCTTCACCCAAATTCTCTGTCACTCCAATACCTACTGCTATAATAAAAAGACTACTTCTCAAGCTCCAACCTGGCTCTAATGCTCCTGACAACATACCCTCTGAATACCTCCAAATGTTTGCCAGTGCTATTGACTATCATATCAGTATACTTCTTAACAGATCCATCTAAGAGTCTTATGTTCCTAAAATCTGGAAAAATGCATACATTCTTCCTCTACATAAAGGGGCAGTAGCACAGACATTTCAAATTTCCGATCTATTGTTATTCTCTCTCCTGTTTCTAAGATCCTAGAAAAATGCTTTCACATTCAACTTCTAAACTTTCTACTTCAACCAAATCCTTTCTCCCACACAACATGGATCTAGACCAGGCCATAGTACTACAAAAGCTCTCATATCCTTAATGGACACAGTTAACTGGGCTCGAGATGCTAGTGAATTTGTATCCTCCTTATTTCTAGATGTTTCAAAGGCTTTCTATAAAGTCTCTCACCATCTACTTTGTACACAGCGTTCTAAACTTAATATCCCCCCTCCCTCTCTAAATTGGTTCTTTAGTTACCTAACAAACAGACAATGGGTTACCAAATGGCAGCACTCTCATTCTCCATAAATAAACACACTTACAGGGGTTCCCCAAGGCTCTATACTAGGACCACTTTTATTCAGTATTTTCATCAACAACTTTCACTCCTCACTTCATCATGGATCTCTAATTCAGTACATAGATGACTTGATTATCATATGCTCTACCAACTCCATATCTGGACTCCAACAAATAACCTAAAATGCCTTTACCTCTACTGAAACCTGGATGATCAGTAACCATCTGAAAGATATAAAGTCTGAAGCTCAAATGTCTGTCATTATTTTCTAACTTCAGTCTTTAATGATTGCCAGAAAACCACAATTGTATGAAAAGCAAACCAAATATATGGTAACCATCTGTCTCTTAACCCTAACAAAAGCAAGTTCATACTATTAAGAAAACAACGCCCCTAAATAAGACACTACCAAAGCAATACAACTACTGAGATTGTCACCCAAACAAAACTATTAGGTGTAATCTTAGACAAACATCTGAAATTTGACCTACATGTTCACAGCAGCATCAGAAAAAAACATAATAAACTAGGAATCCTCTATAGGCATAAGCACTTACTTAGCTCGCCGCAAAACAAGCCCTTGCTACACCCTACCTACTACCCTCTCTCACATATGGTGCTCCTTTACTTACAAATATTCAATCATCTCTGAAATTCAAGCTTGAGACTTGCTATAATAAAATTGCCAAGTTCACAACTAATGACAAATATTCTACTCATCACTGTACCCCCCTACACACACTGAACTGCCTTGAACTCCCACACTACCTTACCTACTTACAATTAACAACAGCACACAAAATAATCTACAAACCACTTGACTGTCCAGCCCTTACTTCAATATTTAATCAGTATGATCCACTGAGGCCTCTTAGATCTGCGAACCAGCATCTTCTCAAAATAGACAAGCCAAACCTTCCAACCAGACAGTTGCTACACTACTTCTTGGTTGCTAAGCAATGGAATGCCTTGCCATTACCTATTAGAACTACTCAGAATCTTTCCTCTTTCAAAACTTCTCTACAGCAATACTCATCTACTCTATGGCACTGTACTTGTGCCAAGCCTGCACCATTCAAAATATAATTCCCCACTTTACTATCATCATTATTGCTTTCAGAAAAATCTGGCTACCATAAAACTTGATACATATGAATGTATAATATTTTATGTTTATTATCATATCAAACTGAATACTAACTATGCTAACTAAGTTGTGACTATGTTTGACATTGCTATTGGGTGTTTATGTTATTGTCATGTTTAGCTATGCTGTATTTACTGTTTATTTTATGCTCTTGTTAATTCAACATGTGTATTTTATGTTCTTGATATTGTGGAGCTTTTCTCTCCATGTGTTCACTGAAAATGGGCTCTTTTTGGTCCAGTGGACCATCCCAGTAAACAAATGTAAATAAATAAATAAATAAATACATTTTGGAACAAGCTCTAGTAATAGCTACTCTGGATAAAAACAGAAGGATTTAGCATATGAGGAAAATGATTTTGCTCTACTGGAGAAGTGTGGAGTCCTGCTCAATCTCCATCCCCTGTGCAAAGTGCACAAAAGGGGAGAGAAAAGGCTGTCACATGGTGAGGACGGAAACATGTCTGATGTTCTGCTGATAGCAATGCACCGATACCACGCAGGAGAATACTAAAGGCATTTAAAACACAGGTGATTCAGTGAAAGGTGGCAGTCCCACCTGACACACAGCTTAAGCTCTCAGTAGACCTCCCCATTTAAACACTTGTAGAGGCATTATTTCCATATGAAGTGCTTTTGTCAAACTTATAACATGAAAAATAGTGATGCATTCGCGCACTATGTAACACAACACTGTATTAGTACTTCCTACTATCTAGACACACTGCTTGGCATTTCAGTACAGCAAAAATCTACCCAAAATATTCAGCAAAAAGAATTTTGGTGGACCATGAATACAAAAGATGGACAAAAACTCTACTTATTAACTGTCAAGAAAGCCAGAAAAGTGTAAACCGAACAAACATAACTGAGTCAACAGCCAAGCTTGTTTTACAGAACAAGAGTTTTAGTTGTGTTCTGCTCAAATTTACAAAACCACATCGCAACAAAGCAACATGGCTCAGAGAAGTACAAATCTCTGCAAAAAATAATGTGGGCCCACCAAAGAGAGATAGTAATTTATTAAAGCATGATAATTCACAAGAGAGAACAGCAGAGGGCAGCATTTTTTAGTTTAGAAGCCTAGCAAAACTGCCTGTCTCCCATATTCTAGAGAAAATTACTTTGAAAGGAAACAAAATTAATGTAGGAAAAATTGTTAACGTAAGAGAGATGTTTTTTCCCGCTTAATAGACATTTCACAGGCTGGAACCTAGTTCCTAAAATGCTATGCTTATATGATAAAAGTATAAATGTTATTATAACCTCATTTGATGGCTGCCGAGAAAAGATAAAGGCTATAAAGCTTTGTCAGAATGAACAGGCAGCTTGCTGATAAAACATCATTTCTTCTTTGTCATAATTTATTTATGCAGCTATATATTTACAGACTGTGAATTATTTTCTTAATTATTCAAGGCAGAGTTATAAAAATGCAGCACTGTTTTTTCCTGAAGTCAGTATGCTCTAATTAGTTTTTTTGCAGTTGACTGTAAATCTCTGTTATCTCTGCTTTTAAAAAAATGGTAATTATCTTTAAAGATTATGAAGGTAGAACTTTGTTTAAGATAAAAATATAAAGGAAGCCCTGAAATGTGAAATGGAAATTAGGTTTAGCATTGATGCCAATATATAGGACAGAAAATACTGATAGGATATAAAATAAAGTGACCAAAAATATGCATTCCTTAAA
The DNA here is from genome assembly GCF_019279795.1 of Protopterus annectens. Classification (NCBI taxonomy): domain Eukaryota; kingdom Metazoa; phylum Chordata; order Ceratodontiformes; family Protopteridae; genus Protopterus; species Protopterus annectens. The sequence goes on from NC_056739.1 coordinate 547,378,145, forward strand.
AGTAATAGAAAAATGAACAGGTTTGCTAGAAAACGATGCTTAAGTCAACTTGCTCTCTCCCCTTTCGTAAAAATAGTTTGATATAGCAATGGACAAACACAAAGCTGTCAGCTCCTGTAATTAATTAATTTATTTATTTATTTGCACTTTGGGCCATTCGGAGACAATTTTCAGTACAGGCCCGGGCCCGAGAAGAAAAGCTATACCATTAACATACATTGGTATGTAACAAAACAAAATGGAAAGAGGACACTTCAGAGCAGAATAACAAAAATAAAATACTTTTATTAATGTTAAGCGCTTTCATCCTCTAATGTGATGGCCTTATTCAGAACAAAGAAATGCCTAAAACACCTTATATACCCACTAAGCAAATCCATAAATTAACAATCTAATTACATGTGATGGTTATTTACATACAACTAATCTAATTACATGTGATGGTTATTTACATACAACTAGTGATTTCCTAAAGTTCGCCATGGATATACAGGGAGACATGATACATTTTTTAGACATTGCCTGTTGGAATAACAAGGAAAAAGAGGTTTTGAGTTGAGTATTTACCGTAAACCTACCTACTCAAATTCATTACATCATTTTGAAAGTATGCACCCCTTACACCAGAAAAAAGTCCCTAGTAAAGGGACAGTGTGTAAGATTGGCCCATATGATATCTAGAGATGTTGATTATGAAATGGAAATGAGAAAGTTGAGGGACATGTTTAGTAGAAAGGGGTACCCTGATACTTTTCTTACCAGTATTTTTGGTGAGGCTAACTCTAAGAGAAGATTGGAACATTTTTTGCCCCTATTAGGTAGAAGGGAAGGGGTTTCTATTTCTACTAACCTTGTTATTAGTATGAGGGTGATTAATGAGGGGGAGCAATTTTTTAAAAGGGCCTTTATGTTAACGTATACCAGTACTTTTGATGGCATTATATCCATTGTGAATAGGAATTGTAATATTCTGGGGGTGACAAAAAATACACTGAGATTGTGGGATCCAAACCTGTTATTATTTATAAAATGAACCTTAGTTTTAAAACAATACTGAAGAGATCGGGGAGTTCATACCTTGAGCGTAGGATGTTTAAGTGAAGTAATTGTAATCATTGCAAATACATTCTTGAAGGGACCTCCTGCTATGTGCAGGGTTATGAGGAAATTATGTTGCACTGAGGATTTTGTTGTGATAGCAAAGGTGTAGTTTATCTAGCCCTTTGTGGATGCTGTCCTGTATTCTATATTGGCAAAACTAAACTTTGTTTAAGGAAAAGGATTTCCCAGCACTTATGTGATATAAAGAAAAAAGTAGATAGGAATCCTTTATTTAAACATCTGAAGGAGAATCCCGCACATAAATTTAAGTTTATCGTTATTGACCAGGCCTAAATGTGACAGTGGGGAGGGGGTACCTGTGATGATTATTTGGAGTTTTTAGAACTTAGGTGGTAACTGAAGACTAATGCCACAGTAGCCCCTGCTTAACAAGAATGTTTCTATTAGCACATTAAAACTTAAAACTGCTTATTTTTTCTTTATTAAGAAAGATGTTCAAGGGGGTTGCTTTGGGTTTACCATGGTTGTAATGTCATAGCTTGGGGGCAGTAGTGGTATATGGCTGTTGATTTTTTACTGGTTATATTATTGAAAATATTGTACACATATATTCAAGGTTGTTATGTTAAACAATGTTTTTCTTTAAGAGTTTTACTGCTGCCTAATATCCACTGGTTGTTGTTATTGTACTGGTTTTGCTCTAGTATGTGCTGTCTTTTAAGATTGTTAGGCATGGGTGTTTTAAGGGTTTTAATTATTTAATTATCTAATCATCACATGTAATTATCTTGTTAATTTATGTATTTGCTTAGTGGGTATATAAGGTGTGTGTTTTAGGCATTTCTTTGTTTCAAAAAAGTCTATCACATTAGAGGCCAAAGGTGCTTAATGGTAATAAAAATATTTTATTGCAGTTATTCTGCTCCGAAGTATCCTCTTTCTGTTTTGTTTTGTTATACATTGGTATGTATTTTTCAACAGTAAAGATAAATTACTATATATTGTTCAATAGTAACAAGATACATTAGTATACATTGTTCAGTAGTAACAAGATACACTAGCATACATTGTTCAGTAGTAACAAGATACATTAGTATACATTGTTCAATAGTAACAAGATACACTAGCATACATTGTTCAGTAGTAACAAGATACATTAGTATACATTGTTCAATAGTAACAAGATACACTAGCATACATTGTTCAGTAGTAAGAAGATACATTAGTATACATTGTTCAATAGTAACAAGATACACTAGCATACATTGTTCAGTAGTAACAAGATACATTAGTATACATTGTTCAATAGTAACAAGATACACTAGCATATATTGTTCAGTAGTAACAAGATACATTAGTATACATTGTTCAATAGTAACAAGATACACTAGCATACATTGTTCAGTAGTAACAAGATACATTAGTATACATTGTTCAATAGTAACAAGATACACTAGCATACATTGTTCAGTAGTAACAAGATACATTAGTATACATTGTTCAATAGTAACAAGATACACTAGCATACATTGTTCAGTAGTAACAAGATACATTAGTATACATTGTTCAATAGTAACAAGATACACTAGCATACATTGTTCGGTAGTAAGAAGATACATTAGTATACATTGTTCAATAGTAACAAGATACACTAGCATACATTGTTCAGTAGTGACAAGATACATTAGTATACATTGTTCAATAGTAACAAGATACACTAGCATACATTGTTCAGTAGTAACAAGATACATTAGTATACATTGTTCAATAGTAACAAGATACACTAGCATACATTGTTCAGTAGAAACAAGATACATTAGTATACATTGTTCAATAGTAACAAAATACATTAGTATATATTGTTCAATAAACTGTCTTTTGTTTTAGACCAGTTAGGGGTCACCACAGCAGAACTCTGGTCCGCTAATGATTGGCAGTGATTTTTTATAGTGTCAAGTTGCCAGCCCAGCACCCAACTTTCAAAGAAGGCACACCCACACACACACACACACACACACACCTACCTCCATGTCTTTTAATTCACTTGACCATGGGGAAGACATGCAGACTCCGCACCGAAGGTGTTTCAGCCGAGAATCAAACCGGAGAATCTCTTGCTGTGAGGTGACAACGGTAACCACTGTACTACCGTGACCTCTAGTATATATTGTTCAATAGTAGGTACAATTTCTTACAGTAGTAATACTTAGATAACATACAATTTGGAGCAGATACAAGACTAATGTTGGCATTTGGTAGTCAAGAACATTTGCATATATTGGTTTGTTTGTCTTTTTGGCTTTTCCCGGTTAGGGGTCACCACAGCGGAACTACAGTCCACTAATGATTGGCAGTAGATTTCTTTATGGTGCCAAGTTGCCAGCCTGACACCCAACCTTTAGCGAAGGCACGCCCATTTACGCATGTCTTTCGGAGGCCACTCGACCACGGGGAGTACATGCAGACTCCACGCAGAAGGCGCTCCAGCCGAGAATTGAACAGGAGAACCTCTTGCTGTGAGGCTGTGCTGTACCACCGCGGCTGTATAACGTTTGCATATAGTCACGTTAGTATTACATTCAATTTTCTAGGTTTTAGAGCAGTGAGCATTTATAGCGACCATTATCATGAAGTAGATAAGAAGATGTTACTTGTAGTTGATATTTAAAGAGGCTGAGTACATATACAGCTCCAAAAGGAAGAAAGGTATTATCGTAATGCAGTTTTGAAAAAGGTAGGGTTCTTAATTGTTCTAATTGAAAAAGGTAGGGCATTCTACTTTTTGGCTATGGAACAGGAGTAGAGGAGCTGGCCAGCAGAAAGGTTCGGCTTATATACCTGAAAGACTTGTTATACATTGGTATGTATTTTTCAACAGTAAAGATAAATTACTATTGAACAATGTATACTAATGTATCTTGTTACTATTTCAGATCTGAGGGGTCTCTCTGGGAAGTAGTGAGTAAATACAGAGCTGAGGGAAGGACAATCAGAAGGTTTGAAGACCATTTTGTGAGCTATAGTTAGTTGCATGTAGGTGAGGTAGCTTGGAAGTTCAAGCCATTGTATGGAGCGTAGAGCTATGCAATGATGGGTAGAGTATTTGACATTAGTAGCGAATAAGGTTATTTTATTGTAACATATCTTGAGCTTGGCCGTTAGTGAGGACTGGATGTTGGTGAGTAACGGGCCATAGATGAGTGAAGTAAGATGAAGCAAGGGTTTGTCTAGTGGAAGGGCTTAGGAAGTGAATGTGTCTATAAAGAATCCCTAGCTTTTGATGAATTTTGCAGATATTATATTGCATGTGGATATCAAATTTGAGGTGTTCATCTATGGTGACCCCAAGATGTTTTGTGCGGCTAACAACTTCAATTTTAGAGGTATTTTGAGAATATAGACAGAAATTAGTTTTTTAGGGGCGAATAGTACGCTTTTAGATTTGTTTGGGTTGAGGGCTTAGTGACTGTTACACATCCAGGTTTCTATGGTAGAAAGGCCACTTGAGTTTTATGTTGTAGGTCAGAGACTGAGTCGGATGAACATACAAAAGTTGAATTGTCTGCATATTGAATAAAGGAGCCCTGAGTCATTGAAGAATGGAAATCATTAATGAAGATACTGAATAGGAGGGGTCTAAGTAGACAGCCTTGAGGAACTCCAGTAGAGGCATTAAGATATGGTGAGATGGAGTGTTGCCATTTGACAGCCTGTTTTCTATCAATTAGATAGCTTGAGAACCAGCTAAGTGTGATAGAGGACAGTGCAATGTTAGAGAGTTTAGTTAGAAGTAAAGGATGTGAAACTGTGTTGAATTGCTTTGATAGATCTAGAAAGAGTGTGGATATGATTTTCCCAGAATCACAGGCTCTATTTGTTGTATCCATGAAGGATATGAGGGCAGTTGTAGTAATATGGCCTGGTCTGAATCCATGCTGGATGGGTGGAAAGAGTTGGTTATTAAGAAGAAAATGCAGAAGTTAAATTTGTACACATTTTTCCAAGATCTTAAAGACAGGTGAAAGAATGGTGATAGGACAGAAGTTAGTGATATCATTACTATGGCCACCTTTATGGAGAGGGAGAATATAAGCTTTTTTTCCAGGTTTGGGTGAATAGGATTCTAGGATAGATCTATTGATATGTATACTAATAGGATAGGTAATGGCTTCATTTGCAAGTTTTATATAATCTGAGGGTATATTATCAGGAACATTAGAGCCAGGTTTAAGTTTCAGAAGTAAATTCTTTATTGTGGTAATTGGAATGGGATTTAGAGTGAATGTGGGTGTGGAATGGGATTTGGTGTACTGGGTGGATGTAGTGGTGTTTCTCAGGCTGCAACTTCTTTGGAAAACCCTAGCAGTAATATCAGCTATAGAACTGATAAAGAATGAATTGTAGAGGGTAGATATTTATTGTGATGATTTGTCAATGTGGACATGTGTTGTTTTTTCTGTGCCTGGTTTTAGAAGTGAAATTAACCAGAATTTGGGGGCGAGGGCTGTTTCTGACAACTTTGTAGTTTCATTTAGTATTCTTTTTTATCTTTGTTGACTGGTGTTTTTACCTGGTTATGAAGCTGTTTAAATTTTAACAGGTTTGAAATGTCTTTGTTGGTTTGACACTGTTTCCATGTTTTGTACATACTGATCATAAGAGCTTTAGTAGGTTTGGTTAGCCATGGTACATACTATGACTTTTTCCTCTTTTTACAGAGGGGTGCAAGGCTATTTAGTTCATAGGTTCATAGGTGGTACTAGGCTATCGGCCCTAAGGCCTATGCAAGCCTAGCCATAACAATTCCCTGGAAATTTTTTCCCACAATATTTACTTATCTGGGCCCCTGTCTAGCAGGGTGACTGACGTGCTCCCCGGGGTGAATTTCCTATCTCCCATCCAATCATCAAGGTTCCTTTTGAAGACGGCCAATGAGGTGCTCTGCTTGACATGTATGGGCAGTCTATTCCAGAGTATGGGGAGTCTATGGGTCAGGAACCTATCTCTCCAGCATATTTTGTTCAATGTGATGATAAGGTTTAGATCCCTGGAACGTGTGGCTCTGAGGGATTGGGATTTCTTTAAGTGGAGCATGTCCAACAGCTCAGGGTTTGACATGGCCTTGTATGTTAAGCAGAGATCACCTCTGAGTAGTCGATATGCCACAGAGTATAGCTGGAGTTTTTTTAGATGGTCAGCATATGGCATCTGCTTTAAGCCTGTGATTCTTTTAGTGAGGTATTTCTGTGGCCTTTCCAGCTGTTGCAGATGTCTTGTGAGGTACGTACCAAATGGGGCATTATACTCTATAATAGGTCTAATGAGGGATGAGTACAGTGGGACAATGACCTCCTTTTTTCTGGATGAAAAGCCCTTAGTGATGAAGTGTGCCACGTAGAAGGATTTTCTCACTGTTTTGGCAATGTGGTTATCGAAAGTGAGACCACTGTCCACTTGTGTCCCTAAGTGTCTCATCACACTTTCGATGTTTAGTGTCCTGCCACCTATGTGGTAGTTCATGGGTACATGTTTTTTTCCAAAGGGGATGACTATACATTTCTTGGCATTAAGCTTGAGCCCATGGCTCTGGCACCAGGCATCTGTTTCTGTAAGGCCCTTTTGTAGAATATCCACATCATTTGGGGATTCAATAATGGCTCCCAGTTTGCAGTCATCTGCAAACTTTGTTAGCCAGAGTCCCTTAATGTTGGCCTGTAGTTCGGAGAAGTAGATGCCAAACAAAAGTGGTCCCTGGACTGAACCCTGAGGTATTCCACTTGTCACTTGTCTGGAGCTGGATTTGGAGTCGGCTACTTTTACAGTCTGGGCTCTGTCAGTAAGCCAGTTGGCAACCCATCGAGTGACGTAGGGATTTATGCCCAGCTTAGTAAGTTTATCTATGATTCCAGAGTGGGGGATGATGTTGAAGACCTTAGCAAGGTCCAGATAGGCTGTGTGGACCTCCTTACCCTCGTCCACAGCTATGGAGACCGATTCAAAGAAGTCAATCAGATTCAGGAGACAAGATCGGCCCTTCACAAACCCAAACTGGATGGGGTCCAGTGTCTGGAGGTTGCCAATGTCTTTGTTTATAAGTTCCATGATAATGCGTTCCATGCCCTTGCAGATCAGGCTTGTCAGACTGATGGGACGGTAGTTCCAGGGATCCAAGGTGGATCCTCCCTTGTGGAGCGGGATAACTGTAGCTATGCGCCACTCAGTGGGCACGAAGCCTGAGGTGAGGCTATGATTAAACATGACACTTAGGTGGGGTGCCAGTTCATTTTGCAGTTCATGTAGTACACAGCCTGGGATGTCATCTGGTCCCATGGATGCTGTATTCTTAGCTTTGGAGAGTGCTGTTTCTACCTGTGTGGCTGTGATTATTGGAATTTGGCAATCTTTTGGTATTGAGATGGGCTCTTTAGGGCGTGAGAGGGGAGTGAAGTTAGCACTAAATTGATCTGACAGGATATTGGCAATATCCTTGGGATCAGTATATTTAATGCCATTCTGTTGTAGTTCAGAGCAGATCTGAGCATTGCCATTTAGATTCTTGACATAACTATAGAATGTCTTGTGGTTGTCTTTGGAATCTTTGGCAATTTTATTTTTGTAACTAGCTTTTGAGGATTTTCTTAGGGATATCAGCCTCTTACTGAGGCTGGTGAGGGAGTTTTTTGCATCCTGGGATTTTCCTCTTTTCTGCAACAGTTTCTTCCTTCTGTTGTATAGTTTGTTTATGGCAGGGGACCACCAGATTGGGTTCCTTTTTTTGGAGAAGAGCATCTTGGTCCTATTTGGGATGGCACGATTCATGCATGAGTGGATGTGCTCATACAGTGCCTTAGTGTAGAATTCTGCAGTCAAACCTCCAGATCCTGTCTGAGTAGGTGTTGTGAAGTTTGTCACTTCTGACTTCAGTAGCATGAAGTTGGCTTTGGAGAAGTTTTTTAAGGAGGGTTCCTTACTGGGGGTGGGGGTGGGATGTGGATATCAAGGGTGATTTGTTTATGGTCAGACATGACCAATGAGGGGGTGACCACTGGTGTGGTGTATCTATCTCCCATGTTGGTAATGACCAGGTCTAGGATATTGGAGCCCCTGGTGGGACAATGGATTAGTTGATCCAGGGCATTGGAATTTATGAATTCCAAGAACCATTGGGAAAAGGAGTTGGTACCTGAGTAGTTTTCCCAATTAATGGCAGGGTAGTTGAAATCACCTAGTATTAGGGTGTTTGGTTGTATCTTAATATTTTCCAGTATGTTTAGGAAGGTGTAGTGAGAATCTTGGGGTATGGTGGGGGATCTGTAGCAAGCTACAATTTAGATTGCAGTCTTACCTAGAGTTAGTTGCACCTGGAGAATTTCAGATGCATTGTGTTGGGCAACTAGCCTGGAGATGTGAATATCCTTGGTGAATATGGACACTCCTCCACCTTTAGTGTTTCGGTCTTGGTTTTGTGGCCGAAAAGTGTGGTAAGAATTGTAGCCTGGTATTGCAGGGGTGCTCTCTGGAGCCTTGAATCAGGTCTCAGTCACTGCACAGATATCGATGTTCTCCATTTTTAGGAGTGCCTCGAGAGAGTGCATTTTGAGGTTTAGACTTCTAGCATTGAGTAGCATTACCTTCATATTTTGCATGCTTGTATCTGTTATGGTGGTGGTTTTATCCTTTGAACCTTGCCTAAAAAGGCACTATAGGGGTGGCAAGAGCTTTAGCCAGTAACCTGAATCCCAGGGGTGACAGGTGCAGACCATCTCTGGCAAAGCATCGTGGTTTGTCGGTCATGTCTTCCCAGGCAAACAAATACTGGATCCCTTTTGAATGACACCAGAAGCTTAGCCAATTGTTGAAGTCAATCATTTTGTCCTTATACTGTGGCATCATTCTGGGTGAAGGCAGGATGCTACTCAGGGCTAGGGTCATACCTGCCTGGGTCACATGATCCAAGAGCTCTTCCATGTCTCTTTTCATGTAGTCCAGGGAGGTACGTCTCAAGTCATTTACTCCAGCATGGACAATGACAGAGTCGTATTTGTACTTGTTGTGGAGTGACTTGAGTGCATGCGTTATGTGGCGGATCCTGGCACTCGACAGGCAGCTGACTGTAATTTTCTCCTTGTTCAGCCTGGTGAGTGGGACATCAGTGTGCCTGACTATAGAGTCACCTATGACTAAAGTGTTGGGTACATTGTCTTACCTTAGGGGCTGTTGTTGGGTGGCACACTGGTGTTGTGAGCTATGTGTCACTTTGGTTGTGACTGGTGTTTGCGTTTCGGCTTCGGAGTTCCTTGTTGCTTGGGCAGGTTAATGTTAAGGGCCTCTGCATATGTGGGTTTAGTGTTGCTATGTGTGGGAGTTGATGGTGTGGGTTTTGAAGGGCTATGAGTTGCTAGAGGTGTAATGCAGGTGTTAGCCTTCTCCTCTTGACTGTCTAGCACAGTCTTGACCGGAGAGAGCTTTGCTTCCAGTTTGGCTATGTAAGTGCATCTCTCACAGGTTGTAGTGTTGGGTGGTAGGAGGAGAGGATTGTCTGTGTACATGAAGCAGTTGCCGCATTGCCTCATTGCCTCAGTATGCCCAGATTCACCAGGTGGACAGGAGAAACCACCAGAAGCTGACCCTTGGACATGCCTGTTTAGGTGCTTTTTTGTAAGGTTTAAGAGCTGTTTTCCCTTACCTTTGCAAGGTACTTTGCAATTGTAGGCTGTTTAGTGCCTATGATTAAATTCTCCTTATTGACAAGGAGTACTCAAGAAGTATAGAGTTGAAATACTTGACTGCGTTGTCAAGTGGGAATATTTTTAGGATATTCCAGTTTATCATTTTTAGAGTATTTATGAAGGTGTGTGGGTTGAATTTGGTAAAGTTTCTTATTTGTTTATATTGATGTGTACTTTGACAGGAGATTAAAGTACAGCGAATAAAAGTTGAGAGATGATCACTCAAGGTATCGGGGAGAGTTCCTGCTTCAGATATTTTGTTAGGGTCAGAAACTAGAATCCAGTCCAAAATTAAACCAGTGCTATTGTGCTTATTAAGTCTGGATGGGGAATTGATGAGTTGCGTGAAGTTGAAAAAATTAATAGTAGAAGATGGGAGGTTGGAGCTGAGGTGTAGCCAGTTTATTTTACGTCACCTAGGATGACAGTTTAGTTTTTAATACTTGTAGAAGCCCATGCAAGGATGCCCTCTAATGTCGATATATTGTTGCCAGAAGGTATGTAGAGAACTATGATGCACAGATTTATACGGTTATTCATTTTTAGAAGAGTAATGAGAATTTCAGCATTAGCAAATTGAGGTACAGAATTTGTATATGGGACTATATTAAAGGTGTTGAAAAAGATTAGTGCTATACCACCACCTTTTTTTTTTTTTGGTCTGTCAGATCTTATAGTCTGAAAGCCTGGGGGGAGAAATTCTGAATTTTTAATGGATGGTTTTAACCAGGTCTCAGCAATAATGTCTGGCTGATTATGAGAAATCCAAGCATGGAAGATAGTAATTATATTTTGAATGTTTTGGAGATTAAGGGTTACCATGTAAAATGATTTGTGGGAAATATTTTTGTGGAGATGTAAGGATGGGTTGGTGAAGGTGGGACCTGGATTAGGGTTTACGTCACTACATAGAAGTACAATTGTGAAATTAATTACGTAATGTTGCTGAATGTATCATATCTATAGAAAGCTATACCATTCATCTATAGCTCTTTCAATGAAGAAATACTTTCATTACATATCGTTAATCCAACCTCCCTCTAACTTCAAATTGTTTTTCGTCATTCACATTGAATCATTTTTTTTTTACTAAAGATGATGCCATCCATAACTGTAGTAAGTATTGTAAAATAAACGAGTCTCTACTATGCCTTTCATCTTCCTCCATCTTCAGCTATGTGCAGGAAGCTTTCCAAACTGACATTTTTTCACAAGACTTGCCTTGTAGACCTTATAGCATTCTTGGTGACCCTCATTACAACATCCTCAATTATGTGTATGTTCTTGCAGTGATGTGGCCAATGGGGGTTCACAAGGTAGTGAATATGGGACCCCAAAATTGTTCGTATAGAGAAAATGTAACCAGCTTTCAACTACTTTTTCATGCTGCCACATAACAATTGTCCTTATCGCTATTTACTTCATGTTCACTTTATTCAAGGCACCTGAAATAAATACTCAGGATTTGTTTTCACAACTTTTAGTCATGGTGCATTAATTCCCAAGAAGAAGAAAAACCTATACTTATAGGTTCATAGGTTCATACTAGGCTATCTGCCCTAGGGCATTTATAAGCCTAGCCAGAGTGTGTGTGGCTTTCACCACCCCTTAGGATGAGAATACTATACCCATTAGTTTGCTGTGCCTCTGTCCAGCAGTGATACAGAGATGATTCCCGGGGTAAACCTACGATCTCCCATCCACTCGTCAAGATTTCTCTTGAACAGAGTCAGTGAGGGGCTCTGCCTCACATGGACTGGGATTCTGTTCCATAGTGTAGGGAGTCTCTGGGTGATGAATCTGTCCCTCCAGCACATCCTATTTATATCCATGTTGAGGTTTAAGTCTCTTGCTCTCGTGGCTCTGGTGGATTTGGATTTTTTGAGGTGGAGCATGTCCATTAATTCCGGGATGGACATGGCCTTGTATGTCAGGCACAGATCACCTCTGAGCAGACAGTATGCGACTGAATAGAGCTGGAGTTTCTTCAGTCGGGCATCGTATGACATATGTTTGAGCCCCTTTATCCTTTTGGTGAGGAACTTTTGGGGTCTTTCCAACTGCTGCAGGTGTCGGGTAAGGTACATTCCGAATGGGGCGTTGTACTCAATCATTGGTCTGATAAGTGAAGAGTACAGGGTACAATGACCTCTCCTGATCTGGATGTGAATCCCTTCATGATCAGGTGGGCAATGTAGAAGGTCTTCCTAACCACTTTGGCAATGTGAGTGTCAAAAGAGAGGTTACTGTCAACTTGGGTCCCCAGGTCCCTGATAACTTCTTCCGTGTTTAATGGATTACCACCTATGTGGTAATTAGGGGTTACCTTGTTTTTCCCAAAGGGTATGACTATACATTTTTTGGCATTTAGCTTAAGGCCATGGCTCTGGCACCAGTTATCCATTTCTATGAGACCTTTCTGGAGGATGTCTGTGTCTGACGAAGTGTCAATTATGGTGCCCAGTTTGCAGTCATCTGCAAATTTTGTCAGCCACAATCCCCTTATGTTTGCCTGCACTTCAGAAAAATAAATGCCGAACAAGAGGGGGCCCAGGACTGAGCCCTGTGGGACACCGTTCGTGACCGGCTTAGAGTCTGACATGGCACCAGCAACTCTAACCCTGTGTGTTCTGTCCTTGAGCCAGTTTGCAACCCATCTTGTGACATATGGGTTTACATCTAAGCTGGTGAGCTTTTCTATGATGCCCGAGTGGGTATTGTGTCGAATGCTTTGCTAGGTCAAGGTAGGCTGTGTGAACTGCCTTACCCTCATCAATGGCCTTAGTGACTGTTTCAAAAGTCGACCAAGTTCAAGAGGCAGGATCTGCCCTTGACAAAGCCAAATTGGGTAGGATCCAGTGTCTGTAGGTCCCCAATGTCTTTATTTATGAGTTCCATTATGATCCTCTCCATAGCTTTGCAGACAAGGCTCGTCAAGCTTATGGGGCGGTAATTTCAGGGTCCGAGAAGCACCGCCTTTGTGGAGTGGGACCACAATTGCCGTATGCAATTCTTTGGGCACGTATCCTGTAGTAAGGCTAAGATTAAACAGCAGCCTTATGTGTGGGTTTAGTTCCTCATTGAGTTCGTGTAGCACACAGCTGGGGACACCGTCCGTCCCATTGATGCTGTGTTTTTGCTTTAGAGAGAGCAGCTCTCACCTGGGCATCTGAGATGTTTGGGAGGCTAGACTCTGGTGGGATAGATATTTCTCCTTTTGGGGGGGGGAGGGGAGAAATTTGCACTGAACCTGTCTGCCAGTATGTTGGCAATGTCTGTGGGTTCAGTGATTTTTTTATCATTTTGGACTAATTCTGAGCATATCTGGGAGTTTCCACCCAGGTTTCTAACATAGCTAAAGAAGGCTTTATGATTGTCTTTTGTGTCATTAGCGATTTTTCTCTCATCTTATAGTGATCTCCTATTTTAGTTTCAGATGTTTTTAAGAAAGCCAAATACATATGCATGGCAAATTAATAGTTCTAAAGTTTTCTGGGGGAAGTCTGATTTTTTTTATTTTGTCAAACCAATTTCATTAACACTAGACTGTGTTTAACTTTAGTTTCCTGTGATGATTTGTGATGCTATGTTTCATGCCTTCTCCACTTCATACCAGTGTAACCCAGGCAAGCTAGACTACCTACACGTACCCAAAAGGTGACAGCTGTTATTAGGATCAAAGACTTGTTACATTATAAATTACAGTGTCCAACAATTTTATGCTTGTTTCATGAAAATAGATTTATACTGATAAAACACGCATCATATTTTTTCCCACTCACTGCAACGGATACATTAAAAACAAATAAAAATGCAAGCACACAAACCCACATCACAAAACATGGCCCTTAAGTTAAATGCATTATTTTTGCAGTGGTCTCTGTCCCTAAACCCCATATGGGAAGGTCTGCAGCCATACCTCTGATCTCCAAATATGCTATCTCCAAGGTTGTGCTCCTCCACCCCTTTTCTGAGTGTCATGTAACCTCAGAGAACCCATTACAATACCTTCACTGAAGAAAATTTCAACATAAGGCAAGTCAACATTATTAAAATAAGACAATAATAACATAGTTACACTCAACTGACTGTTGACAGGGATAGCCACAAAACAACATAACAAAACTGGGATTCTCCTCAAAGCATTTTAATCTGTAGAAACACATTGTGCCTAGCTATGTAGCTTTTACCTTTACTCCCCATTTCTCTAGGACAACTTCCATACAGTTGAGAAGCAGCTGGTGGATCACTGTATTTTTCTACAAGGGCTTAATAAAATGACAGGGTGATAGGTGCTGATCGTGGAAATAAAGGTAAAACTTGGCTAGGCTTGTAAGGGCCCTAGGGCCATTAGCCTAGTAACCTCCTATGATCCTATGACAGATGCCAGAGCTAAATGTCACTTCTTTCTCTAATCTTCTGTCCAGTATGGGCAACAACCCTCCAGTCTTAAGTTTTCTAGACTACCTAAGTTTATATCCTGTAGCCCATCAGCACCAGTAATTCCACATGACTCGTTTCATGTTACTCAGGCTCTTTCCACTTTTAGGGTGCCTGTAATATGATCAAAACTATTTCTATGTCCTGTTACTTTTACTTATCTCCATATGGCTTTACACATCTTCATTCGTAGTTTAACATTTGCTGATTATATTCTGCACACTCCCGGTCATGAATGTGTTTTTTCCTCAAACCCTTTTTTGGCTGCAATGTGTCTTTCAAGGAAATACATTCAAATGAAGCAAATAGAAAAGTACCATTAACAAATGTCTGTTTTCAAATAGAGAGAAGCAGTCCAACAACTCAGTAGACAGACATACATTTAGTTCGGCACCTTTTGCAATATTGTACTGGTTAGTATGTTTGCTGAATGAAGAGGTCAAAGTCTGGGGTCTAGCGTGTGTGTGTTGTGTGTGTGTGTGTGTGTGTGTGTGTGTGTGTGTGTGTGTGTGTGTGTGTGTCCATGTGCTGGGATCAAGGGTCAAATGTGAACTAAGGGACTGCAGACAAATCAAGCTATGGGAATGAACCACGACTAGACCACCTAGGATGATGGTCAAGGATCTGAAGAAAAGGCAAAATGAGAAAAGATAAGGCCAACGTGGTTACAAAGGAATATGAGACTAACAATAAAAACAAAAGAGAGGACATATAACAAATGCAAAGGGGTACATGAGGAGCTGATGCAAACTCAATAAAAATGGGAAATCTGAAGGATGATGGAGGAAGTGATGAGAAGCAAAGGTGCAAAGGTGTAGGCTGAAAAGAAGTAGGCAGGGGACTCAAAAAGTGGGACACTTGTTATTTATGTATATTACAACAGGAAGGAGAAATGGGCCAAATGGAGCAAGGATGACACAAAAGTCATGGAAATAATATCCCACTCCCAGACCCTGGTTAGGTTACATGCACAACATATGAAGCTCTGGGGGGCCCATACATACGAGAACATTAGTCTGCTGGTAGTAAAGAAAACAAGACAAAGATGCTCAGAGGCACAGAAAAAGATATGACCATAGATGGGAGGTGCTGGGACTGCTCTCACTATAATCCAGAACAGACCTGGAGACATGATATGGGTGCAAAAGAAATCATATAAATATGACATATAAAGGGGTCACACTGAAAATAAAGCATGGATGAAGCAGGGGGCACAAGCAGCAGATTGAAGAGACCAGCATCTCCCTGGATCTGTAAAAGTTGTTGTTGTTGTGTCTTTCGGCTTTTCCTGGTTAGGGGTCGCCACAGCGGAACTCCGGTCCACTAATGATTGGCAGTAGATTTTTACATGCCGAGTTGCCAGCTCTGATGCACAACCTTCAATGAAGGTATGCCCATTCACTCATGTCTCCACACAGAAGACGCTTTAGCTGAGAATCGAACAGGACAACGTCTTACGGTGAGGCGACAATGCTACCGCAGTACCACCACCACAGTCTCCCTGGATCTGTAAAAGTACTATTTTAAAAAAGGGTTATGATCAATTAAATAATCTATCAGAATATGTGAAAATGTGATGGATTAATTCAGGAAGGCATTAAGGAAGATGTGGTTGAGATGGAAAATGGGAAGGGGAAGAACAGGAAGATAGTTAACTTCTCACACAGTAGATATACTTTTCTTCTAGTGTGAAGCAAATATAATGCAACAGAATATTAATATTTTTGTGACCAGATAATATATAAATGAGAAGGAGGGAAAAGCTGTACTAAAAGTGATATGTTTCAAAGCTACACTAAAGATAGCAGACCTCTTTTAAATTCAATGTACAAATGCAGGAACAAAAAAGAATGTTCCTGGATACTTATTGTGGACTCCTGTCCTTGCTGTGCGCTTTTGTATATAACTAATGAGGCAATGCTAGGGATTCAACTGTACTGTGATAATAGCTGGTGCACGTGTGCATGTCAAATAAGCCAGCGTCACTGTGATAGCAAAGCTGCTGGCATGTATAAATGAACTAGGTACTCCTTTACAGGCTGACAAGCCAGACCTGAAGCCTCATAAAGGAAAGGTATATGCACCAGGCTAAGAGATACAGTGATAACCTTATATAGTCATCTTTTCTGTGGGCCAATATTATGTGATCGAGCATTTAGTTAATCGAATAACTAAGCGTCGATTACTAAATATCGAAGACCCAAAACCACGAATGGCAGTTTCCACTCAGGAAAACAAGTAATTTGGCCGTTACATGGATTTTGCCTTTCTTCAATGTGGAGCGATCTCGGAGTTGGTATATTTAGTTAGAGGGTGGGGGGCACAGCCCCCACTTCATTTGTGTTTATTGTTTTTTTTTTGTTTGTTTTGTTTTTTTTTTTTTGTTTGTTTTTTTTTTTGTTTGTTTTTTTATATAGGACCACGGCATTGTTTCCCTGTGTGGAAACAGCGGTTCACTGTTTTGGATCTGCACTAGTTAGTGATCGACGTTTAGTTATTCGATTAACTAAACATTTGATCACATAATATAGACCCTTTTGCTGCTAACACATTATTCCAAATATTGGAATTCTCAAAGGAAAGGTGAGAGGGGCCTGCAGTGCATGTTCTTCCGATTGCCACATAAAAAAATATCAATGCATCTCCCTTAACAGTATCTATGCTACTTACAGAAGAATCAAAAGAGGTAGACAAATTCACACTGACATGTAAACAGACAGACACTTGGATTTTGCTTAGCGGTAAAAAGTAATTAGAAGTCATAATAGAACTATAGAATACATAGAAGGTATATGCAAGAAATGTTCTCCTTAGCAACAGTATAACTGCACTGGGATAACTCGGTCTTCTGTATGGCCTTGGATAATTTATTTATTCATTCAGTGTGGTAACCAGTGTAGAGCACTGATCTAACAAGGTGAAGGGATGCTAGCACACACCTTAAACAGACTGACTAAAGTCCCTGTCACTATACTCAGTATCATATCCCTGTCACTATACTCAGCATTGTATAGACTTCTTAGGGGAGACTTAAGCCTGGCTTACAGAGCAATCTCCAACCCAAATCTAACGAACTTGCTGCACATCCATAAATCAAATGGGACTAGAGCTACCCAGGGACCTAAATATGACCTGCAACTTGACTAGGACATGCTGAAGGGACAGATTTGTCTCCAGGGATAGGGCCCACAACCCTCCTGGACATGGGCAGTCATTACAAAATACAACATATAAACACGAATATCTCATACAAATTAAAAAAAAAAATTTAAAAAGTCCTGTTGCTGAGTATTTTTTGACCATGCATAATGGTAACGCTTCAGGTTTTTTTCCTTTTCTATCCTGGTCCAGCCTGTAGTCCAGAGGGGGGGTGATGCAGTTAGAAAGTTGTTAAGAGTTAGAGAGCAAGTTCATTTTAAACTATAGGACACTTCCACCGAGAGATCTCAATTTGGAAGTGAATTTAGTGTATTAAGATGTTACACATTGTTGGTTTATATATTATATCGTGATGGGTTTTGTATGATTTTGGTTTCATAGTTTTTGTTTTGAATTTTGTTAACATTTTATGTAAAAAGTTTTATAAGTAGAATATAATTAAATGTGATATTGACAGCTTGCTAAGTAATATACAATGAATAGTTTAAATAAGATTAAATAATATGATATGAATATTTTAAATTAAATTGTCAATATATATTTTTTAAAAAATAATAATATTGTGAAGAGTGTTTAGGGTTAAATGTTAGTATAATGACAATTGATAGTAATTAGTGTTAATTAATTGTAATTGGATGATTGATAGTTTTTTGGAATGTATTTAAGACGGTTACATTTTGTATGATTTGTCTGTTGAAGGCAAGTAGCAGAGGTACCAGATCTTGAAGTAAAGGATACCTATCAGCTCTACCCTGTTGTTGGTGTTTTTTTGAATTACAAAATACAATCCTGGGTATTGACTAGAGTATCTGTGGTATTACATTGGGATGAAATGGCTAGGCTTAAAATGACCTCCAGGTCGATAGCCTAGTAACCTACTATGATCCTATGATCCTAACTGGACCTATTTCAGTTTCAGCACAGACAAATATAAATAACAGTAGACAAGGAAGTAGTTAACAAGAAGAATTATGAATGCTAACAAAATGTTGTGTGAAGACAGCAATGAATCAGTAACTAATAATAATATACTACACATTGTGTCTTTCGGCTTTTCCCGGTTCAGGGTCGCCACAGCTAATGATTGGCAGTAGAGTTTTACGTGCTGGCTTGCCGGGCCTAACGCACAACCTTCAACGAAGGCGTTCATGCATGTTGCCACACAGAAGACGCTCTAACTGTGAATTGAACGGGCAACGTCTAACTGTGAGGCGACAATGCTACCGCAGCACCACCACCACAGTACAATAATATACTACACATTACAGAGGACAATTAGAAGGCATAGGTAGAGAAATGACAAGAGCAAAAGGAGAGCACAAAGTGTAAACAAATAGCAAAAGTAAGGTACGGGCTCACAAAACTTAACTATATATAATATATACTGTGCCAAAGAGATGTCACATGTTAGTACAGGGAAATAATATGAGGCAGACAAAGGTGCCCAACCAGTAAAGGGGATAGTGAGGGATTAGGTGGTGTGTCCAGAGGGAAAGCACTGACTCACTCTTGAGATTATCTTTAAGCTGACCCATGAAATGATGGGTACAAGGTGAGGTCTTTAAAAGTATAGGGTGAGATTCCCAGAGTATGGGGCCTAGGATGGAGAAGGCATGGCTAGTGAAATGAAGTCTGGGCCTGGGACATTGAAGAAGTGTACCAGAGTGGTTCAATTGTCTTAGATTGTAACTGGGGGGGTGGGCATCTAAAGCAGTTGGAGGCAAGAGGAGGATAGGAGTTTTCTTTCAGAACCTTGTAGAACTGGGATCCAAAAAGCAGACTGGCAGTTGTTGGACAGGTAGCCAACTGACTTTATTAAGCATGACACAATGTTGCTAATTTGTAGGAGAGAGAGAATGAAATAATGGCATATAGAGTTGCTTAAAGGCTGGAAGATGGAGGGGTTTGCTTGGATGCTACTGCAACTAGTGCAAGTCCAAATTCAAGCTATGCTAATAAAATATCTTTGCCTGTGGCATTCTTGGTCAGGCAGGAGGGAAAAGTGGAAATTGTGTAGGACCAAACTGGATCAGGTCCAGGGGAACAGTTGATTTTGATGATTCCATGTAGGGTTTACTGATAATACTGACAAGGGTTACTCTTAGAAGCAATTTAAGCTTCAACCAGAAGTTACTAACTATAAGATGAAGTGTTTTGCTTGCATCTTTAACAATATTCCACAACTTAAACATAAATCCTCAAAGCTTTAAAGCTATTCCTTTTTTTAGGATCATAAATAAGGAACTAAGGAGAACTCCACCATAAACACATGTGTGTATATACACACAAAATATATCTAAATACATATATTTAACTCATTCACTCCAATGGAGCTCCGGAAGTTTGCACTGCAACTTCCAATGGGTGGAGCCTAAGCCTTTTGACAGAATCAAATTATGTCCTCACATTTCAAACAAATGTTCATATCTCTGGAATTATAGGGGTTATGAAAGAAGTATAAATGGCAAACCCTTCAGCACAAACTATTTTTATAGTGGTAGTATTCTTTAGGTTCTAGGTCTTAAACTGAATTTTGTAAATCACAGTAAACAAATTAACTATTACATTTCTAATATTTTGTAAATAATTTACAATATCTCAACAACCACTCAAGTTACACACATACTGTCAGCAGCATTTTATTCAACTAAGTGAGAGATTTCATATGAGGCTAAGGAGTTCTGTCTGTGTTACTTGGTTATTCAGATATTCAGAAAAATGTGAAAATTATATATATATATATATATATATATATATATATATATATATATATATATATATATATATATATATATATATATATATATATATATATATATATATATAAAAATATCATATAAACAGCAGTTAATGTCTCTTTACCTACACTAAACAGATGTCAAATATTAATGCAGCTGAGTTTGCCATTGTGTAAGTTTTAAGACGAAATATTTTAAAATCTTGTACATAGCCATGTTTTTGGCATCAGTAATATCTGACGCCTAGAAGCGACAGTAGAAGTTAACTGCATATGCACCTGGAGGCATCACTCAGAGGTAATGAGTTAAATTGTGTTCCACGTATAGAAGTATGTAAATCATATTCATATAGTAACATATTTACACATGAATCAAACATACATGTAAATATCCCTGTGTTCACGTGGTTTTCGTCCGGATACTCCAGTTTGCTCCCACATTCCAAAGTCATGCGCCTGGAGTGTTTCTCCCAGGGTCTCCGCTGAAAATAGGATCTGCTCCTAGTCGGACTTTCCTGGTCAACAAATGTTAAATAAATAAATGTGCACAGAGAAAGGCACATACACATGCACTTATAGGCATTCACATATGACCATTCACGTGCACAAGTATGCACACACAAGAAGTGCAAAGGAATGAGAGTGACCCTGAGAAAAAGCATGGAGTAAGACTGAAAGACAAGAGGCAAACAGGACTGAAACAACTAAAGAAGAGGGCTTGGTTGAAAAAAACAGTGCATTACCAGGACTGTTTTGAATATGGAAGAGCATCTTGATTGTGAAGACAATACTGCTTCATAAGAGCACATTCTCCCCTCCCATTTTTTTTTAAATAAGAACAGTCCTAAAACGCACAATGTGGAGGAAACAAGGAGAGAAAATAGGTAGCTAGCAAAGCAGGGAGGGAAAAGAGAAGAGTGCAGGCAGGGATTAGGAGTTAAAGAGAACGATACAGGTCATATATATTCACAAGTTGAATAATTCCATAGCAGATGCTTTCTCTTATTTATAGTGTGGCCACTTCAGGAGATTAGCACTACAGGCAGACCTAATGCTTTCATACATGCTACATTTGTCGGAGTTAGTCCTGAAAACTGGATAGTCTAGAAAATTCATTGAGCACCCAAAGAAAGGAATTATACCAGTCAAAGTCAGAGAAAAGATGGGAAGAGTCATGGTCTGTCTCACTGTAGTAACTGATGGAATCTGTATTGTTAATGTCTGGGGTGGGTTTTCCTAAAACAAAGTCAACTTTAATTGGTTCCAAAGAGATATTGACTTGAAGGATTTCATAAAGAATTTTCTAACTTGAAAGATTGCAGAGTAAAGGAAAACAACAACCAAAACACATACAAAATAGTCTGCCATCCAAAATATCTTTAAGGACATTTAGAATACATTGTCCTATACATATATATATATATATATATATATATATATATATATATATATATATATATATGTGTGTGTGTGTGTGTCTGTGTGTGTGTGTGTGTGTGTGTGTGTGTGTGTGTGTGTGTGTGTGTCTGTGTGGGTCTACTTCAAAACATCTAAAACTCAAAACATCGAATTTCATAAGATCTAACACTACAAATCACAAGAAAATGGCATCCCCTCCACATATAACGACACTAAACTACCAAACACACTTTTTACTATGTTTCTGCAGGGGGGGGCAAGCCCCCCCTTTACCCCCTGTAAATTAAATATACCAACTCCAAGATCGCACTACAGTGGGAAAAAGTTAATTTCCTAACCCCACTGTATCAAGCCCCCTGCAGAAACATAGTAAAAAGTGTCTTTGGTAGTTTGGTGTCGTTATATGTGGAGGGGATGCTATTTTCATGTGATTTGTAGTGTTAGATGTTATGAAATATGATGTTATGGGTTTTAGATGTTTTGAAGGGGACGCATATATATATATATATATATATATATATATATATATATATATGGGTCTACTTCTATTCGCCGACATCCCATTTCACTGAAACCCATTTCGCTGACAGCCTCATTTCATTGACAAAAGTAATCAGGGCAAAAACCTGGGATTTGCCCCCCTCCCCACTGTTGTGTGACTGTGGAGTTGTAATGTATAGTTGGGGGGGGTGGGGGGCACAGCCCCCCACATTGGGGGGGTGTGAGGGGGCGAAGCCCCCCACCTTGAAAGTTTGTCAATGAAATGAGCTGTCAGCGAAATGGGTTTCAGTGAAATGGGATGTCGGCAAATAGAAGTAGACCCATATATATATATATTCACGGGGTTAATATCAGAGCTTGGACTATGATCTATCGATTAGGGAGAGCCCACTGTGTTACTAACCACAAGGATCAGGATAACTAATAGCAGGATTTATTTTTGGCCAGGGTCAAAATGATTTACATCACCAGAGGACTAGTGGGTATAACAATGGAATGTATGAGGGACAGAGTAGGAAAAAACTTCTGGGGTATCATAGTATCAGGGGGGTTGGAATGACCAGAATGGCCCACTATCTTCCACAGAAGAAGTTTGTTGGTGACAGTAGGACAACATTGGTAGCACTGTGTAAATCACTTCAGACAACAGACTTGTAAGTAGGTAAGTACAGACAACAAGACATGTATACAACAAGGTAGGCACATCAGTTACAGCAATAACAGTGTTAGTCCACTGGAAAGTTATGGCTTGTATTGCTCACCTACAGTCATTCCAGGTAAATGTTACTTTTTTCTTTCAAAAAGAACAATGTACAGAGATGAAGAAGGGCTTGGCAGCAGCCAAGAAAACTGCTGCAGCCATCTCTGTACAGATTTGGGTTTTGACAATGATGGTGTGGGCATTCATACAGTGGAGTTTCCAGGCATATAATGCAATACACTGAGTCAAGAAAAGCACAAATGCAAAGCACTGTTATAAAGCCTGAACTTCATGAAGAAATGCTGAAAACGTGACATTTACAGTTGAAGGTCATACTGAGGGTCATGTGGTAAAAGAAAAGCAGTGGCATCAGGAAATTTAGGAGGGCATTAAATGATAGTCTTATGCAGGGCATCATGAAATGGATAATGACTTAAAAACTGTTATTAATCCACATTAATATCTGAAAATTAAGATGCCACAGCTTAAGTGCGGCGATAGGTCACCTCCCTCGGTGTTACACATAACATATTTTATATCAAATTGCTGCACTCTGCTATGTGAAATGAGGTAATCACTGTTTTCTAGTTCTACTTTGCTGCCTCTGATAAAGATATAAAGATGACAGTACTAATCTGTGCTGAGCTGGCATCCCTTCAGTCTGTCACTATACCACCCACAAAAAAAAAAAAAACTCCACTTGAAAACATCTATTTAAAAACTGGGATATGTGCTATTTTTTTACCACTGAAAAAAATTTTGTAAAGAGCT
The DNA here is from genome assembly GCF_019279795.1 of Protopterus annectens. Lineage (NCBI taxonomy): Eukaryota > Metazoa > Chordata > Ceratodontiformes > Protopteridae > Protopterus > Protopterus annectens. The sequence goes on from NC_056739.1 coordinate 547,401,663, forward strand.
AAAACGCATGCATTTTTTTCACTACACATGTAACAAAGATGTTGAAAATGAAAATATTTTTATATAGCTACATTAGTCAGTGATGTTCCTTAAGAAAAGCACTGGGAGTCTATAAAGTTTGGAATTGTCTAACTAAAGACAGCCTGAGAGCACAGATCTGAAATTTGAAAGGTTTATGGGAGCCGTACCAAATGCAAAAAACAAGCAGCATGTCAGTGGATTCAGTGTTAGCTGAATGTGTACCAGTGTTGATCTGTACTACAACATGCCTCAGGATATCAGCAAGTGCTGCAGCTCTTGTTAATGAGAACAGTTTCAGCTCATCCTTATTTGTGGGCCGGTAAAGTACAGTTGTGTAAGCTATTACCATAATGCCATAATGGTAGCTGTCCTTCTCTCACTGTTGCAGTATTCTTTACAATAGGGATCCCCTACCAAGGACGGCCCAATATCCGGCCAGTATACTAAAGCCTTTAGGTTGCTCTAAGGTACGCTGTATGTCACATTTAAGTTTCTCGCATAACATAGGGAATAAAGATGATGTCCAGATGTGCCATCCTCAGAACTGAGGGCCCCAGTCGCCAGTCCAAGGAGTGGACAGGTAATAAGTACATTCATAACAGAAAGGGACCAAGGGGAGAAGGGAGGAAGTGAACACTGCAACAGTGAAGAAAAGGACATCTACTAATATGGTAAGATCTTATACAACTGTACTATGTCCTTCCATTTCACTGTTGCAGTATTCAGTACAACAGGGAGAGTGCCAAAGCTCAGGAAGAAGTCAAGGAGGAGGAAGGACCAGCAGAGCCCTCTAGGAAGCCATTATGGCCCTTGAATAACCAGCTGTAGCTCTGGAAATTCCACCCAATTTGAAGTGTTTGGTAAATGTATGCATAGGCATCCAGTTAGCTGCCTCAAGAACAGAGTTAGTATCCAAATACTTGAAAAAGGCACCAGAAGAAGCCGCAGCTCTAGTAGAATGAACCTTAACAGAAGAAGGAATGCTCATACATGAAAGGAATAACAAAAAGAAATGGCTTTAGAAATCCAAGAAAAAATCGTTTGCTTAGACACAGCCAAGCCTAAGGACCTAGGATGAAAGGAAACAAAGAGCTGAACAGATTTACAAAAAGTCTTAGTCTTATCCAAATAAAATCTGAGTTGTCTATACACATCCAATTTGTGCAGCACCTTCTCACTGGCAGATTGTGGACAAGGGAAAAAAGTGGTCAAATGAATAGACTTATTAAGAACAACTCATTCACCACCTTGAGTATAAAAGAAAGATTAGTAAGAAGGGACACCCTGTCCTTATGAAGCACCAAAACAGGAGGACACGCCATAAGGGCTTAAACCTCAGACACCCATCTAGCAGACATAAGGAATAACAAAAGTACAGTCTCCCAAGAGCAATATTGCAAGGAAGCTGAAGCTGCAGTCTCAAAGGAACCTGGGTCAATTTTTCTAAAACAAAATTAAGATCCCAGGAAGGAGTAACAGACTTCCTGAGAGGCCTAATATGAGGGATGCCTTTAAGGAATTGTTTAGATTCAAATCGAGAAGCTAAAGGCAGACAAGCAGAGGTAACTGATAAGTGGGCCTTAGAAAAATAAACCAGCCCACCATTGAGCAGTTCACACGGGTAAGAGATAACCAACAGAACATCCACAGAAAGTGGATCCAGGTTACAAGAATGACACCAGACCAAAAACCTCTTTATTTGGATAAATCCTAGTAGTGGGTTTACTGGTCTCCTGCAGGACCCTAAGCATGTTCTCAGAAACAAGGTTTCTATGTGGAATCAAAATCCTATCACCCACAGTGTCAGTTGAAATGTGGACAGGTGGGGATGAATGGGAGATCCCTTATCTTGTATGAGTAGGTCCACTCTTGAGGTAACTTGTGATGATTGTCCTTGGCTAAATGCAGAAGAAGAGGCATCAGTGCCAAAAGAGAGACGCCAACAATATTTCGTGAGCATCCTGTTGTATTTTGAACAGGACTTTTGGAATGAGGGGAAGGGGAGGAAAGGTATAAAGAAACATCCCCTCCCAAGAAAAAGAGAGGGCACCCCCCTTCCAAACCAGAGGACCTGTGACTCTGGCATAAAATAGAGGAATTTGTATGTTCAGAGGGGTGGCAAAAAGATCCATTAGAGGAGTTTCCCACTGGTTGACAATGTCCAAAAACACAACCCTGTGAAGCATCCATTCATGGGATTGACTTATGGACTTGATAAAAAAGTCTGACACAATATTTTGACCTGAAGAAATGTAAACTGCCTGAAGGGTCACTTGATACTAGATAGCTAGTTCCTACAGTAAGAGTGCTAACTAGCAAAGAAGATAAGACCTTGCCCCCCCCCCCCATTTGTTGACACACAACATGCCTGTGGTATTGTCTGTAAACATGAGAACAGAGGATGAAAGGCTTGAGCAGCCAGCAGAAGAGCTCTCATCTCTTTGACGATATGGTCTTTCTGTTGATGAAGCTACCAGACTCCCTGCACAAAAGTTGATCCCTATCCCACATCTGAAGTGGATGAAAAGGGAGCCCTGGATTGAGAGTCAACTACTGAATCCACAGCTGAAGTTTCTTCTTGAGACAAGGAAGAAGAGGAACTAAGAATTCAAGGGGATGAGAATGCTAAAGCCAAACTGATTTTAGGAAACACTGAAGTTTTCTCATGTGGAGTTTCACAAAAGGGAGTATAGGAATGGTGGAAGCCATGAACCCCAGAGCTCTCAGAAATTCCCTGGCCATTATTGAAGCCAGTAGAAGAAGGAATTAAAAGAAGGAAATGAGAGTTAGGGCTTTGGGAGGAGGCAGGGATGCCAGCATAGTAACAGTCTGGATTCTGCACCCCAGAAAAACATGATCCTGAGAAGGAGTTAGAAAGGACTTTTCAAAATGTATAGTGAACCTCAGGCTCTTCAGATAGGAAATGGCAAAATGAAGATTTTGCAACAAAATCTCTGGAGAAGATGCCTGAAACAGGAAGTTATCCAAGTAGGGAAAGACATGGATTCCCCTTAGCCAGGAGTGAAGCATCTGATGAATACCCTTGGGGCAGTAGAAAGGCCAAGGGGCAAAGCAGAGAACTGAAAATGTCAGGAAGCAACAGAGAAATGTAAAAACTTCCTGAAAAGGGGATGAATAGGGATACAAAGATAAGCATCCTTGAGGTCCAGAGACACCATATAAGCCTGAGGAAGCAAAAGAGGGAACAAAGTCTGAAGGGACAACATTCGAAAAGAGAGGCCCTTCAGGAAGGTGTTTGGATGAGAGAAGTCCAGAATAGGTCTCCAAGTGCCCTCTTTCCTTGGCACCAAAAACATTCAAGTAAAGAACCTCTCTCTTTGGGAAACTGGAATTTCCTGAATAGTTCCCTGAGTCTGAAGATTTCAACGCACTCCTGGAAAGAAAGGCAACTCCTCCTGAGGGGGATGAGGAATGCCCATAAAAGGGGGAAGAGATTTCCAGACCATAAAATACCCTATGAGGATAATGGACAGAACCCAGGAATCCTGGGTAATCATTAACAAAACCGGAAAAGAAAGGTAAAGACAAAGAGAAAGAGAAATGTGGCTGAGCAGAACAGGATAGGTAGACAGAACCTGGTTTGTCAGGAAAGGGAGACTTCTGTGACACAGAAGTCTGGGTAGTCCTCAAGCACCTTATAAAACCTATTAGGTTTCTTGGGGGCAGGGAGCTGTGGATCAGAAGAATTACATGCAGTAGAAAAGGCATCCAACAATGCAGCCAAAACAGAAATAACAGCAGAAGGTCTTGAGATTGCATTTGTAGGAGCTTGTAATACCTCTTCTGCACCTCAGAAACTTGGGCACAATCCCAGTTAAAGAACTCCATCATTCTGGAGATTGCATTCCCAAAAGAAATTTCTTTGAATGGAGTGCTTGGGCTAGTAAATTCCTCATCCTCAGACCCACAGTCTAAAGGAGAGGGAATCTGAGATGAATAAGCAAGGGATTCTTCATCTGAATCCACCTCTTCTTCAGAGGAATCCTGTCCCCTAGGTCTTTTGAGAGAAGTAGAGGACCAAGGGAGAGCTGGAATAGCAACTCCATGAAGAGGTTTCAAAGCCATTAGGGCATTAAACAACCCCTGAGTGAAGCTCTGCCATTCACTCTGTGAGTCCTTAGGAGCTGGAGAAACATACTTGATATTTTGATTTTTCTTCAAAGGGATGTCCGCCCTACAAAATTTAGAAGGTTCAGACCATGGATGGCATTCAGTAATTGTAGTCAGGATTTCCTCTATAACCAAAACCCGAGGAACACCCCTAGGCCCCCCTGAAATAATCAGTTGTAGTTCCCCAGAACATCCTAAGCAGATGTATGCAAGGCCTCCAAGGACGTGAGTAAGGTTGGATCCATGCTGACCTCTAAAATGGTCATGGCAGAATAATCTAATGGCACAGCTGGGTGGTCCTCCAGGCTTTCACTTGCCTAGAGAGAGAGAGGTCCAGTGGAGGCAGCACAGCAGAAGCCATCTCCAAGGCACAATAACTAGTCAGGCAAATTTTAGCTGAAAGAGTGGTGAGGTTATAGGTAGTGCACCAGAAAAGGAAATTGTTTCCTTTTTTGATGCACTGAGTTTCTCTGTTTAGTGTTGTCTATATTTTGAATGGTAACCATATCTTTTTTGTTTTTTTATGTCGATCATTTAACATGTTTGCCATTCATGCTATAATCATATATATATATATATACTCTTAGAGCTGTCCCTCAAATATATCTAGTAGTGTGGATTCTGAAATTTGAACATATATTGCCTGCAAAACAGGTATGTCTACCCTTGAAGCTGCAACTATGCAGATACACAAAGTGCATTTATGCAGTTATTTGACTTTTTAGACTGATCACATTAAAAACAGACTTGCAACTAAGATTGTGTCGGTATGGTTTGTTTTCATTATTGTAAATGTATGACTACTTATCTCGTAAGTGATAGTTTAATAAAGATGTTTCTTGTTTAAAAAAAGGGGCAGGAATTTAATAATTTATGTAATCTTGCTTAGATTATATGATATATAGCAATATATATGAAGCATAATGTTTGTTAATTTTAATTTGTTAACACAATTTAATTACTTATATTTAAATGTAAATGTGCCTGTGTCACAAGTGATAATTCAATGTTGTTGTCTTTTGGCTTTTCCTGGTTAGGGGTCGCCACAGCAGAACTCCGGTCAGCTAATGATTAGCAGTAGATTTTCACGAATGCCGAGGTGCCAGCTCAACGTCCAACCTTCAACGAAGGCATGCCCATTTACGCATGTCTTTCGAATGCCCACCCAAATGTGGGGAGGACATGCAGACTCCACACAGAAGGCACTCCCCACACTCCAGCCGAGAATCAAACAGGAGAACATCTTGCTGTGAGGCAATAATGCTACCACTGCACCACCACTGATACAAGTGATAATTCAATAAAGGTGTTAAAAAAAAAAAGAATGAATTCTTGAGATTATGAAAGTCAGTGGCACAACTGACCAAGGAGTGTAATCTGAAGATAATCTAACATGATGCTATGATAAGGATAAGATAACAGCTGTCTTGAGTGGAGCTACATTTCAGACCACTGAATCTAGAGACAGCTTGGTCGCAGTTATATGTTTATTTATTTTATTTCATTTATTCAACATTTGTTAAGTCCAGCTGGGCAACAGTGCCTCTTTTCAGTGGCTGCCTGTAGGAAAAAGCTCCACAATTTAGTATATACAGCATCAACAGACATTAATTCACCCATAGGGAAATTGCCCCCCTCATCAGCCACTGGGTTAAGCTGACAAGTACTTAGTGTATCTCGTGGTTCTCTTTATATACTGTTACCTATAATTACTACTGTTGTCAACTTGCATACTGTTTTTTTTAGTATTATAATGCACAATTCTTGTTACTATCACTGGCAAGTGACTGTTATAGTATAAGACTCAGGAATCTATGTGTCTTTGTTTATTGGTTTTATACTGTTACAGAAAAACTTTCTGTGAGTATATCAGAAAACAGATTGCATTTAGTACTGCACCATATATCTAACTGTGAGACAATTACTGCCAAGAACTGATAGTAGTAGTGATAAAGGCATAAGTGTTTTGTAGCATAGAAAATTCTGAGTTAAACAGCTCTACTTCCTAAAATGTACTTACTCGTTTACCTAGTAACAAATTTATTCACTGTCCTATACTTTCCATTTCCACCCCGGCCTCCTTACAAAGGTGTTTCTTAATCATTTGCCAAAGGACCTCAGGGAACAGTGGTGAAGGCAGGAGTACATATATGTATATCTTCTTAATCTCTACACATCTCTCCAATATTAAGCACATTTTAAACATAATTTTTCATCCCTTCCTCTGCTGTGTCTTACTCTTTCAGCTGTAGACATTAAAAGTAAATATTTACATAGTGCATCACCATCCACCTTCCTGAAAACTTTGCCAATATACTTGGTGAGACCACTCATCTGAAACCAAGAAATCCCTCCCCCAGTGGAAAAGAACATTTAAAGTACGATTAATGTTCAGCTCATAATCATACATTACTGATGTACTGTCTATTCTATGTATCTATCCATCTAACAGTACGTACACTACTAGAGGTCTTCAGCTCCTTCCAATAAAACTAAATAAATATAATTTTACTTCCAGTTTCTTCCACCTACCAGTTACATAGCTAACAACACCATATCATGCAAATAAACATTAGGAAAACATATTGCTTAGGCACCAATAGTAATATCTTATACTAGGAGGAGAGTCTAAAAACAACTTGTGGACAATCAGCCTCCTAATTTCACTCAAGCTTAGTAAGACTATTTACCTCAATATACTGGCTCAGATAGTACTGCCTGCTGCTGTTTTCTTTACCAACAGAAATAGTGGCACAAAATACACTATGATTGTGGTAGACTAATCTCTGTAACATTGCCTTAACAACCTCATCTTTCTTCTAAATGCAGCTCCACTGATTGTTTTTCTTGAGAATACGATACCCTGTGTATGGGACCTGCTCCGTTCCACCATTACTGCACTCCTCTACCCTACCCCCAATACCCACCTGCTCCCACTAGACCTACATGTATACTTCCCAACCTATGTCCACCTCTCACAATTAAACAATAACAACCTCTAGCAAAACCTCACCTATCTTCCCTGACTATAAAGATATCTCCCTAATACTCTTACAACCTTCAATAATAAACATACAATACACAATAACATAGGAATCCTACGCTACAACAAACACTACTCCCACTATCATCATATACATGACATATCTTACAGTCCCACATGAATCCAGCTAGTTTCCTCTCCAACAAATGCATAATCACAACAGTCCTCTAACACACCACATTTCTCAGCCATATCTCCCAAACTATATTCACACTCACTACTCAACAAAGGTACCTTAAAACACTTAAATCTCAGTAAGTCATCATTCTCCACCTACCTATATACACATAAAAATGTTAGATATTTTTATACATATCTACATACCGTAATTAAGCTGGTCCAGAGTAGGGACATCCGCCCTAATCGTGGCACCAATATCACCAATATACAGCCAGACCCAACCATACACCTTCAGAATGACACAACTCCTCTAGCAAACCGCAACTACGTTTACAGTCTTTTTCTACTAAATATAAATGTTCAAAGCATATTCAACAAAACCAATGATCTCCACACAACCCTCTCAACTATAACCAAGACCCACTTATAGCGACTGAAAAAGCTGGCTAAAGCCAGAAATAAATATTAATGAAATACTCCCCCTGGATGTAACAGGCTCAGGTCAGACAGACTAATGAAAAGGGGAGGTGGAGTGGCAATAGTTTTTAAAAACACCCTAGAAGTAATCTAGCATCCTCAGACTACTCCAAATTTTCAAAACGCTAAAATTCTCATTACTCGACAACAGTAAATCAGTTTGCCTAGTAGGACTATATATTCTCCCTGGAAACAATCTAGCGACAGTTGAAGCAGTTCTTCGGTGGCTGTATCACAATATAAAAAAAGGCCATAATCTCAGGTGAAGTAAACATTGACTGGAAATATACCTCAGCTGACCTAAACTAATTCATATTCTCCCAACTATTAAACCTCACTACCAGGATCCACAAAACATCTAGCAAAGAAAACACACTAGACTGGATTTTTCAAATAAGTCCCACAACACTGATGCCACCAGAAACTTACCAGACAGTATTAGTGATCATCTACCTAGCTACGCTATCAGAGAGCGGCTAAACATTCAGAAGTAAGTAACATACAAACAAGTCTGTAATCTGCAGTATTTTAACCCTGAGCACTTTATAATAACTCTAAAGCAATGTAATTGGAACTGCCTAAAACATTACCACTCGATGAAGCAGTTACTCATTTTAATTATATCTTCCTAACCATCCTAAATAAGTGGGCCCCACACAGAGTGTCAAATCCATTCCAGCACCCTGGCTAACAAAGACTACTAAGCAACCAGTATTAAAAAGAGATCAGGCCTGGAAAACATATACAAAAAATAAAACTCAATTAACACTAAATTAACCATATAGGATCATAGATATCACAGAAATCTCACAAAATACAAATACTTAGTGACAAGAAAGAATATTTTACAAACCTACAAAATATCCACCAAAATAACACCAACCTCTTCTGGCAGTCCTTTAGGGCAACACTCTACCCCCGACCCACCATAACCTCTAAATCCCCAAGTAATATAGCAACTCACTTCAATACCAACTTTGTAAATTTTATCTTCTCACTTACCAAAGAAAACTCCACCTCACCTCTCACTATTCTACATCTCCTTAACAACAACAAAGTACTCTTTAAACTTGATAGTGTACCCACCTCAGCAATAAAAAATACCTACTAAAAGTGAAACATTGGCAGATAACAAATTGCCAGCGGAATACCTCAAAAAAGCAGTAGAAGCTATAGCATTTCCAGTCTCCATCCTTTTCAATAGATCCATAAAAGAAAATCACGCCCTCAACATCTGGAAAATATTATACATCATACCCTTACATCAAGGTGGAAATTCTACTTACCTACCCAACTACCTTCCAATAGCCATCCCCCCACTCCTATCCATGATGTTAGTAAAATGTATCTACACCCAGTTGCTCAAATACCTCACCAACCATAATCTATTCTACTTACCTCAACATAGCCTTCAGCATCACTACTGCCCTTTTAAACTTTGCACAGTTAGTCAACTCTCAAACATTGGTAACCTAGTCTCAACGGTCTCCCCAGACCTGTCCAAAGTGTCCGATACTGTCTCACATCAGAAACTCCTTGAGAAACTAGCCTCTTTAGGCCTCAATACTTCATCACTAACCTGGTTTCACAGCTATTTATCCAATAGGAAACAAGCTGTGAAATGGTAACAAGACTATTTTGATTTCCTCAGTCACAGTTGGTGTCCTTCTGGAATCAGTTGCAGGATCCCTACTTTTCAATATCTTTATCAACAATCTGCACACGGCCACTAAACAAGCTACCCTGGTAGATTACGCAGAAGATGCCACTCTCATCTGCTCAGCCCAAACAATAGCCTCTCTGCAAGAAAACAACCAAAAGGCCTTTTTAGCCATAGAATACTGGCTAGACTTCCTCTGAAATGCCAAAAAAAAAAAAAACAACTGATGCTTTTCACCCCTAAAAAACTACTCATACCAAAAATAAGCATTTCATATCATGTTAGCCAACAAAACAAAAATAGACTATGCCACACAGCCAAAACTCCTTGGAGTAATGCTTGATGATAATCTCAGATACGACAAACACCTACTTATAGCCATCAAAAAAAAAATCTGAAAACTAGGTTCCCTCTACAGGGCTAGGAAATTCCTTACTAATAACTTGGGGAAAAAACAGGGCACAAACATACCTGCTTCCAACCCTACTGTATGCCTCATCCATCTTTGCAAATCTTAACTTAATGAATAAATAAATAAACTATAGACAGCCTATAACAAAATTGCAAAATCTGCAACAAATAACCCTCAGAAAACTTACCATTGCACAGCACTAAAAAGCCTTAACTAGTTAGAACTTAAAAAAACACTTCACCTACCTGAATTTATTACAGCTCATAAACTAATAAAGTCCCCAGAAAAAAAATGTCCAGCCCTAAAAAGAATATTACAACCCTATACCAGTAATCCAGCCCTGCAGTCTAACAAAAAAGCTTTTCTATCCATCAGAAAATCAAACAGTGCAGGAGTCTCACTATGCTCTAGCCAGGTAGCAAAAATCTGGAACCAAATCCCCCTGAAATAAGATAGGTAGACACCACTAAATAAACACTTGCTAAATAACTGGTTGTGCTCATGAACTACCCGAGACTAACCACCACCCCCGCAACCTAAACTTCAAGACACCATCAAAGTTATAAACCCTTTACTTAACTTTTCTGTACCCTATTCTTACATATGTAACTGTATATCTCTCATGAAGAAGTCTCACTGTATGTTCTCTCACAACTGTCATTTACACTATTTTTCTATAGACAGCCACTCTACCTTCTTACATACGTTCTCTCCTACAAAACTTCCATTTCCCGAGTAACTACTACCTCTATTTTCTTTAATACAGGTCTAAACAAGCTCTCTACCTCAATCTGCCTAAAATTCATATAACTACTTGAGCTTAAATTCTATCTCCTGCTAAATCCCTTCCTGCCCTTGCTACCCTTCTCTGTACTTCCATCTGATAAGCACATTGCACATAATACAACCAGTGGCTATCTGTGTAATTTCTCTGTCACCAATTACCTCATGAAAAAAAAAATGTTATGCAAAGTCATAGGCTACTGTATGTAATATGTGTTCTAGATGTATTCACGTAATTGTGTTTTCATGTAAACTCAAAGTATTTTACAAAATGTCATTTTTACCTGTTTAAATGAACTTGCCTAATATGTAAAGGTTTTCTCCTGGGCAACTGCTGAAAATGGGATAAACCCCAAATCAGAACTTCACGGTAAACAAAGATAAATAAATATAAATATAGTAATATACAAGAAAATCAGTATTACAATCAATGTTGTTAATACATAAAACAATAAATAAAAGATGCACAAAATAATAATATACAATAAAAATCAGTTGTACATGCAGAGCTGGTAATGCAAAAGATAGGCTGATACAGTTGCTGGTCTGTCCATGTTATATATGTCACAGTTGCTAGTTTGTCCATGTTATATATGTCAACTTAGTCTGTAGCAGTACAGTATGTACATATAGACAGGGACACAGAGCTGCAGCAGAATTACTTATTAAGAAAACCTAGAGTAATATGGGGAGGAGGAGATGTGTATGTGTGTGTGTGTGGGGGGGGGGGTTGATCTATCACTAGTACTAATTAGTCAAGAAACAGAGGAATAGGGGAAGGAGAGGAGGTTGAGTGTGGGGGGGGGTCCATCTCTAGTATTAATTAGGAAAGAAACAGAGGAATATGGGAAGGAGAGAGATTGCGTAATGAAGTCTATCGCTAGTACTAATTAGTAAAGAAACAGGAATATGGGAAGGAGAACAGGTTATGTGGGATTGGGGATATATCACTAGTACTAATTAGTAAGGAAACAGAAGAATATGGGAAAGTAAAGAGGTTGTGTGGGGGGATCTATTACTTGTACTAATTAGTAAGTAAACATAGGAATATGGGAAGGCGAATATTTATGTACAGGGGGATCTATCACTACTACTAATTATTAAGGAAACAGAAGAATATGGAAAGTCTAACAGGTTGTCTGTGAGGGGTGGGGATGGAGATCTACCGCTATAAGTTGTGGTATGGGGGTTGGATAAAAAGTTGGTAGAGGTGGGGTGGTGGGTGTGTGCCAGGTAATGACTTTTTAGTTCTAGTTTGAACACTACTGGGTTTTTGAGTAGCCACAGATTGTGAGGGAGGATGGTCCTTCTGTTTTTTTTTTTAAGATGCAGCTGGTGTAGTGAGAATTTCCTGCTGCAGTGTTGCTTTTGAATATGGTAAGCAGAGTTCTGTCACAGGAGTAGAGTTCTCTGTTTGGATTGTAACAAAAAGTAAAGTAATCCAACCAAGAATCCAAAAGAAGGAGGCAGAAGTGAAACCAAGAATCCTTTACTCCACAACAACAAGCACTTTCGTCTGAATTACATGGACTTCATCAGAAAAGCTGCCCTTGTGCACACATCTCTTTAAATACAAGTAACAAGTCACATGTCAAGTTAACAAAGAAGCTGTTTGCTTAGTGTGCCGTCTCTGTAATTACATGAGCCCTTTACAATTTAAAAAAACACACATTGTTAAGTCATAAAAATACAATCAATTTTTTTTTGTGTAACAATGAGGAAAAATGAAAAAAATGAAGAAGTAACATAAATCCCTTTTCTTTAACATACCTCAAAGTTTTTCACATTCTTTTGACTATACTTGGTCATCTGTGACCATTCTTGCCACCCTAACATACTGTCCCTCACAAGGGATTTCTTTTAGTGTATAGGGTGACAACTCTCATAATGATGGAGGTAATTTAAGTATGTTTGTTTTCTCTATAAGGTTGGTTCAAACCTGTGCAGTACTGTGCTCTTATAAATGCCCACGTCTAAATCATTTACTTTTTGTTTCTGGACCTCCATTTTAAACCTTAAGAAACTAGTAGTTGAATTTAGATACTCAAAAAATTAATCCAGCCTACTAAGGTTATCTCTCCAAAAAATAATACCGTCCCAGTGCCTAACATACAAAACTCAAAAATTTGAAGTTAGAATTGAGTACATGCAGTTTTCCCATTGGGCAAGAACAATATTGGCAAAAATAGGGGCACATATTTTCCCCATTGCCACTCCTTGGGTCTGTTTAAACAACTGATTTTCAAAAATTAGAAAATTATTTTCCAAGACCACTTCCATGAAGGACCTAGGTATGGGCAAGTTAGCTAAAGTTAAATCTGAGTTTTTTGACAGGAACTCAAAAAACAATTCCAGTCCTTCTTGATGAGGAATAACTAAGTACATATCACAGACATTGTTGTTAAAAACCAAAAGTTGTCAGAGTAAATCCCATTAGTTTTTTTTTGATAAAATATCCTATGAGTCCATATATAAATAGCCAAATGCATCCAATAACTCCTTGATACTCTGGTCAATATACTTAGCCAGAGGGAGAGTGATAGACACCTTTGCATCCACAATGGGGCACGGGCGGGGGGGGGGGGTTGTTTAAATCCTTATGAACTTTTGGGATACTGAATATGGTGGGTATTTTAGGGCAGAGGACTTTTAAAAAATTGTATTCATCAAGATAAATTTCTTGATTCAACAACATGTCCTCTAACATCAAATTTATATTTTTATGAGCTATATTTAACTTGTTCCTTGAAATTTCTGTATAAGTATCAGTGTATAATAAAGAGAACATTTTGCTAACATAATCATTTGAAATCATCACAACTATCCCCCACCCTTGTCAGGTTTCATCACTCTTATATTTTTGTCAGTACAAATGCTAACTCAGCAGTTCATCTTCCCATTTTGAAAGAATAGAATGTGTCCCTTGTATGTGTGTCTTTTTTCATGACTTTTTGAAAGAATAGAATGTGTCCCTTGTATGTGTGTCTTTTTTCATGACTCTGATGTCACTTTTGCACAGTTTTTCAAAAATACCAACCACAGGGTATATAGGTGGAATAAAGGTACTGGGTCTTCTCATTCCTAAAAGTGTGTCAGGATTGTCCCCCCTAAACAAAAAAGCAAGTCCAAGTTTCCTACAAAAAAGTTTCAGTTGTAACAATGTCTCCACTACATCAGCCTCTCTTGTTGGGACAAAGTTAAAACCTTTCCCCAGTAGGTCAGTCCATTCACTAGTAAATAGGGCATCACTATAGTTAAAGATTTTAAAGTCACCCTTGGAATTGTAAACAACTTTTAAAATCTCCTCTTCCCTCTTCCTCTGCCCCTCCCTCTGTCCTGCCTAGTTTGCAGTTGTCTGTAATTCTTCCTCCTTTTGTTCAATAACTTCTGGGACCTCCTCAAAGGGGGTACTCTAAAGGGTCAGCTACATCTTCAAGTTCATTATTGTCACCTATTTCGTCCAAGTAGGTATCAGAATTAATATTATTGGTATTGTTTGTACCATTACTTACTACCTGACCCTTTATGAATGGGGGAGGTGGGTAGGCCTGACCCTTCTCATATTTTGTCTTGCCTCTGTTTAACTTTCTTTCCCTCTTACTTTGAACTCACTGATACTCCTATCAACAGTGACAAAAATATTTTTCTAAAAATGAATTTTAGATTCAAATAACAAATCTGACTGAATGCTCTCATCCAGTCATGCAATGGCATTACTGAATACACAAAGTTTTCTTTCATTGCCATTAATTAACACAGTAAGCAACTCACAACCATGATGGTTAAATAATGAAATCAATTCACAGTGTAAAGGAAAGTCCTTTATAAGTCCATTAGGATACTTCTAGCAGCATAGTCCTTTCAGAATTTGTTCTCTCCTCACACATTCTTTTAAATAGCAGTCCTCTAATGCTTTTTGCACTTCAAAACCAAGTTCTGAAACACTTTTAGCTGCTGATCTAATGTCCCTCGTTCCCCTCTCTTTTCCTGTGTTCCAGTTCTCCATTCACCCCCATCCTTTACCAGTCACTCAGCGAAAATGTGAACGGCACTGTAGGATCCTCTGGAGCTGCAAACTGGTTAGTGTCTGCTTCATTCACTTCAATTTCCATGTTACCGTATGTTGGCAGGTTCTCCCCCAAAGTTAAGGCAACATTACTTCTTTGAACTGGGTGATGAAAGAAACATTTGTACTGTGTGATAAAACAGAGGAAGGTACACTGTTAGGAAAAGCACCTTGTTGATTATTCTGTGCCTGAGAAACAGCAGTTACTTGTTGTGATAATTGGTTAACCAACAGTGTAAGGTTACCAATGGAAACTTTTATTTCTTGTTGAAAATGGTAACTAAGAGAGCATTTAAGAATAGGATTTACCAGCACCAATATGACACATATAGACAAGATGAGAAAATACACTTAGTAAATATGTAAAAGCACACCCTAGGCCTTATTTTAAATACTGTGATCATGCTGACCTGCGTTCCAGAGGAGGTTCAAGTGATGATTATTTAGAGTACAAAGAACTTAAATGGCAGATTAGATGTAATGCCACAGAACCACCGGGTCTAAATGAGAATGTTTCCCTGGTCAGCTTCTTGAGGCTGAAGTCTGCCTATTATTTGTAATTATTTATTTAATTATTTATTTATTTAACATTTGTTAACTGGGAAGGTCCAAATGAGCAAAACGCTTTTTCAGACGAGGCCCTGGGAGAAAATCTCCACATAACAACAGTAATAATAAAATGAAATATAGTACCATATAAATATTTACAAGGAATTTAACAATATCAGCAATAGCAGTAAAATTAAGGAGAGAGATAGAAAAGATAACAGAGAAACAAAAGAATCATTGTAGGAAGAAAGTAGAGCTAAAGTATGGGAGGGGTTCAAGTTGGAAGATTACAGAGACAGGACCAGATGCTATTTAGGTGCAATCTTAGTGTTTTCTTAAATTTGTGAACATTGGAGATATTTCTCAGGGGCAGTGGAAGTTTCTTCCAACGTGAGGCAAGAGAAGTGCTACAGAGATAATGTCCAACAGATTTATTCAGTTTATAAGTTTGAAGTAGGTATTGACCAGAGCTTCTGAGACATCTACTGAGGGTGTAAAGGGAGATACGTGAAGAGATACTAGAGCAGTTGTAGGGTTTATTCAGTACAGAATGAATTACTCAAAGTTGTGATAATAGGATATGGTTAGGAAACGCTAACCAGTTAAGTGTCCACAGAGCCAGGCAATGATGAGATTTAAAAGACTGGTTAGCAACAAATCTGGCTACCTTATTGTAGGTAGACCCTAATTTGGAAAGAAAACTATAGATTAGTTAGGAATTGCGAGCCAAAAAAAAGAGATTAGGAAGAAGGTAGGCATGGGTGAGTCAGATTCTAGCATCAGGGGTGAGGAACCTTTTATTTCTATGCAATAAATAAAGCTTTTCGTGGGTTTTCTTAATACAATGGTACACATGTAAATCAAATTTGACCTGATCATCGATGGTCACTCCAAGGAGCTTGGTATGAAAGTATTATTTAGTGAGGAGATGGAAAAAGATGATTTCAGGTGATAGAGGGATTTAGGGAGTAAGAGAAGGAGTTTTTTTTAGGGTTAAGAATGAGTTAGTTGTTAGATAGACAGGATTCAGTAAGGTTAAAGGATTTTTGCATAATTGATAGTAGATCTATAGGGTTGTCTGCAAAAGAGATAATAGAAGAGTCATCAGCAAACTGAATGAGGGAGGATTGGGGGACAAGATTGGTATAGTTGGCTAGTAAAGATTTTAAAAAGAAGAGGACCTAGAATTGAGCTTCGGAGGACACCTATATTAATAGGGAGAAAGGGAGAAAAAGTAGAATAGCCAATTCACTGATTGCATCCTGTCAGAAAGGTAGCTGTTAAACCAAGAGATAGTAGAAGTGGATACATTGAGCTGGGCTAGCTTGGAGAGAAGGATGGGGTGGAGACAGTGTCAAAGGCTTTAGAAAGGTCTAAAAAGAGGCATGACACAAGTTTATTATTATCACTAGCAAAACAGATGGAGTTTATAAAAGAGATGAGAGCAGTAGTTATACTATGGTATGGGTGAAAACCATGCCGGGTAGGGGTAATCAGGTTTTCTTGGATAAGATAGGTTAAGATTTGTTTGTGAACACAATAATCAAGAATTTTGGAAAGAGGAGAGAGAATTGCTATAGGTCAATAGTTAGAGAGTTCAATAGAATTACCTCCCTTGTGGATCGGTATAATGTGGGATTTTTTTCCAAACTGTGGGACAGTTGATTCTCTAATGGAGTGATTAATAAGGATGAAGACAAGATATTCTATCAAATTAGCTGCAATCCTAAGGATGTGAGGTGGCAATTTGACAACAGAAGGTGAACATGGTTTTATTTTAAAACAAAGGTTTTTAATATAGTCAGTAGGAATTGTTTTTAATGAGAAGGAGAAGTTATGTGGTTGAGAGATGGTATGCGGTGAAAGATTAGGTGAGTTGGAAGTCTGCATGAGCTTACTGATGGTATCAATAAAGTATGAGTTAAAGAGAGAAGTGATTCCAAGTGGAGTGTTATTAGGACATGGGTTAGGAATTGAAGGATTGCCAGGGTGGAGAATGTTGTTAATAGTGTTCCAGAATTTTTTAAGGTTTCTAGATGAAGAAGTTTGGTGAGTGAGATAGAAATTTTTCTTCTCATTAATGATATGCTTTTTAGTCAGATTACAAAGTCCCCTGTATATTTGGAAGTTAGAGGGGGATTTTGTCTTGGTCCAAAGTTTCCAGGACTTTACGAATAAGAGACAGAGTAAAGTTGGATAGCTAAGGAAAACATTTAGATTTGACTCTAACAGTTCTAGGAGGGGTAAGACAGTCAAGAATATTAAGGAAGATAGAGTTAAATTGAAATACAGATTCATCCAAACGTAGAAAAGAAAGAAAGGACCAAATAATTGATTGGGGAGAGTTATTCAAAACCTGAGAGTCAAAATTAGTTAACTTATGACAT
Source organism: Protopterus annectens (assembly GCF_019279795.1). Classification (NCBI taxonomy): domain Eukaryota; kingdom Metazoa; phylum Chordata; order Ceratodontiformes; family Protopteridae; genus Protopterus; species Protopterus annectens. The sequence goes on from NC_056739.1 coordinate 547,419,312, forward strand.
TCTTTAAATTTATGAGGTTGAGACAGATGGGAGGAAAATCTTTGGATACATACAGGACTGTGATCACTTAGAGAGTCAGGGAGGGATTCTGGGTAGCGACAGAGATGAGGATTAGACATAAGAATCCAATCAATAATGGAGATGGTGTTAGTAGGCTTATGATGAAAAGATGGAGTAGAGATAAGTTGAGTGTAACCATATAGGTTAAGACTAAAAGCAGGAGAGTTAGAGCTGATGGCAAACCAATTAATATTGACATCAGCAAGTATTATAGTCTCATTGGGTAAATTGTAATCACAAGAACAGAGACATGGATGCCAGGAACTGATCCCCAAAATTTTTATTACATAAGCGCTTTCATCGAGTCAAATACAAGACTTCATCAGATCATTTCCAAACTGAAACAGTCACATATACATATTAAACCCAGTCACATGACCCCAAAATCAATTAGACATTTAAAAAGATAAAAAACATTTGTCCCTACCAAATGCTAAAATTCACCATTTTGAATTCTCTCATAATAAAAGAATTTATTGTACCGCCATGAATAAAACCATACAACAAGGCATCCATATAATATTAAAAATGCATATAAAAACATATGAAAAACAAAAGATGAATAAAAAAATAAATATTACATGTGAGCACACAACTCCATGGATGTTGAGTGTGGACAAATTGCCTACACTGTGCCCTAAGTTTTAAAATACATCTAATGGACACCATTTCATTTAATCCTGGATGACCAACAGCCCCCAAACTTAAAATCCAGTATAATTCCCTGTTCTCCAGTGTCAACAGCCATGGACCACCTCTCCCATTATTTTTTATCTGTTCAATGACAATACATTTGAAATGATGACCTGAAAATTCAAGTATATGCCTATAAAGGGCATTGGTGGTTATCCTTCCCTTGATATCATAATCATGCTCATAAATTTGATTCTTCAATTCATGCTCCATCTTGCCTAAATAAAAGGTGGGCACACCTGACATAAGGCACCATAAATTACACCCAAGCTATTGCAATTATAATTGCCTTTCATCCTCAGAATATATCCATTATTGTCAAACATTTCTCCAACATTAATGTACATACAAAATTGACAACATCCACACTTGTACATTTGTGGGACTTTAGTGGATCCTTGTTTCCTAAGGAGTCTCTCTACCAAGTTCTTTAAATTCATGCCCCTTTTCCACACTATGGTGGGTTTACTACTTATTTTAGACCTAACACCCCCATCCCTAACCAAGACACACCAATTTTTAAAAATAATATCCTGAACCATTTGGTAATCCACTGTGAACTTGGTAATAAAGGATAGTCTAAAGTTAGTTTTTTCTTCGTCATTAACAACCCTCACATTTTAGCAAGTTCTACAGCCCCACCACTGAGTATGGGAATGCTATAACCACCTCCCAAAATAGGAGAGTAGACACCCAATCTTCTTTAGGTTACCACCTCGCCTCTAATCTTATGAACAAATGTTGTGGGGTATTCCCTCTTGATAAACATTTCTTCCAGTAAATTACATTCTGTCAGAAATGTATTGAAATTAGAAACAATCCTTGTGGCCCTCACAAACTGTCCTTTAACAATTGATTTTTTTCTGTGTTAGAGGATGGGAACTCTCAAAATGTAAGAAAGAATTGGAATAGGTGGGTTTCCTATAAATTGTGATCACATATCTACAATTCACCAGGTCCTTCGTCAAATTCACATCCAGGTAACTGATGTTATCATTACCTATAACTTATGAAAATTTTAGAAAATCTGTAGTGTTGTTAATTTAATCAAAAAAGTGGGAATAGTATCACTACCACATTTCCAAATAAAAAACAGGTCATCATTAGGTAAATTATCAGACATCCAATGAAGAATCCCTTCTAATAAGGGAATATTATTTCCAGGGGGAATATACATGGCAACTATTTATTGTTAAGGTTTTCTGCTTATTAAGTTTGTAGTCAGCAATGATAAGTTCAGCTGGGTGAAAAGAGGAATGTGGTATAGAAGAGGGGGGTAAGGGTCAAGAGATCAGAGTATAGAATGGCAACACCCCCACCTTTTTTATATGTTCTGTCATGACATATAATGTTGAAACCAGAAGGAAGAAATTAATTGTCACTGTTTTGTGGTTTTTAACCAGGTTTCAGATAGAGTAGCAATGTTAGGAGAATATTGGTCAATCCAAGAGTAAAAGTCAGATGTCTTATTAAGGATACTGTAAATATTAATAAGAGTAAAGGGTTAGAGCTTTGGAGTGAGGGTTATGTGAGTGAATGGTAGCTGGACAGCCAGAGGAAGTATAGGATTGGTTATAAGTGGGACCAGGGTTAGGATGAATATCCCCTGATAAGTAGTAAGGTGTTGAGAGGGTGAAAAAGAAGAGTATCAAAGGCATAAAAACAGAGGATTTTTATGCTTGAGTCTACAAGGTGGAGAGTTCATGAGAGAAAGTTTGATATTAGGAAGACTACATTTAGTGCAAGAAAAAAGAGAGGAAGATATGGGAGAAGAGTAATGGGTAAGTGAAAATGAAGTGTAGTGAAAAGAAGTGGGAAAACAAGGTTGCAAATATGGGTCTATATTATTTGAATGAAAGTTCAAAATGTTGATCACTAGAAAGAGTGAAAATGCAGATAATCGGTGTCTGTTTTGTGAGATTGCGGCACAGTGAAGATTGGGAAATTTGCCCTTTCTGCACTGTAGTGTGATCTCAGAGTTGCTATATATAATTAGTGGGGGGGGGCACAGCCCCCACAATACAAAATTCGATTATTGGCATTTTTGCTGTTTCTAGCGATCGACATTTTGAACTTTCATTCAAATAATATAGAGCCTACAAATATAGCTGATTGTGATAAGAGGTGAGGGTGTAAAGGTGCATAAGAATACAGGATGAAAGGAGAGGGAGAAGAGGAAATAAAAAGTTAGAAACAATCATAATTAAAAGAAATAGGAGGGTAAAACAAAAGAAATAAGTAAGTGTGTAGAGGGGGTAAGAATATATTAAAGGTAAGAATGCAGAGGGGGAAGAAAAAAGAGGGTGGAGAGAGGAGGAAATATGAGTAGGTATAGAAGGGTTTAGGAAATAGAGAAAGAAACAAGATAGGTTAAAGAGCAAAGGAAGTGAGGGGTGTAGGGTGGAGGGTAGAGTCAGGAAGGAAATTGATTAGGAGGTGTGTGGGAATGGGGGTAGGGTATGGGAGCAAACAGAGAGGGTAGAAATTAGAAGAAAAGACAAAAGGATTCAGAAACAATCAGCAAGAGAATAAAAAATTAGCATCAACAAAAAACCCTCAGGTCTACATATAACATCAAACAGTAGAAACAAGATCAGCAGGTGCTCGTTATTTAAAGAGAAAGTTTTCAGGTAAGAAGACAATATTTATATGTGAAAAGCATACTAAAGTTCAGCCATAAGACTAAACAGAAAGCTAAACGTAATTGCCACACAGAGCAATATATTAGAGAGGGACAGTATATCCGAGGTTGGAAGGAACATCTAAATACAGTGCCATACCAGAAAAAAAAACAAGAGTACATGGGTTAAGTATGATTTGCATTAATGACAATAAAAGCAAGATACAATGACAGTTTTAAGGGGAAAGATTATACCATAAGAAATGACAACAGGTGGGATGGAACGCTACAGAAAGCGTCTCGGCAAGTGACTTGAATACAGCAAATAAATAAAACAGCAAAAAATGGATTAAAATGAACTCCCAAAGTAGAGCGTACATAGAATTAAAGGGACTTCTAAACTGGGAATGCGAGTAATGTAGAAAGAGTACTAAAAGCAGCAGTATTAGGCAAACTGTAGAAAGCCAGGATCCAGTAGAGAGCTGAGATTATCAACTCAATCAACTTCTCAAAGGATGTCTCCAGCTTCTACAGGTTATACAGTGATATTCCATTCAATACTTCAAGGTTAACCTTTATACATGGACTTGTACAAATATTTCCACAATAACAGTGTCTAATGTGTTCCGTTTTATGCCAGATGTATTTTTGGTCAGTATGATTATGTATTTATGTTAGTTTTTCATTTTTTTCATTTTTCCTCATTGTTATTTTTATTCATAATGTGCATATATTTACACACCCTTGTGAATTTTTTTATGTATGGACATGACTGTTCTGTTTAGAAAACAGGTTGGGAGTTATTCATAATTTACAAAGTTATTAAAAATAAACTGTGAAGGGATAGTTGTTCATGTATTTATACTCCATCAGTTATATTCTGTTAGCTAATCTTATTCAATTATTAAGGATTTTTAGAGGCGTAGTATGTTTTGCACACAAATAACAGGTGCTTTAGAGTTTTTACTTAAAAAGTATTTGGACTACACAAAAAATGGTTGTATTTTTATGAGTTAATAATGTGTATTTTTTAAAAAAATTGTAAGGGGCTTTTTTAAATTGCAGAGAGAGCACACTAATAACTAGCTTTGTTGTGAACATGACATGTAACTTGTTACTTGTATTTAAAGAGTTGTGTGCACAATGGCAGTTTTTTCTGATGAAGTTGATGTAATTCTGACAAAAGCGCTCATTGTTGTGGAATAAAAGAATCTTGGTTTCACTTCTGCCTCCTTCTTTTGGATTCTCTGTTTGGATGGTAGTGGTGGATAATGTGAAGTAGGCTAGAGTTTGGTCTGGACAGTATACCAGCTTAATGATTGTGAATAACTGTATGAATGAGCAAGTGGGTACTTTTAGCCATTGTACTTGTTTTAAAGCAATGTAATGGCAGGTTCTGTATAGCTGATTTGTGACAAATTCTGCAATTTTATTGTATTACAGTTCTAGTTTGAGGGGCTGGGCAGAATTAAGGTTTGTAAAAAGGAGAGACATATAGTTGAGTTGGCAGTAGATAGGCTGTTGTTGTAACTGTTCACACAGCATCTGTGAGATAATTGCCTTTTTTAGGCAAGGTTCAAATGACAAATTCACCACCATAACAGGAATAGGCAAGCAAAAACTGAGGGTAATGCTACTCAGTGCTAGAAGTCTAAATCTCAAAATGCACTCACTCGAGGCACTCCTTAAAATGGAGAACATTGATATCTCTGCAGTGACTGAGACCTGGTTCAAGGCTCTAGAGAGCACCCCTCCATTACCAGTCTATAACTCATACCACACTTTTCAGCCATCTAACTGAGACCAGAACACCAAAGGGAGAGGTGTGTCCATATTCATTAAGGATATCCACACCTCCAGGCTAGTTGCACAGCATAATGCATCCATGGTTATGCAAGTGCAACTAACTCTGGGCAAAACTGCAATCCAAATTGTAGCTTGCTACAGATCCCCCACCATGCCCCAGGATTCCCACTCCTCTTTTCTTGATATACTGAAAAATATTAGGGTTCAACCAAACACCCTAATAATGAATGATTTCAACTACCCCACCATTAACTGGGAAAACTACTCATGTAGAAACTCCTTCACTCAACACTTTCTGGAATTCATAAATTCCAAAGCCCTGGATCAACTTATCCACACCCCCACCAAGGGTAACAATATCCTAGACCTAGTCATTACCAACATGAATGACCTGTGTTCTACACCTGAAATCAACTCCTTGTTGGTCAGATCTGACCATAAGCTAATCACCCTAGATATCCACATCCCGCCCCCACCCACCATTAAGAAAACCATGGTAAAAAATTTCTCCATAGCCAACTTCATGCTTCTTAAGACAGAAGTGGTGAATTTCATGACACCCATGCAGATGGACAATACAGTTACGACTGTTGAATCCTACACAAATGCACTCTATAAGCACTTACACGAGTGCATGGATTGTGCTATCCCAAACAGAACCAAGACGCTATCCTCCATAAAAAAGGAAGCCAATCTGGTGGTCCCCTGCCATAAACAAACTCTACAACAGAAGGACGAAACTGTTGCAAAAGAGAGTAAAATCCCATGAGTGGAAGAGCTCCCTGGTCAGCCTCAGTAAGAAGCTGAGATCCCTTATAAGATCCTCCAAAGCTAGCTATAAAAACAAAATTGCCACTGATTCTAAGGGCAGCCACAAAGCATTCTATAGCTATGTCAAGAATCTCAATGACAACACTCAGATCTGCTCTGAGTTACAGCACAGCAGCACAAAAATTACAGAACCAACTGATATTGCCAACATCCTGGCAGATAGGCTCCGTGCTAACTTTCCCCCACCCCCATCACCCCCTAAAGGGCCCATATCTATACATGAAGAATGCAGAGTCCCTGTAATCACATCTATGCAGGTAAAAGCTGCACTCTCTAAAACCAAATACACAGCATCCATGGGACAGGACAACATCCCAGGCTGCGTTTTACACAAACTTCAGAACGAACTGGCTCCCCACCTAACCACCATGTTAAATCATAGTCTCACATCAGGCTTTGTGCCCACTGAATGGTGCACAGCAACAGTTATCCCACTCCACAAAGGGGAAGCCACCACTGATCCTGTGTATTATCTCCCTATTAGCCTGACGAGCCTGGTCTGCAAGGCCATGGAACGTGTCATCATGGAACTCATAAACTAAAACATTGGTAACCTCTAAACTCTGGAACCCACCCAGTTCGGTTTGTGAAAGGCAGATCATATCTCCTGAACCTGATCGACTTCTTTGAGGCAGTCACCAAAGCCATAGACGAGGGTAAGGTCATTCACACAACCTATCTTGACCTCAACAAGGCTTTCGACACCATCCCTCATTCTGGAATTATAGCTAAACTCACTAAACTAGGTATAAGTCCCTACATCACAAGATGGGTTGCCAACTGGCTCACTGACAGAACCCACACTGTAAAAGTTTCAGACTCCAAATCTGACTTCAAACCAGTGACAAGTGGAGTACCACAGGGTTCAGTCCTGGGACCTCTCCTGTTTGATATCTACTTCTCTGAAGTACAGGCTAACACAGAAGGCCTCTGGCTAATGAAGTTCACAGATGACTGCAAACTAGGAGCCATAGTCAAGTCCCCAAATGATGTGGACATCCTACAGAAGGGCCTCACTGAGACAGATGCCTGGTGTCAGAGGCATGGCCTCAAGCTCAATGCCAAAATGTGCATTGTCATCCCTTTTGGTAAAAACTCTGTACCCATGAACTACCAAATAAATGGCAGTCTACTTAATGCCGAATGTGTGATAAGAGACCTTGGGACCCAGGTGGACAGTAGTCATTCCTTTGATAATCACATCGTCACAGTAGTCAGGAAATCCTTCTATGTGGCACACCTCATCACAAAAGGGTTCTCATCCAGGAAAAAAGAGGTCATTGTTCCCCTCTACTCGGCACTCATTAGACCCATTATAGAGTACAACGCCCCTTTTGGAATGTACCTCACAAGACATCTGCAGCAGCTGGAAAGCCCACAGAAGTACCTCACAAAGAGGATTACTGGCCAGAAACAGATGCCCTACACTAACAGTCTCAAAAAACACCAGCTTTACTCTGTAGCATATTGCCTACTCCGAGGAGATTTCTGCCTAACATATAAAGCTATGTTAAACCCAGAGTTGTTGGACATGCTACACCTAAAGAAATCCCAATCCCTCCGAACTACACACTCTAGGGACCTAAACCTTGTCATCACAATAAACAGGACATGCTGGAGGGATAGATTCCTGTCCCAGAGACTTCCTATACTCTGGAACAAGCTATCCATCTATGTCAAGCAAAGTTCCTCATTAGCACTCTTCAAGAAATATCTTGATGAGTAGGTGGGAAATAAGAAATACACCCCCGAAGATCACCTCTGTGGCTCTGCTCGACAGGGGCACAGGAAATTAACTTTCTTGGGTGGCGTAAGCCAGGGAACCTTGTTGGCTAGGCTTACTTAGGCCCTTGGGCTGATAGCCTAGTACCTATCTATGAACCTATGAACCTGTAATGTTTTATTCTGTAGAGTGACTCTAGTTTCTGATGTGTTTTTCAGTTGCTTGAAGGATGTACTGATCAAATTTTATCTGTTTGTTTATAATTACCAAATTGGGATTGGTGTGTGGCAAACGTTCTATTTAAGTGTTGTTTTCTTGAGGTTATTTTGACATGAGAGATTGGGGATGTTAACTGTTTAGATGTTGTAGAACAGAGTGTGTGTGTGTAACTTTAAGAAGCATTTCCAAGTGTAGGCACGTGCTTAAAAATAGTGAGCATGTGCAGGCAGCAGTGCCATTTTGAGAGAACAGCCAGAGTGTTAACATGTATGAGTGTGGTAGTCAGTCTGTTTATAAGTTTATTTAAGTTTGAGTTACTAAGCCTCATTCCTGATGTGTTTGTGTGTAATAAAGCTGCTTGAACTGAACCCACAACTATTCATCTGTTATCCTGACCGGAAAAGCGACATGGTGTCAGAACCAGGATTGAGGGTTCAACTTCTTCAAGCCATGAGGTGCAGAGTTGACAGTGAAGGCATATTGAGCAGACTCAGTGTTACAGTGTTCAAACAATCAAAAAGGGCCAGAAATGGACTTCAGGTAACCAAAACTTGCACAAATGATTTATTTTGCAAAACGGAGCATCTGTAAGGCACAAAATGCATTATTAATCAAAAGAAAGGCACAAAAAGCATTATTAATTGAACAAAGTGTTCAAAACCAGGATATGTGATAAAACTAATAAGGAAAATATTTATACAGGGCTTAGAATTACATTTGGTTTGCATAAAGAGCATGTTTAAAGTAAAACGAGCTCAAGAAAAGTACAATGAGCATGATAAGAGATTAAATGGGCATAACAAGTACAATAAAAAGGGCAAAATAAGCTTAAAGGGCAAGGCGACTGCATGTTTTTTAGTAAACAACTGTGTTTTTGTCATAAACTATTATTTTGCATTGACCAAAGCCATCCAAAGCATAACTAGAGTTGTTCGAAGTATCTCAGAGTGTGCAAAGTGTTTGCAGAGTGTGCGCTTTATTACAGTGCAATTATTTCAAAGAGTTTACTGTGTGCAAAGTACAGTTATTTTACAAAGTGCAGTCAAAGTACAGGTATTTCAAAAATGTTTGCTGTGCTGTGTACATTTAGTCACAGAGTGCCGCCATTTCAAAGTGTTTCTTGCACTCTACAGAGTTATTTCACAAAGTACAGCCATTTTGAAAAGTTCTTGTGAGGTATACAGTTAATTTGCAAAGTGCTATGTACAGTTTATTCATAAAGTACAGTTATTTTAAAATGTTCTTGTGCTACAGAGACTTATTTGGCAAAGTGCAGTTACTTCTGAGAGTCTGTTGTGTCATTGGGCATAATTAGAAGTTCTGGCATAAAGTTCTGGCATATATTTATATGTGTATGTTCGTACATGATTTCAAGTGCCTTCACTACTGTGTGTTTTTATGGCAGAGGCATTTTGCAGACCCAGTCCACTTGTGTTTGATCAGAATATTGCAGAGAATTGCAGAGTATATAAGCAGGAATATGATATTTTCATATAAGCAGTTGTTTCTGACAAAGATGCACATACAAGGGCATTCACTTTGCTTAACTTAGGTGGGTCAGAGGCCATTGAAAGAGAGCATTCATTTGTGTATGCACAAGCAGTATATGCAGGAGAGGGAGAAAAATGCCATATTGTTGTACTGCCTGACTTAAGAGAGAACCCTGAGTACTTGAAACGTAAATTTAGAGAAATGTGCAACCCCAAGATAAATGTTACATTAGAGAGGCACTTATTTTACACAAAAGACCAAAAGCCAGGTGAAACTTTTCAAGCTTATATCACTGACTTGAGAAATAAGGCTAAAACATGCAGATTTAGTGATTTGAAAGATGAGTTGATAAAGGACAGGCTTGTGTGTGGTGTTAATAATGCTGCAGTGAGAAAGATTTTGCTTCATGACAATGATTTAACATTGAGCAAAGCTACAGAGATCTGTCAAATCCATGAGCTCATAGAAAGGCACACAAGTATGCTTACAAGTGATAAAAGCTTAGTTTCAGTAGCCTCTAGAGCAAGCATAGACAACATGCAGCACCTGGCAAGCAGAAGCAGGCCTAAGCACATGGCAGCTGCAGCCTCTGCAGGTTTTCCAGGAAGGACCCATAACTTTCTAGCAAGTTCTAAGACTAGCTCAGCAAAATGGACATGCTCAGTGCAGTATAAGAGTGAGTCAGTCAAACCCAAGTCAAGTCTTATTGTTAACTGTCGTAATTGTGGTGCCAATCATGAGTCTAAAAGAGAGAAGTGCTTAACATTTGGTTAGCAATGCCACAAGTATAAAAAATGGAACCACTTTCAAAAGTTTTATAAATGAAGCAAGCCTTCTTTAGTTATTAAGAAAGGTCATTCAAAAAAGCAAGTTGAGTATGTGGAAAGCTGCAATTGTTAGGGCTATCTGAGGAGCAGGATAGCCAGTCAAGAGTAAAGTCTCCTAGGATGATAGATTGTGGATTAAATAAGGAGGCAGACCAAAAGAGGAGAAGTTCTATGCTGTGAAGATTTTTTCCAGGGGCAGATAGGCAGCAATAATGATTATAGTTTTGTGGGGATTTATTTGCAGGTGGGTGATGAGAATTTCTGCAGTGGGGATGTCTGGTGATGTACACTCTAGTTTTTCAACTTTTAGGGAGTCTTTAAACATAACAGCTACATCACCACCTCTTTTGTTTAGTCTAGCTTGTCTAATATCATTATAACTGTTGTATATGATTTCATAGTCCTTGATATGGGGTTTTAACCAGATATCAGTAATGACAGCTATGTCTTGAGAGTAGGTGGCCAAGATAGCATGAAATTCGTGATTTGGTTTAAAATGCTCCTGAGACTGATGTTGGTTATTAGTAGGTTGGAACTGGAAGTGTTTGGAAGGGCGGTATGTACTTTGGAGTCGGAGCCATTTGGGGTAGGAGAGTGTGGGTGGTACAGCTGAGTTTGGGGTGTAACATTGTTAGGGCCTGGGTTGGGATGGATGTCTGCATGTAATTTAATATGTGTAAGGGAGTGGAGTAGAAGGTTTTTTAGTTTGGTGATAGCCAGATGGAACCTGAGAGTGGGAGGTTAAGGATATGAGGACTGTGTGTGCTTGAAAGTGAACAGGAGAGAGATGGGAGTGTTATAAAGTTGTGGGCATATGTAGCTATAGTGTGTAAGAGATTGTTGGTGAGTAGTATGTGTTTGCGTGGGGGCTGTTGGTTATATATACTATAGTTGTGAAGGTCAAAGGCATTATAGGTTAGGTAGAGAAGGTAGGTGTTGCATACTTCTGAGTATGTATTGAGAGAAAAAAGGATTGGGAATGGAGTTGTGCTGAGATTGGGAGGGAGAGATGGTAGATAGTGTTGAATAGAGTAGATTAAGTTAGGGGGTGAGGAAAGTAGCTACAGGAAGTGGTGGGAGGGGTTGGGGGTAGGGAGAAGGAAGAAGAAAAGAGTAAGCAGGAAAGGGTGTGACTTATGTGACTATAAACCTAAAGATAAGGGGTGGGTGGGAATGGAGGTAGGGTAGAGGAGCAGAGTGAGCCCGAGCATAGTGAGGGTGAACAGAGCAGGTTGCAACCTCACAGGCTGAAAATACTGCAAGTAAAAAACAATCAGCTACTGCTGCCTGCAACAGGTCTGAGTCTGAAGTAGGTTAGGATCTGATCGATAATACAGAACTGTGCAGGTAAGTTCACTAGGGCTTTTAGGCACTGAAATTGAACTAAACCACTGCAGAAAAATAGAGAACATAGAGTATGAGGGTGTAGAGTAGATATTTATGGGAGATGGGAAATTACTGCAATTACTGGCAAAAACAACTTGGACTAGTGCAACTAACAGAAAATAGAGAAGAAGGATTTGAGGGTTTATAGTAGTTAATATTGGGAGATGGGAAAGGAGTACTGCAATTATATACAAAGAGATTAACTAAGTAAAATCTAACAAAACATAGGGAAGAAAGATTAGGGGGTGCATAGCAGTTACTATTGGAGGAGAGAAATAACTGCCAAAGATCCTATTGGTGTGCGAGCCACTAAATATAGTTTGCAGTGGTAAAACACAGGGTAAAATTATAGAATTTAGGTACTATAGTTACAGAAAATATGGAAAAGGACATACACAGCACTGTAAAATAGTCTCAATGTCTGTTTTCAGGGTTGCTCACTTTATGGGGTTGTATGCACTTCTGTTTCAGAAGGGGAGCAGAGAACCATAGATGGGCTGAGCAGTGTTGGAAAAATCTATCTAACCTTCATAGAATGAACTAAACTAGAGGTGTTACTGTCCTTTTCCAATGTTTTCTTTGTGAATAGCTGTTGTTTTTGGAAATCTAACTTCTGTGGAATATACAGAACTGGAGCAGCTGTAATCCTATTCTTTCTATTTACCCATGACTGTTATTTGAGTTAGTAAACTCTAATTCTTGTAACTAAGTTAAATCAAGGATGTCTGGATCACAAACATATTGGACTTGATTTTTACTCTGATGCTTTAGTCAGTGGCAATAAATAATTACAAATGGCAGCAACAGATGCAGTGAAAAAATGTTCTGTCTATCCATATGAAATATTTTCTTTTACCTGTAGAACTAGAATACTGCCTTCCATATGTAAAATGATCTTTTTAAAAGTAAAGAGTTTTAATTTATTCATTCATAAAAGCTGATGTCTAGTTTTATTAATGAAAGTTATTCTCACAGGATTGTTGAGGATGTTTGTGTCTGCCTTCTTTGAAGGGAGACTGCCAGGCCATCAGTTATATTAAAAAAGTGTTGTTTGTCTCATGTAAAGTGTGTTCAATAACTAAGCAAATTAGTAATATAAATGGTAGCACCATGTACCATAAGGACAATAATGGGGTACTGTCACTGAAGAATTATCAGTAGCCCTTCCTGGAGAGGACTCTGAATGTGTGTGTGTGTGTGTGTGTGTGTGTGTGTGTGTGTGTGTGTGTGTGTGTGTGTGTGTGTGTGTGTGTGTGAGAAAATCAGTTTTGTTAAATTTAGTTCACTGTTACACTGGAAGGCACAGGGCCCAGATTGATGGGGTGTGAAATCATGGGGAGCCAGTTGTTACAACCCTGGTGTGTAGCTGCCAGTGTGAAGCTTATTTTGAGCTAAAAGATATTGGCCATAACAGAAGACAGCAGTGCACATTTGCCATAAGCACTTAAGCTCAGTCACCCTCTTGTTGCATACATATTTGGTGGCGGTGGTAAGGACTCCATAAATCCTACACCTCACATTATTGGAAGACAGTAGTGGGATTCAAACCTTCATCTTCTACTACTTAAATGGGTAACAGTAGTGCTGGATTTAAGGCCTGTACATCTACACTAGCCAACATGTCCTTATGATATTGCTATGTATGTATGTATGTATGTATGTACATGCATCCATGTTGTGTATAGATGCCCTCATGGTCTAGGTGTGTATGCTTGTACATATGGTCTTAGCGTCTGTGTATATATACATATTCAAAGTGTGCATGCAGGTATTCTTGACCTGGGTGCCAGACTTCCATCTCAAATCCTTCTGATCAGCATTTTTATGAGTTTTCATTCATATGATAATAACCAGATTTTTATTTAAAAATCAAGACAATGGTAACATTGGGATTTCTCCTTTCCTCAAGATGTAATGACCTTGGAGCTAGCAAGAAATAATGAGGAGTGCAGTCTCCATGCACACACACACAGACACACACACACACACACACACACACACACACACACACACACACACACACACACACACACACACACACACACACACACACACTGGGGTTGGTGTAGTATGGCCTACCTCTCCAAAAATGCTTTTATCATTGACTTTTTTTAAAAAAAAACATGCCTGCTTTTCAAGGTCCAGTGTTTGCAATGTTTCATGAATCCACAATTTACAAGCAAAGAAATTGAGAGGTATGCCTGCAATATCCTGTAAGTGGAATAGATTTTTAAGCACAAGAACACAAATGTTAAAATAAATGTCATTAAAAGATGTAAAAACAATTTCATGTCAAGATAACAAACTTAGCAAGTAACTAGATAAGCAAATAAAAAATGCAGAGAACATTTTGTGACTTTTCTGGGGCTCTAATCTGCTTTACTAAAAACTATAACAAAACCTCTCTGATAGAGTCATGAGCAAGTTTTGTGCATAACCAGAAAAAGAGAAGAAAACAACACAAGAATAAAAGCTTCATGTTACTTGCAGTACCTTGCACAATAAAAGACAGCAGGTGGGAGAAGCAGATGACAGAAATGAGCTATTGGTAACATGAAACAGGATCATAATGCTTTCATGTTGCTCAAAGATAAGACCACATATGCAGTACCATGTGACATTTGATAACCATCTTAAAAGGAAGATCTCAAAGGAAGGTAACCAAGATCAATGCAGCAAAAATCCATGAGGAAGGACTTGCAATGCACTGTAAGCATGCCCTCTTAAAAAAGTAAAATCTGAAATGTAATTCCTCTGCTCAGCAAGAATATTGTGATTTAACATCCAAAACAGCAAATTGCAAAACTCACCAATAATTTGCACAGGGAGCTACACCTGCAGTGTAGATTCTAATGGGTTCCCGTTTCACATCTCACATTTGCAATAATCCCAGAGTTCACTATAATACACTTTACTAAGGATAAAAACAAAGAAAAAAGGCATCTGTGATCAAGATTTTATGTGTCTGTAAATAGTCTCTGTAAGTCAAGACTAACGGGGGTCACAACTGAAAGCTAAAAGGGAATCTGAAGGGAAATGAAAACATTTTCAAAGCTGCACTGGTAAGAAAATGCACATAAAACTGCAAGTGGAGGTGTTATTCCTAAAACTGACAAGTGTTTCTCAAACAAGTCAAGTAAGTGGATGAACTACTGGATCCTTTTGTCCTGGTACATTAATGTTTACACAGAGTGTACTGCACTGACTGCACACACCCTTGTTGACATGGCTAAGATGAGAGCATCGCTGTGACAACACTCATAGCACTGCCTCTGAGGTCACGGCATCTCTAAGCCTACTCCCAGTATTGGCTAAAAGAGCAGCACTGAAGTCATTGACTTCTTTCAGCTGAGGGATACAGCTGCTATAAAACACAGTCATGCAGTTAATTGCATCAGGATTGAATTCAGCTTTAATAGTTCACTAAGTTCTAATTAACAGCCAGGTACACAAAATGTAGGCCATTTTCTGATGCAGGCAAGGAGAATACAGTGATGTACAGCAATGCTGTGGTACTACCACCCTGTGACCCCTCTCTGTGGCTGTAGGAGGCATTAAAACAATAACCTGTTCCTATAAAATACAGCTTGGCTTCTAAGTACACCACTTGTTAAACATTTTTACCCAGGAGTGTAGACAATGACAGCCATAGAGATGCATGCAGACACACAAGAAAAAGTTACTCAGTAGCATTCACACAGTCTGTATTAATGAGAGAGAAAACATTAACAGAAACCCTGGCAGTATTCCCATGTCTGTCCAATAAGTTCCAGAAATCTGACTTGCACTTCAGCTCTTGCCAGGACCAGACGCTAATTTGTTCTTTTTCTGAAAAAACACTTAGCCATCATTAGCTAAGGCATACCATTTCCAGAACAGTTCTGGGTGGAGGCAGGATTCTGCTAGAGGTAACATACTGTGTACCAGCTGTGTTGTCTAGGATCAGTACAAACAGTGAATGCCTCCTATTACATCATTCTGACCTCCTAAATACTGCACTGCAGTGTCAGACAACAACTTACATATGGTTTTCTGACATAACTTCTGTGGTTCTAATTAAATAGCATACAAATTTTAATTATTTTTCCTTCACAATATATAACAAAAAATAAAATAGCTGTAAAAATAATTATCCACCCAGCTGGCATGCCAATCATCTGATTCATAAATCTCAACACAATTCCTAAAATGTCACAAACATCACTATTCTATAACTTCTTCCAGCTATCTTGGCACATATACATTTAAAGTTCTGCAATGTTCTGCCTTCTTCATACTATATACAACTATCTCAGTGAAAAAACACTTCTTTCCATCCCACAAATTTTGCATCATCTGATCCAGATGATTTTGCTTCACCAAGGCTGTCACCTTCCCACCATTTGGCTTCTAAGAAGGTGTGTATATGTCAGTATCATTTTCCCACATTCTGTTTGTAAACTATACATTTCAAGACCCTTCATTCTTTAATCACAGGGCTTCTTATACAGCCTTTGTGTAAATTCATTTACTTTGCACTTGTTCTACTGTTTGTGAGTCATTTCTAAGAACTAAGAATGCTGGATGGGTTACCTCAAGATAGCAGTACATTAACACCATCATCTCTCTGATCTGTTCGTTATTGTCCACCCTTCCTTCCTATCTTTCTTTTTCAGAAAGAACATGTGAATGGTACAGTTTTTCTGCAGGAGTTTTCAGTTATGATATGTTATTGCACAGCATTACAATGACAGTTACTGCACCACAAAAGGTAGAATTTACTGTTCAAGGCAGACATAACACTCTTGTGCAGCATTTCTCAAATGTGGAGACCCGGTCTATTTTTCCAGGAGGACCACGTTAGTCTTTAAATGATGTGTACAATGTTAGCTATATAATACTGTTTTCAAGAGATCTGGCTAAATAGAGAGTAACAGTCAATAAATAGAAGTATCTGACTGAAAATCAGTAGAAAAACACAGTCAATAAATAGGAGTATCTGACTGAAAATCAGCAGAAAAACACAGTCAATAAATAGGAGTATCTGACTGAAAATCGGTAGAAAAACACAGTCAATAAATAGGAGTATCGGACTGAAAATCAGTAGAAAAACACAGTCAATAAATAGGAGTATCTGACTGAAAATCAGCAGCAAAACACTAAGATACTATGTAAAACTGAGACATCTCAGGTGTGCTTATAAATGTCATGACCTCAGAAAGAGTACTGAATACTGACACAGCTATGCAGTCATCTTAGTTGTGTCAACAAAGGTGTGTGCAGTCTGTACAGTACAGTCTGTGTAAACATGCATGTGCGCCAGGTCAAAAAGGATCCAATAGGAGTATGTATGAGACAACCCAAAGTATTTTATGATACTGAGGGGAGACTCAAAGTCTTTTCTTTGCCTTGAAGGAGTTTCATTATGGTACAATGTAAAACTTGTCACTTAAGGCACTGTGTGCTAAAATCAATGAGTTGCCAGATTAAGTGTCAGATGTTTTACTAGAAATAACTGAAAGGCAACAAAAAAGGTATTCCAGGATAGACTGAAAGAACATTATTCTGGTCTGTGGTTCAGTCCAAAGTGCAGTCAATTTAAGTTTCAAACTTCTATCCTTTGGAAATGCATGCCAACACAAAACCTTCTATTTTAACAACTTTCTAAGTTTTTTATAAGAGCAATGTTTAAAATAAGTCCCTAGTTTTGGGTCCCGCCATTATTTTTGGCTTTGATCAGATTTCTTACACTTAAGAGTTTAGAATGTATGGCTGGAAAGTCATTGTTGGCATACAAGGAAAGTACTGATTAAGAATGAAGCTCTATTAGAAAAAAAAAGCCAATAGGACAACATATTGTACCCCTTAAATGAATGCATTTCAATGGTTTAGAGGCTCTGTTACACAGTATGACTGAAGTCCAATGGCATCAGTTAGGACACTCCAGAATATTCTTAACAAATAAATTCTTGGACCAGAAACATTTTGTTTCACTAAGACTGTGTTTGTTTGGCCACTGAACGCCCAAAATTAAAATGTCTGTGCCACAGACTAGATGTATTCTAAGCAGACACTTCACTTGGGTTTTAGTCCGAAAGACTTACCTGAGGCAGTTGTTTTGCTGGGTTCATAAATCACCTACCTGGCACTATAACAGCATTCCTAATTAAAGTACAGGATCAGTTCATTTTCTAATACCATATCCAGCATCAGTTTCACAACTCTACAGAATTATACTTTAAATTTAGTCAATTCTTTAAACTACTTGTTCCTCGAACACCATTTCAAAGATTACACGTGATAAGTGATCTAGTCGTCTTATAAATGCATTCCAACTGGGCATTAAACAAGGATGGAAAGATTTGAAAGGGCATTAAAATACTTTTTTTTACCATAGTACCCTGAACTTCTACATAGTCATTTATATAGTCATTTAGAATGGCAGTGAAGCAGAAGAGAAATTGTACAGCCTCCTCAGTCTCTTTAAAAAGAATGCCTTTAATCATTACTGTATATCTTTTATTAAGTCCCCATTTTGTGGCCTTATTCATCAGTGGACATCCCTTCTCAAAGTTGTTCATTTGCTGTATCAGTCCTGTATGTAGAGAAGTGCTGAAAACTTTAGTGACATCCGGATATATGGCTCTCTTCCTTCATCCATTTTCCTGATCACTTAGTAAAATTAGTCATAACCATCCATCATGAATTCTATTCCACCTCCCTTGCAATGTACATTTGCATCCAACTAGATTCAAGATGTACAACTAATAATTCTTTCCCCAGGATTTCTCTTTACTTCCATGTCATGGCTGTGAAACTGGCTTGTAGTATTTCCTGTACTCCACCCTTTTCCTACAATGACTGTTGCTGTTCCTATGAAGATGGCCATCCACTCCTATTGCACAAAATCAGTTTACTATGAACTGAAGAAAATGGCCATTAAGAGCTGGTATTTCAAAAATCTTTCAGTGTCACTGTACGGCCACATATCCTTATGTGAGCATTCAGAGTTCAGTTCCCTCACAGATTTGTGTCACATTATTGTTAGTGACCCTCCATTCTGGTCTGCACCCCACACAACATTGCTGACTATTCCATTCTATAATTTAATATTTATTGATTAGATGCAATGCCATCCTTTTCCTGACTTCAAGTATAACCCACCCATCCCTCAAAATCAATATCTGCTTATTCTTTTCATCTGAATTCTGATCCTTTTTAGCCCCACTAATTGGTTATTCTTTCTTCTTTCCGCAGTATCTCTGCTACAAATCGATTTGATTGAATTGACAAGAGATGTGCAGAGATACCAGAAGTTACAAATGAAATACACACTTTGTGACTATGGCCAGGCCATTAATACATTATTTGACAGTGCAGGGACGTGAGCAGCCAACAGAAATGAGATGTGCTTCAACGTGCAGACAGAAAAGAATTCAAAAAACTTGTTGAGCAGGCATGGTGCAAAAATAGAATTGTGAAGCAAAAAGCTGCTAAATAGTACTTTTCTGAATAATTTCTTGTCAAATACTATAAATGATAAATGAAGACAATACACGTCTAAAGGGACATGGAGAGGTTAATGATAATATAAGGTGGAGCATCAGTATGGACTGCTGTGGGCAGAAAGTTTAATAATCTATTATATAAGCTTCCCCCAAAAAACTGCCATATTATCAGAGGCCATCTGGAGTACTGCTGTAGTTACTGTGCCCTGATGTCCACGGTGTAGTTGTGTGAGACCACAAACTGTTCAAGAACAGAAGAGAGTTCAGAAAGGAGGACCAATGGTTGTTTATGTGAGGGGACCACATGAAAGTAACTGAGATAAAGATGCTGCAAGATGAAGAAGTAACACTATGCACCAGCTAGCTGGAATGAACTGCATATCTCATACACACAACCAAAACATGACATTGCAAAAAAGAATCTTCAAACTGGGAAGTACAGTCTGCAACACCCCAATCATGATGCAAAGTCATCCCACATCTCACGGATTGGAAACTCAATAGGCAACTATCAGTGAAGGTCATAAAATCTGCAGTGCTCATATGTGAAAACACTCGGGTGGGTGGGGTCAGAGTTTTACAGATGACCTAGTGGTCAGTAACCAAGTAAAAAATAGTCCGTGTTAGGTGGGACTTAGCAGAAGAACATGAGGAAAAAAGTGGCTGACTTCAAGACACCAATCTGACTATATCCTAAAACTACCCCATTTATGTTGTCTCTTCCTTCCACCTACAGCATTAATGACTCATTTCAGCTTCTTCCTACCCCATTTAACAACCACTTTCCCCTCCAACTCTCCCTGTACCCATTCAGATATCCCCCCCAGTGCATGACTACTTGTTCCCCATACCAACCTTATCAGCTCCCAGACTCCTCTCTCACATTCTAAACATCTTAACCTCCAATAGTTCCTACATTCCCAAGATACAATGATATGTCACATGGCAAACAGTATCTTGCTAATCTCATCCACTTTCCTACTCTCTCCCCTTCAATCCCTTCCTCCTCTTTCACCCATAATCATTGTTTTATTTCATTAAACTGGGTAACTAAATTGCTCCAAAACACCGATCAGCCACAAAATAAGGCAGAAGCAAAACATTACAGCAAACATAAGCTTCAGACATTTAAAATATCATTGTACACTCATTATAAACCTTTTTAAACAGATGAAATACATTTCTACACAGTGAGATGATACAATTTAAGTCAGCTGTAGAACGATTATACCAACAAGTAATAATACTCAACAGGATGGGCATTAGTTAGGAATAATGGACTGCTCCAGGGTATTATGAGATGTGATTCTGCAGACTTCATTGCCTTTGCAAAGTCCATCACTTCTCCATAAATGCATGCCTTGGTGTGTATTATTATAATTAGGAGATGGACTATCTATGAAGTTGTTTCTAAATACTTCTTTAATATCTGATACATTTATGCAGAGACAATAAATGTATGTATATATATATATATATATATATATATATATATATATATATATATATATATATATATATATATATATATATATATATATATATATATATATATATATATATATATATATATATATATATATATATATATATATATATATATATATATATATATATATATATATATATATATGGGTTCCCTTCAGAATATCGAACTACTGAAATGTTGAATTTCAGTAGCTCGAGACCAGAAAGAATACCAAAACCCCAGAAGCGCGAAATTCAAAATCCCGAAGTCTGGTTCTGGTGTTGCTGTGTGTGAGCGGGTGGTTGGAGATGTAGGTAAGTGTTTGTGTTTTACGGGATTTGGGTAGGGGCTTTAGTGTGTGTCTGTGTGTTTTGTTAGTGTGATGTGTGTGTGAGAGGGAAATGTAGTTTGTGTGGTGGTGTTTTTGTGTGTTTGTCTGTGTAGTCCAACCTCAGAGTTAGTATATTTAAGTAGGGGGGGGTGTGGAGGTTTTAGGGGGCTTGCCCCCCTGCTTGTATGTAAGGTAGGTGTTTGTGTATGTGTAGGGATGAGTATGTTTGTGTTTGTATCTGTGGTATGTTTAGTGTAGAAATCACAATTTAAAATTTCACTCTTCCGGGGTTTCAAGTTTATGGATTTTCAGCTTCATGGTCTGGAGATACCGAAATTCGGGATTTCAGTATTTCGAGATTATGAAGTGAATATATATATATATATATATATATATATATATATATATATATATATATATATATATATGTAGGTCTACTTTGTTTCACTGAAAAAATACTTCACTGAAACTCATTTCATTGAAAACTCATTTAATTGAAAACCAGATGCCTGAGCACGATTCACGTAAAGCTCACTTCACTGAAAACTCATTTGACTGAAACTCATTTCATTGAAAGGGATATGCTCTGTTCACCACTGTAATGTGAACCTGGAGTTAGTATATATAGTAAGGGGGGGTTTTGGTGCAACCATAGACATGGATACTCACAAGTTGAATAAATAACACTTTCCAGAAGATAGTAAAAGGCAGAAAAACACCCACTAGGGCTGATACCAATAATGCAGAATCACCGCACGGCACAATCCACCTTCAATGCAGTATCGTTGTAAAAACCACGAAACACTCCTTGGATATACAAGCAGTTTGGAATTTATTTAGACAAACAAAAACGACTAATGAGATCTGTGTAATTATATATACAAAAACCTTTTTTCTTCACCAATTGATGGTTGCTGCCATCAATGGTTACTATACCATTGTTGTTTTCTACAAGATTCTTATCTGCAATTTCGACAGTATTATTATCAATAGTACATGTCCCATCCCCAGTAAGCCCACAGTCAATTACATAACTTTCGTTGTAGTCAACATGTTCCAAGCCATCTATTGGTTCACCATATACAATAGAATCATGACACTTCTCATGTGAGGAATTGTTAACAATTTCATAAATGGCATTGAATGATTCAGTTAATATCTCCCCCTCCTGTTCAACCTCCCCCCTCGATTGTATTGTTGTGGTGCCCCCACAGTCCTGTCTCGATTTTTGAGTCTCTCCGATCTCCGAAGGCCGTTCTCTGAGTCCAAAAAATCATCACAGTCAAAAAATTCAGCTTGACAGTCAACAGTGGCCCCACCATTGTCATTATTATCATTAACGCTGAAACCTGTCCTGTAAGCACGTTGCTTCAAGCCTGGGGGATATGCACAACTGTTCTTATAATCTGCCGTATCCCTCTCAAGCTTCTTCTTTTTAGTAACAAGTGTTTTAGCAACAGTTGAAGCAACATTGTTCATAGCCCTATCGAAATTGGCACGATATTGTGAAAACAGTAAATCTTTGGTTATACTCACATGTAATCTACCAATCTCATCCTTGAGCTCGGCCAGCTTCAATTCGTTGTTACGCAAGATGATGTCCAACATCTCCAATCCAGCCCTATCGAACAGGGCTGTTAACTCCCGATATGCGACTGTGTTTTCCTCTATCCCCATCGGCCTTTTCCAGATGCGAAGACCCATGGGCACCTGGTTAAGTTCCTTAGATTGCCTAAGAAACATACTATCCAATTGAATAGCTCTGTACTTGTTGCAGAGCTTTTCGTACTGAAAAATTTGCTCCTTTACACAAGGAAACGCTGCAGCTTCACCGTTGTTACCAACCGCAACGTTCATAACAGGTAGCCGGAACCAGGAAGTTAAATCGATGCCCCCATCCTGTCTCGTCCTATTCGGCACTTCTGCTGCGCTCACCCCATACGTGCTCCGTTGCTGAGTCCCCACAGTACTGGTCGCAATGTCGACCCTGGTGCCTTGTCCTGGTGGAATGGAGCTTATTGGAGAGTGTAAGGTAAATAATTGTACCTCCGAATCAGTCGGGCTCACCGCAGTAGCCGCTTCCTCATTAGCGGTTCCATCAGTTTCACCCTCATTGTTGGTATAGACCTGGATCAGTTTGTTAACCACGACAGCTAACTCCTTAAGAACAACCTCCATACTGCAGCTTAAAACAACGTCACCACACGGAAAGCAAACTTTACCAACGGCACCGAAAATAGTAAAAGGCAGAAAAACACCCACTAGGGCTGATACCAATAATGCAGAACCAGAACCAGAACTTTCCAGAAGATAATATATACATATCCCCCTTACTATATATACTAACTCAAGGATTGCACTACAGAGGGGAACAGGACATATACCTTTCTAGAATATGAGTTTCATTCAAATGAGTTTTCAGTGAAGTGAGCTTTCACTGAATTGTGCTCAGGCAACTGATTTTCAGTGAAATGAGTTTTATATATATATATATATATATATATATATATATATATATATATATATATATATATATATATATATATATATATATACACATATATATATATATATATATATATATATATATATATATATATATATACACATATGTACTTTTATATATATTTATATATATATATATATATATATATATATATATATATATATATATATATATATATATATAGATTTAGTTCAGAACACTGAACCATTGAAATACCATAATCTTGAAATTCAAAACATTGAGACCAAAATCCTGAAAGTTCAATACACCAAAACCTGAAAACAATAATTCCCATAACATTGAAAAAACACAGGAAACCAACATTTAGTATATTCCACCACAACAACATACAGAAACAAAAAACAAACTATATTAAACTTCTCCAAATATAAGCAGGGGGGCAAGCCCTCATGCACCCCCTACACCCCCTGCTACTTAAATATATTAGCTCCGAGATCGCAGTACACAGAACAAAAAGGCAAACATACCATTCCACGCTTCATGGCTGCATGTTTAAACTGTAAAAAAATATCCGCAACCTTCTCTTAGAAACACCACTTCACTGTTAAAACACTACACATTATTATATATCTCTCCGATACTTAGAGTTTCACAGGTAACCTCAGTCATGTTCCCTTCTTACTTACTATACTACATCTTAACATGTCATAAAGCCACAGCAACCAATTTGTACATCATAACAGTGTTTACGCAGCTGATTCAACATTCTAACATTCGACATTGTGAACTTTCAGCGTAATGAACTTTCAAGATTTTGTTTGCAATGTTTTGAATTTCGAGATTATGGTATTTCAGTGTTCTGAATATATATATCTATCTATATATATATATATATATATATATATATATATATATATGCGTGTGTGGGTGTATATTTATACACACACACACACACACACACACACACACACACACACACACACACACATCTTTTCATGTGTGTTTGAAATGAAAAGCATTAATCTTTTGTTAGCTCTTTTAGCAGTGTTTTTGCCTCCCTTCACACAGCTGCTGTGCTATTGTAGACATACTGTAGATATAACAGTGTATACAGATAAGCAGTATGTCTTTGTGACTGAGAGGGCTGGCAGGGTAAAAACAAGCTAAGTGACAGAGAAGGAATGCAAACTGGGCAGAAGGGTTAGCTTCTATTAAAGAAGTAAACATCTATTGGCTATAGAAATGTCTATCAAGTGTGCTGTAAATCATTTGCTGTACACTGATCTTCAGTTAAAGAAACCAGCTGTTGTAGGGACCCTTCCCCATTTTATTTAATGCATGCTTTACAATAAGAATGAGTTGGAAATGCACCTGAAGAAGTGTTGCAAGGGCACTTTCTCAGTCCCTACAGGACTGAAGAGCAATGGGAATTCCCCAAGCTTCATTTGACACTAATGCAAAATCTAGCCAACCATATACCAGATTTTTTTTATAAAGTTTTGCAGTGAAGTTTTGTTTAGACCAGCAAGCATGTGTAGCTGCAAGTGCTAGAGCTATTTATTTCCCCATTATCACATCTGCACCCGTGTTCTTTATAAATAGACTCATGCAGTACTTATGTAAACTGATATACGTATGTAGTATATATGTAAACTGGTATACTCGTGTATTCTCATGTCGTATATGTAAAATGATATGTTTGTGTATACTGATGTAGTATATATGTAAACTGCAATAAAACACAAAAGCCAGTGAACCATGCACCAAACTTAAAAAAAACAGTGGTGCCTCGAAGAAGACAAGCCAAGAAATAACGTAAAAATGATTTATTCAACGTTTTCATCCGATAGACTTCTTCAGAATAAAATCTTGCACATACCCATCCGTATTTATACTGAAACATTAATAACCAATTTAATGCAATTAATAAATTAAGCATTTAAACAATTGAATAATACTAAACTTTTATCATTAATACACTGCTTTATAAAACTTTATAAAAGTGTTTAAAAAACAACTACAATCATAGAATTTGTTCACATTAAACTTTCAATTTTCTGTTGACCAAAAAACATTTGATATTAACCATTTCATTCAACTCTGGCAACACATCTGCTCTCAACTTTAATTGCTACAAAGTTTCTTTTCTCAACCCTGGCAACACATCTGCTCTCAACTTTAATTGCTACAAAGTTTCTTTTCTTTCTACTTTATTTTTCATACTGCTCCCCCCCTCAAATCTCCTTTAACATGTTCTAAAATAGAGAACATAATTTTTTTTATTATGATTATTATTAGATGTACATCTAGTAGAGTGTCTATAAGGGGCATTGTTAACATCTTTAGTTTTTATAGCATAACAATGTTATTTTATGTTTACTAAGACTCCTTGTAGTCATTCCTATGTAATATGCAGGATAACCTGAACAGAGAGCAACATAAACTACATTATTTGTTTTACAATTATATTGTAAACTACAGCATCTTACTGTGAGGCGACAACGCTACCGCAGCACCACCACCGCGGGTATTCAGCACCTTGGAGGTAAGTATGTTTAATAAGATTAGACTTGCTGGCACTGATAGACATATTCATTTCCTTAAAATAGTGCATTTCTAGTCCTCTAGAGTGAGCCATATAATTAGCCAAATGTATTAGTCTAAATATCACATTTCCTGATGCTTGTAACAGGGCAGTATTTCGAGATTATACTATTAAAATTACTGACAGTCTATATTTTAAGGTCATAAAATTCAGTGATCGTGAAATATCCACATTGCGTATGCATAGCTCACATAAACATGTAGTCTTTAAAATGTGGATATTTTTATGTAGTCTTAGTGGTATAACTTATAACTTGATTTTTCATTGTCATTTTCTTAATTTTTATAAATTATCTTTACTAAAGCACAAAACATAAAATAACTTAATGTGACACTTTTTAGGACTGAGGATCTACATCCTTCCCTGAACTGGTGGACCTTATCTGTGATTACAGTTTTTGCTCTCTATCTGGATGGACATCACCAGTACTTAATAGCATGTACTATTAGCATATATATATTAGTGCACTGAACTACAAATCTACCTTGTCTAAGCTTGAACATTTATCAGAGACAGATTGCACTTTACAATTTATTCTGTTTAGCATTGCTGTTATGAACTGTACTGTGTAAGGACACCAGCAAGTCATGGCAAATAAATCAGATGACAAATGTTAAACTGGAAAAACTAACAGCAAACCATTCCAGCATTTCTGCCAAGAAAATCTGCTGGAGAAAAGCAACCATAGGTATATGAAAATAACACCAGAAAATGACGTACTCATGTCTGAAGGTGTCCTGCAAACTACTGAGGAAGAGCAGGGAATAAATACAAGTAGTGCCGGAGATCATGCCACAGGATATCCTTTTTCACTGGTGCTCTGATCCCATTCTTCAAAGAACCGTACCACCACTGGAAATTGGAATTTAAGAACAATGAACCAAGGTAAACATGAAGTGGTTAAAGATGAGATGAAACTAATAAACCCTGACATCTTGGGAATAAGTGAACTAATATAGAGTGGAATGGCTCACTTTACATAAAATAAACATCAACTCTTCTACTGTGTTCAAAAATCTTGCAGAAGAGAGAGACTATGCTTCATAGTTAAAAAGGAAGTCTCAAATCCAGTAGTTAGTTACAACCCAAAAAACTGATGGAATGATCTCAGTCAGAAAAGGTACACCATTCAACATTACAGTGGTGCACATTTATGCTCCCATCTTCAGATGTTGAGGAGGAGGAAGCTAACCACTTTCTGGAGACCTGCAGCAACTTTTGTATATGACACCCAGAAATACATGATGTTATATTAATTATAGATGAGTGGAATGTTTGCAGTCAAAGCACATCTCGAATAACAGCAGCTGTGGCCTTGGAGTAGGATTTGGAGGAGGACATAAACTGGGTACTAGTCTGCCAAGACAACTCATTGGTCATAGCAAATATGCTGTTTCAAAACTTGACTATAGCCCATACCATCAACATTTTACTTTAAAATTTAGAATTAAAGAAAACAAGAAAAAAACATCCAGACCTGTAAAATAAGAACTCAGTAATATTCCAATAGAGTATGCAGTGGAGCTGAAGAATAGATTTAAGTGATTAATCCTAATGGACAGAATGCCTGAAGAATGATAAAAGATTGCAGTTTTCTCCAGGAGTGACATCAAAAATATAGAAAACAGAAAGAAGACAAAATGGCTGTCTGTTGTGGCTTGAAAAGTGGCCATGGAAAATGGAAGCAAAAGGCAATGAAGATAGGAAAAAATATGTCAAACTAAATGCAGAGTTTCAGAAAAGAGCAAGGAGAGTTAAGAAGGAATATTTAAATATGCAGTGCAAAGAAACAGAAAAAGAACAGGTAAGACAAGACATCAGTTTAAGAAGATTGGTGATATTAAGATTTTAATGGAAATGTCAAGGTAAAAATTGGCATAATAAAGAACAAAGATGGGAGGGAACTAACAGAAGCAGAGGATATTAAGAAGAGATTACAAAAATATACAGAACTGTAAAAGTAGGGTCCTGATCATGAGTGATACATAAAACAATATGTTCTCTAATCTATAACCAGACATTCTGGAGAGTGAAGTTAAATGGGCTATAGAAAATCTTTCTAATAACAAGTTCACAGGAAGTGATGAACTTCCAGCTGAATTGATTAAAATACTGCAAAATAATTATGTTATAGTAATGCTTGGAATGTTATAGCAAATTTGAAAAACATGACTGTAGCCATTAGATTGTAAAAGGTTAATTTATATTCCAATACCAAAAAAAGGCCAGTGCTAAAGAGTGCTTGAATTATTTAATAGTTGCACTTGTTTTATGTGTTTGCAAGGTATTGCTCAAGATCCAGTAAGCTATACTCCAACAAAATAAAGACTGAAAACTGCCAAATATACAAACAGGTTTTAGAAGAGGTAGAGACACCAGAAAATCAAATTGCCAATATTACACTACTATAATATTTACTTCTACTTTATTGACTACTCTAAAGCCTTTGATGTTGTGAGCAATACAAAACTGCAGCAAGGTAACAGAGAAATAGGAATACTGGGCCACCTTATTCACCTCATGACAATCTATACACAGGATAACATGCAACAATTAGAACTGAATATGAAATACCTGACTGATTCAGTTTTGGAAAAGAAGTACAAGGCTATTTATTGTCATCCTACTTATTCAATGTATTATTCAATTTATATGCTGAATATGTCAATAACAAATATGACAATACCAAAGTAAAGTGTTACAAGATAGCAGGTGCACTGAAGGTAGCATGCAAGCTTTAGAAACTGAGGATAGGAGTAATAATGTAAATAATAATGTAAGTATGAATGTGAGTGATGTACATAAACATAAAATGAAAACGTAAGAGGAAAATTATAGAAAATAATGAAACAGAGTTGTGAGGAGAGCATAGAAGAATATCAATCAAGTATATAGAGCAGGACAACATTCTGATATTGTTTAAAAATGAAAAGATTTCAGCTACAAATAAATATGACATGCTGGGGAGGAAAGTGTGTATTCTTGTGAGGTTGATATAATGAACAGCAAAGGCTGTATAGGTACTTAAGTATAAAGCAAGTAAAAAAGGTGAAAAGTAAAGTGGATGGATACTATGTCCATTATATCTGGAAATGTTAACAGCTTGATAAGTGGTATGTAGCTAACTGTTTTATAAATGATTTAAGCATCTCTACTATGGCACAGTCTGCTTGTCAGACATAAGATATGGTGCAAAAAAAGGATCAATTTGAGCTATTATGGGATGGCAAAAATTGGACTCCTGGAGTATGAATATGTTCAGAGACAGAAATGTTATTTACGGATAACAAAGTTATTATTTTGAATATTATGGTTATAAGGGATGGTTATGGATTTTACAATGAAATGAAGAGTTGTTAGGTTAAAGGTTATCTATGCATATTCAAAATGTCAGGAAAAGGTATACATTTTCAAAATTGTTAGCAATTTATGATTTTTAATATGGACATGATAATGGTAGAACTATAATTACAGTATGTTGACTGGTATGGAAAGTGCAAGGTGTGCCGTTGTATAAGGAATTTGTTAAATGGATGATATGCAAAAAGGTAGGGAAAGAGGATTTATTTATTTATTATAAGAGAACAGTGATAGTGAGGTGAAACACTAAAAATACAAGTTTTAAATAGATTGTCTCTATCAAATTTTTCAAACATTATTTCTAAGCAAGCTAAGCCAAAGAATATATTTGGGTTTTGTGAGAATTATTCCTGAGCAAACTAGGCCAGATAACATTTGTATATTGCGAGACAGGGTGCTGCATATAGTTGTGTTTTGTTATAGACAAATATGGACCATTACCTACCCAGGAGAAGCAAAGTTAGAAACACAAACAGTCTGCTATTGTATTTTGTCCTTGCATTATTATAAGTGCTGCAATAAATGCAGCGATGCTTGAGCAAATGAAAATTACATTTGAGAGCATGATGATCTGTTCAAAGTTTGAGTGCATTCCATAATGTAAAATATATATGATCTGGCACTAGATGATGAATGCATTATTTTTCTGTAAGAGTGTGTGAATTATGATTGGGATGAATATCCTAGAAAGTGCCACCTAAGCTGGGCAGTGTTTTGTTTCATGTATAAAAGTTAGTCTTCATAGTCTGCCATGATAGATTCACTTCTTGTGTAATCTCAGTTGCTGCTATTCAGTCTGGAACAATAGAAATACTGTCACAATATGATTTTATTTCTCAGATTTTCTTACATTGTCATAGAACACTTTACAGTAAGAAACAGAAAAAAAACAACACTCTGAGGGTTTACTAAGAAAATTTGAGTAAAATAAGAAAGGTATGACTTTATTAGATTTAAATGATCATTCTGCAATATGTGGAAATTTTGTGTTTATAAGAAAGCCATTAAGATGTTGGCAGCTGAGTGGGCTAAAATTAACATATAGGAGGAAGAACTATTAAAGTTATGACAAGATCATGAAACCATGAGAGAATATTATACAAAATGGCATTAATCATGGCTGGCATTTAAAGAAAAAGGCAAGCAGGAATATTTGATAAAAGAACATTTAAAACAAAGTGAGGAGTGGGAGTATAACATGATTTTGCTTGAATATGAGTAGAAGTTAGTCAAGAAATTTTTGTTATAAAAATGAAATAGTGAGAAAATATGTTACTTAGGACGTAAAGGTATTTTCAAGAGGAAAAAAGGATATGAGACAAATTGATTAAGGAAAGTAGAAATTGTGATGGAGCGTTTTTATGATAAGGGTATTAAAAGAAGTAATAGGCAAGAAGAGATAATGAGAGCTGCATGTCAGTAGATGGCTCAGGTTTACAAAGAAGTTACAGAGCTGGTAGAATGCAATATAAGGTCAGTAAATGAGACATTAAAAAAGGAGAGAGGAGAATATTTATTTGGAAGAATTGTAACGTACATTAAGTAGGTGATAAATATGACTTAAAAACTGGCATCCTATTGTTTCATGAAATGCAGATTATAAGATTTTACAAAAATATGCTAGTTAGGATGATGAATAGTGTGATAGAGGTGATTGCCAAAGGCATGTATTTTGTTCATGGTAGACAGGTAAGGTAGTAACTAATTCTACTCAGAGAGGTCGTAGAGGTTGTAGTGTGTAAGAAGGAAAAGCACCAAGTAGGTGGATTGTAATAATTTTAATGCATTTGATAATTTAATTTATGTGCAGGTTTGGAACATTTTGAGCTGTTATGGTTTTGGTGAAGAGTTTATATATTAAGACTGATACATGAATGCTCCTGGATTATGTTATTGATGCATGAAATGACAGGAAAACTATGATGAACAGGAATGTTCAACAAGGATTTTTTTTTAATAATGAATGCATTGATGGTGATGAATAGTAAAGTTAGAGAAGGTATGTGGGTAACAAAAGATGGACTACAAATTCAAAGTATTTTATCGTGTGCAGATGATGTCATTTTAATAGAGCAAATTTAATTATGGATGGTGGAATTAGGATTGATGAAAAGAGAATGAAGTGTGTAGGACTTGAACTTAAACAGAAGAGTAAGGTGTTGAGGAAAGTAGTGAAGGTGGAGGTATTTATATCACTTTAGGTATAGTTATTTTCTTTTAATCAGAGGAGTGCTGGAACAGAGGAATGGTTATACAAAGAATATAAGAAGTAGTTAATTTGTGGAAAGCTTTTAAACTGTAATTTCAAAAGGAAGTGTATGCTATAAACGCTACCTTAACAGGTATTTATATGCTGGATGGTAAAAATAAAAAAAGTGCTTAATGCATTATTTTCCTTTCCAGGTTGGGGGTTCAAGGCTTAGTCCTGGTTAAAAGGGATGTGGTGCATAATGATGACGATAAAGGAGTGTTGGGGATTTTGCATCCAGTACTTTTGTTTTTCAGTTTACTTGCATTTCTACTGTCGTTGTTGTTGTTGTTGTTATTATTGTTATTGTTTTGAGGATGAAAAAGCACATTCATATATGAAAATAAGAGGGATACTGGGATAGCCTTAAGAAAAGAACGAGAATAAGAATAAGAACAGGAAAAGAAGGAGTGACTTCCAAGATGGTTGCACAGTGAGTAACAGCTTAATTTCAGCTCTCCCAGTGTGAAAACAGATTGTCAGAAATGACAGCAAGTAAACTTGTATATTTTGGGTAACATTTTGGGTAAATTTCAGTAACTGGCTAGTAAGTGTACTGCCTGGATGCTAGCAGAATAGAAACTCAGAGAACCTGAGAGAAAATCAATCACAAAAGGTAAGGAAAAACACTGACTGCTGAGAATTTTGCAGCTGTTCAGCAAAAAGTGCAAGCTCCAACTTTGGTGCAAAACATGACTTCCAGTAACCTAGAAGAAAAAATAAGTCAAATGTACTCAGAGCTGATTAAAATAAACAAAACACTGATGGAGTATATCAACTAAAATAAAAGAATGGAAAAATAGAAGAAGCTTTAAACAGATATTCAGTTGAGGTGATAAAACTGCAAAAAATCATAGGTCAAAATGAAGAAAAGGCTGGCTGAATATGAGACTGCACCAGAAGGGATGTTTCAAAAAAACTGAAATTTTCTGCTGTGCCAGAGAAGATGAAAGAAACAGATTGTATTAATTTTATGAAAGCACAAATAAGCAACTGGACTGGTAACCCACAGCACTTGCTAATTTAAAAGGGCACATCATGTGTACGCTCCAAATATGGCCATGAGAAAGCAACCTAGAGCTTTAATGGTAAAGATAGACTCCTACCAGCAGAAAGAGTTAATTTTTGACAAAACTGTAGCAGAAGGACAACTTACTAAAAGTGGAAGACAACAGTGTTTTGTAGAAAATGATTTTTCACTGTGCACCAGGCAGAAGAGTAAATTTATTCTACTAAACAGGAGAAATTGAGAAGCAGGCATAAGATTCAAATTGCCGCACCCAGCAATTTTTAGAATATTCTTTCTTGGAGAGACAAAATCAATTTTTTATGCAGAATATGCTAAGGAGGAGATACAAAAGTTTGTCCAACAACAAGTGAGCTGTGAAATAGAAGGAGATTTGGCTTCTTGTTCTTCTAGTAATAAAGACCATGGAGAGACTGTGGCAGTGAAACCTTTTCCAATGTTTCAATTGAAAATGCTTGAGAGACAGAAAAGGTACAAGAGTTGACTAGAAGAACCAAGAGTTCACTGGAAATGAAGCTAAGACTATATTTTGGAGATGGAGATAAACAGGAATAAAACCATCAATTCAGAAATTTAAAAATAAATATGGGATTACAAACCATTAATTACATTTGTAAAATATGATAGAACAAGAACACATGGAAATATTGGACTTTCCTGACTTTGTTAAACTTGTAGGGACTCTAAAGCCTATTCTCTATCATTAATGTTTGGAGGAACACTTAGGAGTAGGGGAGAGGAGGTAGAGAGTTAACTGTAAGTAAAACAAAATTTTGCTCTTACTAATATTTCTATAGAGCTTAATATAATCTTCAAGCTATAAAGCAACATTTTCTCAGTTTTTTCAAGTGTAATGAGGATACAAAAGTAAACACGTGCCCCTATTTTTTCTTCTTTTCTCTTTTCTCTTTGTTCAATTTTAAATATTTAAGCACTGCTATGTAAAAAAAGAAGAAATGTCTGCTCAAAAGAGTATGCTGCAAGAAAAAAAAAATATTTTTCTCATTCTTGCATACAGGAATGACTAGATTAAGGCCCTTGCCTTGATCTAGTAACATGTTTTAAGAGAAAGCAAATACATAAAAAAGAACATTGAATATAATAAAGCATTCCTCTAGCAAATAAATAAATAAATGCCTGTAGAAGCAACTCTGTATTGTGTTCTTATACCTCCATGGAGACAATCTGATAAAGAACAATAAAAAGAGAATACTTCTTCCTTTCAATAGCTAAATGATAATGGTTTCTGAAAGCATTCAAGTGTTTTTCTGTTCTTAGAGAGCAATAAAGATAAGACAAAACCAGACAGCACTCAGTAGAAGCATAGGCTATACCATGTGTCTCAGCATGAATAACCTTCCTTTTAGGTTAACCCAATTCTGTGAGTGTGGCTTTCAGTTTGTTACAGAAGACACATTTTAAATGAACTGAATATGTGAATTTGGTAAAGAAAGGATTCCAGGACACTTATTTAGCAGAATACCTGGGACAAATGAAAAGATGAACACTTCTTTTAATTGCAATAGAAGCTCCAATAGTAATAGAAGAGGATACATAAGATAATAATGCATCTACTATGCATTTGCATAATTTTATACAAACAAAACAATGTTATTATTGACCTATTGAACTATATCAATGTAAAATTATGTTACTAAGCTTCTTTTTAATGCAACTTTAACTTTATGCATGTAACCCAACATATGTGAATCTTTTTGCTATAACTGCTATTATATCAATATTGTTTAAAATTGTACTTGTTTAAAAATCTACTACTGGAGCTTTTCTCCTCGGGTCGCCAATGAAAATGGGCCACAAGCCCAGTTGGACAAACCTGGTTAACAAATGTCAATAAATAAATAAATAATAAATAAATAATGGTAGATTTGTACTACAAATGGATTACTGGCAAGGGAGGAATATTAAACTGGCATGTATTTATATTCCACCTAAAACTGCTATAATAAAGCTTAAGAAAATTCTGGAAGAAATAATCAGTTTTTATCAGGGGATATTACTTATAGGTGGGGACTGGAATTTGATTTGCAGCACTGAATGGAAAATATAACAAATGAGGGTAGATTTTTGAAGAAAGTTATGAAAATATTTGGCATGGAAGATGTGAGCTCAGTAGAAGGAGTTTGGAGTAAATTTACTTACTATTCCCCAAGATGCCAAAACCCAGCTAGGCTAGCCAGAACTGTTTATTAATTTATTTATTTATTTAACATTTGTGTGAGGAATATAATAGCTGGTGAGCAAAAATGAGTTGGCTGTATGTTAGTAGGTTATGGAGTTCTAGCCAGTGCAGTTGTCTCAGGGATTGGCAGTGATGAGAGCGGGATTTGGAGTTGTTAGCGAACTTGGCAATTTTATTGTAACACGTGCTGAGTCTATTAAGGTTAGCCTTGTTTAATCCTGTAAGCACCGTGGATGCATATAGAACTGTGGATAAAAGATGAGTTCTCGCTAAAGTGACCATGGCTTCAGTGGAGAGGTAACGTTTGCAACGATATAGGGCTCCTAGTTTTTTGTGAACTTTGGATACTGTAAGAGCAATATGTTTGTCATATTTTAGATTTTGAATTTCAGGTAGTCATCCAATAGAGGCTGTCCAATTCAAAAAATCCACAGGTCTCAGCTGTTCGCTTCAACAGTTTATTATAAAACAGACACACAGCACAAGAAATGTCGGATTAAGCGCTTTCATCTCTTATCCAGAGACTTCATCAGAATGATTTTAGATTTTGATCAATAGTAAGACCAAGCAGTTTGGCATGTGGCACTGGTAATATTGGAGTGTTATTGGAAGAGGTGATTGAGAAAGACATACAGGGGTTGACCATTTTAGTGGGATGAAAGAACATTAGTTAGGTCTTTTTTGGGTTAATATCAGTTGGGAGTCATTTAGCCAAGTCTCTATTTCAGTGAATGTCTGCTGGGTTTTGGTATGTAGAAGTTACAAAGTAATGTACATTTATTTGAAAGTTTTGATATGCATCCAATAACTATTTCAGATCACGTGCCAATAATAACTAAAATAAAAATGCAGTGTAATGAAATAAAAATGAGACACTGGCACTTCCCCGTGTATCTGTTGAAAGAGAACATAGACATTTCTTCTGAAAATATAGTTAGGGATTGGGATAAAATTAAAGTTGAGTTTAAAAATAGGGTGGAAATAAAAGAACAACTGATATGGTTAAGAAGTAACAAGAATTATATGGAGGGAGTGACAAATTTTAAAGTATTGCAGAACTATGGGAATCTCAGAGAAAAAGAAGTGGAGCAATTGCAGAATGCTAAACAGAAGATAAAGGATTTTCTCAATAATATACACAAGTTTAGAAAGATTGCTGTTAAGCTACTGTTTATGATAATAACAAAAGAGCACAAACAATTTTAGTACAATGACTCAGGCAACAAAAAGTAGAAAGGGTTGTCACCAAGCTTAGGGAGCCTATAACAGGGAAGATAGCAAGAGATACTGTAGATGTACTAGAAATATTTTGGGAATTTTATGAAAGTCTGTATAAAGCAGAAAAATATGGAGATCAAGATAGGGTACAAATGGAAATGTTTATGGAAGAATTCTGATGAAATCCCCAGGAGGGGATGAAAGCGCTCAATCTGTATCTGTATATTTAACTGCGGAATAAAAGACTGTAAAGCGATTCCTGGCATCGACAGTGGTTTATTGGAATTATTTATGGAAGAATTAAATATGCCAAGATTAGAGGTAAATGAGGCTCAGTTAATAACAGTTAGGATAGGAGGAGATGAGATAAAAATGGTGATGTATAACCAATCTGCAGGAAAGTCCCCAGGAATAGATGATATTCCTGTGAAAGTTGGGAAGCTAGGCGTGAAAAATTACAAAGATCTGAAAGATTTTGTTGAACAGTATTTTAAGAGGAGACACACCAACATCCTGGAAGAAAAAGGTGATGGCTGTAATACCTAATGAGGTTAAAGACCCATCAGATCCAGCTTCATACAGTCTCATTTCAATCCTAAGCCATGATTATGAAAAGTGTATGTCTGTGATTGCTAAAAGAATAGCAAAGGTGATGCCAAAACTGATAGATGTGGATCAATGTGGTTTTGTGTAGGGGAGGCAACATTTGACATTAACAGAACATTGATGATCCAGAGGGAAGCAGAATGTAAGAAAATACCACTGTTGTTGGTGGGTCCTGATGTAGAGAAAGCATTTGACAGAGTAAGCTGAGAGTTTATGAGCAGGGAAATGAAAGCATTTGTATTCCCTGATAAAATTATAAGGTTGACTAGGAGGATATATGAAGGATCAGAGGAGAATTTTAAAGTGGGTGAGTTCCTCTCTGACAATTTTTATTTGAGGACAGGAACCAGGCAGGGGTGTCCTCCTTCCCCTTTGTTGTTTGCATTATATTTAGAACCACTGGCAAAGAAAATAAGAGACCCAGAAATTCAAGAGTATAATTGGTATGAAAGTCAAAAAAAGCTGGCCCTATTTGCAGATGTTATTATTTTATACCTGATAAAACCAGAAAAGTACATTTCAGTGCTGTGGAACATTTTGAGGCAGTTTCAGAGCCTTTCAAGATATAAAATGAATGAAACTAAAACAAAGCAATAACTGTAAATTATTTACCCAGACACAAACTGGTTCAACAATATCCATATTTCTGGGGACATGATAAAGTGCTTACAGTATGTATTAAAAAGAATTACAGTGTGGCAGCTAAGATTATGTGGGAAGAGACTAAAGAAAAGATAATACAAAAACTGAGAAACTGGAAGCTCTGTTATATGGATATGGATAGCAAGATACAAGCAATTAAAATGTTTTAGTCCCTTTAGTTTTATACACATCGGGCATATTTTTATCAACCAGAAGAGAAGCTGTGGATAGCAACTAATAAAGAGCACAAGGATTTTATCTGGGATGGGAAGATGTCAAGAGTTAAGAGGGATAAACTGATCACTTAGGTTAGATCAGACCATAAAAAAAATCACTCTGGATATCCACACCTAACCACCACCCCCAACAAAGGAAACCACAGTTTCATCTTACTTAAGACAGAGGTGGTAAGTTTCACAGCCCCCATGCTAATGGATAACACTGCCCAAGATGCAGAAACCTTTACAAATGCACTCTATGAGCACCTACAAGGGTGCATGGATCGTGCCATCCCTAGCAAAACCAAGACTCACTCCTCTAACAGAAGGAAACCAGTTTGGTGGACCCCTGCAATAAACAGGCTATACAATAGAAGGAGGAAACTAGTTGAGAAAAAAAGCAAATCCCAAGAAGGAAAGACATCCCTGATCAGTATCAGTAAGAAACTAAGGTCCCTCATGAAATCATCCAAGGATAACTTCGAGAGAAAAATAGCCAAGGATTCAAAAGATGACCACAAAGCCTTTTTAGCTATGTTAAGAATCTAAGTGGCAACTCACAGATATGCACTGAACTAGTGCAAAATAGCACAAAATGTACTGAACCTACTGATATTGCCAACATCCTGGCAGATAGATTCAGTGAAAACTTCACCTCCAAAAGGGCCCACAACAATACCAGAAAAGTGTAGTGTCCCAAAAATCACAGACGCACAGGTGAAAACAGCCCTTTCAAAAGCCAAAAACACAGCGTCAATAGGACCAGATGGTGTCACAGGCTGCATCTTGCATGGCCTACAGAACGAACTAACCCCCCCACCTAAACATGAGGGTTCAACCTCAGCCTCTCCATAGGCTACGTGCCCATAGAATGGCACACAGCAACAGTTATTCCTCTCCACAAAGGAGGGGCCACAACTGACCCTGGTAACTATTGCCCCATAAGCCTGACTAGCCTGGTCTGCAAGGCTATGGAGCGTATCATCGTGGAACTCATTAACAAAGACATTGGGAACCTCCAAACCCTTGACCCGACCCAGTTCGGCTTTGTTAAGGGCAGATCATGCCTACTAAACCTGGTTGACTTCTTCAAGACAGTCACCAAGGACATAGACGAGGGAAAGATGGTTCACACAGAACTACCTTGACCTTGCCAAGGCTTTCGACACCATTCCCCACTCGGGTATTAGCGAAAAACTCACCAGTCTGAACATAAACCCCTACACCAGAGATGGGTTGCCAACTGGCTTGGAGACAGAAGTCAAATGGTAAGAATAGCGGGCACCAGGTCCGACTCTAAACCAGTCACAAGTGGTGTCCTGCAAGGCTCGGTCCTGGGACCCCTACTGTTCGGCATATACTTCTCAGAAGTACAGGCAAACACAGGAGGACTATGGCTAACCAAGTTCACCAATGACTGCAAACTGGGAGCCATAATTGACTCTCTGGCTGACACGGACATCCTCCAAAAGGGCCT
Source organism: Protopterus annectens (assembly GCF_019279795.1). Lineage (NCBI taxonomy): Eukaryota > Metazoa > Chordata > Ceratodontiformes > Protopteridae > Protopterus > Protopterus annectens. The sequence goes on from NC_056739.1 coordinate 547,458,322, forward strand.
TACTGAGACAGACACCTGGTGTCAAAGTCATGGCCTCAAGTTAAATGCCAAAAAATGCATAGTCATCCCATTTGGGAAAAACAAAACACCCACAAATTACCACATAGGTGGCAGCCCCCTTAATACAGAAGAGGTAAGAAGAGATCTGGGGACCCAGGTAGATAGTAATCTCTCCTTTGACAATCATATTGCCAAAGTAGTTAGGAAATCCTTCTATGTGGCCCATCTAATTACTAAAGGGTTTGCATCTAGAAATAAAGAGGTTATAGTGCCCCTCTACTCGTCACTCATTAGACCCATCATAGAGTAAAATGCCCCATTTGGGATGTACCTCACAAGACACTTCCTACAGATGAAAGACCACAAAAGTACCTCACCAAGAGGTTTACTGGCCTCAAACATATGTCCTATGCAGCCCAACTGAAAAAACTCTGGCTGTACTCAGTGGCATATCGCTTATTCAGAGGTGATCTCTGCCTGACTTACAAAGCCATGTCCAACTCAGAATTGATGGACATGCTCCACCTAAAGAAATCCAAGTCACTGCGAGCCACGTGCTCTAGTGAGCTAAATCTTGCCACAACAATGAATAGAACATGCTGGAGGGATAGAGTCCTGTCACAGAGACTCCCCATGCTTTGGAACAAAATTCCAAATTACACCAAGCAGAGCCCCTCACTAACACTCTTCAAGAGAAACCTTGACGAGTGGATGGGTAACAGAAAATACACCCCTGGGATCACTTCATTGGCTCTGCTTGACAGAGAATCAGTTAATTAATCAATGGGGCAGTGAAAGCCGACACACTCTGGCTAGGCTTATAAATGCCCTCAGGCAGATAGCCTAGTACCTACCTATGAACCTATGAGCAAGGCAGTTTGGGCTTACCGAATTTGAAGGGGCATTTCAGAGCTACACAGTTAGGGCTTCTCTGCTATATATAACACCAGCAGAAACCTATAAATCAAAGTGGAAAGGGATGATGATGAAACAGGGTGGAAGCTCAAGAAACAAGAGAGACCAAGATTTTGGATGTAGATACTCAAGGAAAATAATAACAACCATACAGAACATTGTAAAGTAGCAGAAAGTATTCTAAGAACTTAGCCAACACGGGGATGGAGAAAGGAGATTTTGTCAATAGGGACGACTGCAATTAGGGATACAGACAATAGGCAAGAGGGGGCTGGAATTTATTGGAGAAAACTGGCAAAAGAACCAAGGTATTGTGGGGGGGGGTGCAGACCATCTTTAGCAAAGTAAAGTGTTTTGTTAACCATGTCAACCCCTAGATATTGGATTCCTCATGGACTGACACTAGAAACTATAATTTTTTGTTCATGCTGTGGCATAATCCTCGGTGAAAGTAAAATGCTGCTTAATGCAAGCCATGTACCTGCATGTGACACGCATTCAGAGAGATCCATGTTTCTTTTCATATGGTCCAGCGAGGTACACCTCAGGTCATTTACCCCACAAGGACTAGGATAGTCATATTGGCACCTGTGGTGTACTGATTTGAGTGCATTCACACTATTGTGGATCCTAGCTCTGGGTAGGTAAATAACCATAATCTTCCTTGTCCAGCCTGGTAAAAGGAGCATCTGTGATTAGAGAGACAGAGGTAATAGAATGGGAAGAGGCCTAGAATTTATTTGGACTGCAGGCTAGAAATTGCCTTCCCTATTAAAGACTGATATCAGAGTATAGGCAAAGAGAAATAAATAGGGGGATCCTAAGCAAAACGTTTTTAGTAGAATCTAGAACAGATGCTGCTGCTAAAAAAGGAATAATTCATAGAGCATACAAAATATTGCATGGTAACTATAAGAATCAATCAGGGAAGGTTCGAAAGGATTAGATAAGCAATTCAGAAAGAAACAATGGGGGTATATATTTGTCTCCCAAATATGCAACTAAGTCTAGAAGATTTAGGATCTTTGCTTGGAGGTGTTTACATAAGTATTTTTATAGCCCAAGTAGACGGTAAAGAATTTTCCTGAGGTAGACAGCAAATGTTGGTGTGATGGGGAAGAAAGAGGTTATTGGAAACATATTTTCTGGGAGTGTAATGAGTTGGTAGACTTTAAAGATTCCCTGCAGACTGCGCTATCAGAGAAACTGGGGAAGCAAACTGGTGTAACTAAGGAAATTATTTTTTTGAAATATGATACAGAATCAGAATTGCCTAAACATAGTAAGGCCTTGCTAAGTCTAATTATGGTGGCTGCCAAAAATCCAATTACTGGACAATGGAAATTAAAGCCTAAACCAACTTTACTAGATGTACTGAATATAGTAATAGAGATAAAACAACTGGAACTTGGATCTTTAGAAAAGAGTAGAAAGAAATTACAAAAACATGGGAATTGTGAGAAGAGTACAAGCAGAGGAAGAATGAGGTTGAAAAGAAGACAGGATTGAAATGAGTTATGTAATGTTTGAGTGACAATGACTGGATAGAATATAAGTGGTATATAATGTTTGCAACTAAAATTATGTCAATATGGTTTGTTTGCATTTATATAAATGTATGATTGGTTATGTCATATGTGATAATGTAATATAAAGATGTTTCTTGTTTAAAAAAAGAAGAATAGGAAAAGAAGAAATTAGAGAATAGCAGAATAAATGTTTTGTGTGGAAATTGGGTATATATCATTAAGAGAAAGATAGAAAGGCATGATACAAGATAATGAAGGAGGTTTACTTACAAAATCTTACAAAATAGGTATGAACATTTAGATTATATGATAAAGAACGCATACAAAAAAAGAAAGATGGTCCAGGTTCAACACTAGAATTCTGAAACAAGGAAGTTGATTACATAGATTTTATAGATGGAGGAGGATACATCAGAAAGCCTAGAAATAGTTTAAAATTTTATCATAAAGTATCTGCAAACTAAAACAATTCAATTATTTTATTAGTTTTGTTTTACTTTTGTGAAATACTGCAACTACTGCTAATGGTAAATTTTCCATAATATCAAATACGACCACTCAGGGTTGCACAGAAACATTCAACATCTTAACTTGGGAGTCGGTTTATCCTAGCAGTGCCATTATCTTGTGCATTTCTTAGATCTGCTTATTCATTCAGATTATGAACATTTCAGCATACATTTTCTAGTAACCTAAGCTGCTAGAAAAGATCATTTTGATGTATCACTCTCTGGCAAACTGGATACTTAAAATTGTTGAGAAGAGAGACTACACAGCAGCTTCAAGGCTGTTTGTTTCTTATCTAAAGCAACTGTACTCCAATCGGTGCTGCTGCATATCATGAATCAAGTTAGGCACAGTGTAATATATTGCTAGTATAAAACTAAATTTCTGCAGTGGCACTAATAAAAATGTCTGCAGTAACACAGCTTATTTTGAGACTAACATTTGCAGTGCTAATTTAACTATAGTGTAATAATATGAATATCAGTGCTACAAAAACAGGCATATTCATACTCATCTTACGAGAGACTCACATCACATGCATGCATGCAGGTCCCTATACTCCTCCCGTCAGCTCACCAATTACATTGTGATGCCCCTACACTTGCCCAGTAATCAAGAAGCCTCAATCCTCACCACTAGCACCAGTGAGGGATGTACACATTCGGAGGATGACAAGTACACACACAGTAAAGTACAATTTCCCTTAAGACACTCCTGGGGAAGGCTGGCACAGATTCACTAGCTAGGCCCCCTTCTGCCCAGATTATATGGTAGTACCAGCTCCCACCAACCAGCTCTTTATCAGCTACTATAAGGCCCTTTCCAAAGGGTGACCAATTCTACTGTGTAATGTTACTGTTATCCAAATGGTAAGTGTGACCAACAGCAAGGCTATTGGAGTGGCCTATACAGTATCACTGTATACATATGCAAGTACTTTAAGAGCTAAAATATCTGTAAACAAACCAGCCACAATTAAAAGGTTTAAATATATTTAATAATAAATAATAAAAGAACAAAACAGTACTCAATAACTCAACACAGTGACAACAGAGTTCAGAAGCACAGGAAATATTTGAAAATAACATTGCAGGATAGTCTCACATAAATACAGAAAACATTAATCTAATTTTACTAAGTCCCTATCTATCTCTAAGAAAAATCACTGTAATCTAAGTCTTACTAACAGAGCAAAGCAAATGCAGATGAGAAGTGCTGAAGATGGATGTTTTGGGTCCAAAGACAAGCTACAAAATGCCCAGACTCACTCTCTGAGATAGTTCTTAAGTTACTACCAAACATTTCTGATGGGTTATCTCAGATTACATCATTATTTTTCACCTCTGTGTCAAAAATACTTATTTTTCAGACGTTTGCCCGGAACTGGAAGTCGTAAAACAGTTAAACACTTTTACCTTTGAAACCTGTAATTATTTATTTTTCCAGACAATAGAAAGAATTTCTAGCTGCAGACATTATGTCTCCTAGCTGAGATAAACACCATCATAAACAAGTCACTTATTTTCTTACAGTTTCCAAGCTAACTCTGTTCCAGTAGGGTACACTGTGGTTACATTCTTGAAGCTCAGCACTTAACATACAGTTTAACACACACTTCTGCACCAGCAGTTTAATACACACATAACATATAGTTCTCTTACATTTGTAAGACAAGCCAATGGATCATATTAATATTCACAAATGACATAGAATTATTTACAAAATTCTAGCTAGCTGGGCTGGCAGCCTTCACATATGTAAAGAGTGGCTATCAAGAATATATTGCTGCAGACTTTTCTAAAACTGCTTACACATTCAAATCCCTGTGCAATATAAATAGCACAGTAGAATGCAAAAGAAAACTGAGCCAATTATAATTAATCAATAATGCAGTAATAAATTAGTTAAAATTTGAATAGCTGTTTTGGCAGTGGTATCATTTTAATCTTAGTTTTATATGTTTTGTCTAGTCTATGCAATTTCCTTTGCTACAGACTTTTGGAAATTCAAAATGATTTAGGGATGGTGGCATCTGAAATGTATGAAATGGTTTAACACTAGCATTAACAGCATTAACAGCCACAGTCAGTTATTAAGTATGTGATATCCTCAATACTCCATAATTGAATAGAATTGCTGAGGTTGTATAGTCTGATTTGAAGTGCCAATGCACCAAGTTTCCAAATGGTGACACTACTTGCAAACCAAAATAAATGTGGAGTCCATTTGCTATCATCTCCTCTGGCTTTTGTTTGTATTTTAAATCAAGTTCAGTAAATGTGTGCTCATTTCTGCCCATTTCTGGGACCATTTCCCATCTTCAGTATTGTCACTGTTTCACTGCACATCAGGGGAACATGCCTCTGATAATCTTAACAGCTCCTACAATAAATTCCCTAATAAAAACCTCAAATTCCTCACCATCAATGCCCAAAGACTATTAAATAAAATTACCCTCTTTCATGCCTGGCTCAATCACAACCAACCAGATATTTTAGCTATCTCTGAAACCTGGCTCAAACCTCATATAAATGATTCTGAATTCCTTCCACCTGGATTTCACTCTCTCTGATCTGATCGCCTAACTAAAAGAGGTGGTGGTGTAGCTTCTTAAATGCTGAACTTGTCATTGGCCTACTAAAACTTAACACCCACAAAAGCATCTGTATCATCTCCCTCTACATTCCTCCTGGCAACAACATCAACACCCTAGAAGACATTCTCTCCTGGACCTCCTCCAACATCAGACTAGAAACCTTCATTCTAGGAGATGTAAATATTGACTGGGGAAAAATCAATAACCCCAATCCTACATTAACAATTAACCTATTTACCTTTACTCAACTCACCACCTCCATCACTAGACCTAACAAAACACACACCCCTGGCTCCATACTCGACTGGATCCTAGTAACTCATCCCAATAAAACCATCAATTCAGGAGTCATTCCTGACTCTCTAGGAGACCATCTCCCTGCCTTCACCATTCGAGCTACTCCCACCTCCTCTCACTTCCATAAATATATCTCTACTCGCAACCTTTCTAACTTTAACCCCAACACTTTAATTGATTCTCTCAAACTAATCAACTGGAATCCCCTAAAAATTCTACCACTAGACTCAGCCATCGACTACTTTAACTCAACATTCCTAACAATCCTTAACTCCCAAGCCCCAATAAGAAATAAACGGGTCAAAACTAAAACCTCACGCTGGCTCACCAAAGATACAAAAAACACCATGCTACAAAGAGATAAAACCTGGAAAACCTACCTCCATAACAATCAACCTGAGACTTTATTAAAATATAAACAGTTGAGAAACCTAGTCAAAAAAATTGTCCTAAGGGATAAAAAATCATACCACCTAAAACTACAAGAAAATCATGCAAAAAATCCCAAACACTTCTGGAACTCTGTTAATTCCCTCTTAAGGCCTGGAACAAAAAACAATCCCGGTCTTGATACTAGTAAATCTGACTCAGAAATTGCCACACAATTCAATTCCTTCTTTACCTCTTCAATAGCTGAGCTCATTAAGACATTCACCAACAATAATCCTCCTCCCGTCTCTGCCCAATCCTCCCCTCTCTCCCCTCCCTACCCAAATTTTGAACTTAAACTGGTCTCCATCAACAAAATATAAAAACTCCTCTTTAAACTAAAGCCCTGCTCTAACGCCCCTGATAGCATTCCCTCCTCCTTCCTAAAAATAGCATCAGATGCTATTGCTCTGCCTATCAGCATCCTGATCAATAGATCCATACTCGAGTCCTATGTTCCTAAACTTTGGCGTACTGCTTATATTTTCCCTCTCCACAAGGGTTGCAAAAATAACATTGTATCTAACTTTCAGCCCATAGCCATCCTCTCCCCTATCTCCAAAATTCTTGAAAAATGCATCCATCTACAGCTCTTACCATTCCTTACCAAACATCAACTACTTTCCCCCACCCAGCATGGTTTCCGCCCTGGACATAGTGCTAACTCTGCCCTGCTCTCCTTCTTACATTTCGTCAATTCAGCCTGTGACTCTGGAGATTTAGTATCTTCTGTCCTGCTAGACCTTTCTAAAGCCTTTGATACCATCTCCCATACCCACCTCCTAAACCATCTCTCGAAACTTAACCTTTCCCAAGCAACCATTTCTTGGTTCTCTAGCTATCTTTCTAACAGGTCCCAAGCCGTGAAATGGGGCCAAGCCACTTCCTCTTTCCTCCCACTGGTGTACCCCAAGGTTCCATACTTGGTCCTCTGCTATTCAACATCTTTATTAATGACTTCCATAAAGCCATTCCCAACTCCAAAATTGTTCAATACGCTGATGATTCCACTTTGATTTGTAGTGCCCCCAACCTAGCTGAGCTCCAATCTCTAACCCAAAATGCCTTTTCTACCACTGAAGATTGGATGCTCCAAAACCACCTCTCTCTTAATGCCAACAAAACCAAGATCCTTCTATTCTCCCCCTCCAAATCTTTCCCTCTAGATGAAAACTCCCTTCACATCACTAGTCATAATAACTCAGAAATAGAGATCGTACACTCTTCCAAACTTCTTGGTGTCACCATAGACAGTCAGCTAAAATTTAACTCCCACATTCAGCAGAATATCAAAAAAACACACATAAAACTTGGCCTACTTTACAGAAATCACCACTTCCTCTCTCCTTCCTCTAAGCTAACTCTTGCCACTACCTATCTTCTTCCCTCTCTCATGTATGGCTCTCCCTTGCTCACTAACCTATCCTCCTCACTTACCTCCAAACTAGAGATATGTTACAACAACATTTCTCGATTTGCCACAGGCGTCAAATCCTCCTCACACCATTGCAATTCCCTTCATTCCCTTAACTGGCTTGAACTGCCCAACCTACTTGACTTTCACCAACTAACCACAGCATACAAATTAGTTTTCCAACCCTCAAACTGCCCGGCACTATCCAACATACTGCAACCATATTCCCCTCCCAGACCTCTTAGATCCTCTCACCAGAACCTGCTGACCATTCATAAACCCAAGAGCCCAGCTGGCCAGCTACTCTTATCCTGTACCCTAGCAAAAAAATGGAACTCTCTTCCCTCCAGCCTACGGACCTGCAATAACCTCAATAGCTTCAAATCTCAACTTCATTCCTACTACTTACTTAACAGGAAATGCAACTGCTCTCTTCCTCCTTTGCCTCTCAAACTCTCCTCTCTCCTTACCCCTGGCTAACCTCTCCTTACTTCTCAACCTCTCCTCTCCTAACCCACTTTTAATTATTAATTTGTTTCTTATAACAAATTACTTCCGCCAAATTCTATACTATATACTCTCTTCTTCTGAACTGTTTGTTCATTCTGCTGTTTGTTTATCACATTGACATTGAATCAAACTGTTTGTGTCTTTTGTTTGATCTTTTTATTATGTACTATGTATTTTTATACTATGTATGTTTTACTTTGATTTTAAAATGTATCTAATTAGATTTGTGGAGCTTTTCTCCCCAGGCCTCCACTGAAAATGGGCTCCCTGAGCCCAGTGGACCTCCCCGGTCATCAAACAATAAATAATTAAATAAATATATATATCTTGGTAGATCTATCCACATGATTTTGGCTATACTTTTCTCTGTTCTCCACAAGTCACATTGCTTAAGGAAATCAGCATCCAAGTCTCTATTTCAAATTATTCCATGATGTCATGCCCATTCCATTGTAGCAAAGTAGGCAAAGTGTCCACATCAGTTGTGCATCCATATTGCTATTCTTGCCTCCATGGGTTTCTCTTTAGTGCTTTTTACTGGTACCATTTCTGGCTACACTTCCTTCCATTTGTGTTAAAGAGCATATGGTCATCTATAATGTCTCACTTGTATTTTACATTGCTGAGCTTTGTCCCATATTTTTTGCCAGTCTTTTGAACCTCTCGATCATGGCTTAAGTAGAATCTTCCAGTCAGGTTGTCTGTCCTTTATATATTCCCCAGCTGCTGATGTACATATAAACATAATTCAAAGGCATCACATTACTGTTAGCTAGAATTACTGAGCATAAGTCAGCTTGATTACTGGAACCTGTTGAATCTTCATTGCATAGTACAGTCTCATTTCCCAGGTATGGAGCCAGGCACCATCCACATGCTACCATTTGTGCCAGTTTTAGCAAAACCATCAGTGCATCTCCTTTGGATTTCTTTGGACTGTATTTCCCCATGTGTTTCATCTGTATTTCATTGCAATATATTTCCCCATCTGTCCCAAACAAAAAGGAGCTAGGTTAACACCATCTCCTCTGGCTTTTGTTTGTATTTTAAATCAAGTTCAGTAAATGTGTGCTCATTTCTGCCCATTTCCGGGACCATTTCCCATCTTCAGTACTATCACTGTTTCATTGCACATCAGGGGAACATGCCTCTGCTAATGGAATCCCTAGCAAACCATACTTCTCACATTCATCATCATCAGATGGACAATCACCATCCCAGCTGAATGGCTTGAACCCTGGTTTATACACCAGTGATCACAAAGTTCTAGAACAACAACAAACAGATTAAGCTAGTGTTTGCTTCCTCAGCAGATTGCTCTAATTTTTTTAAAATATCTGTATCTAAATGGTGCTTATGTTCATATTATTTATAGTTTTCTTCTCTTGTGACCATTTCTAGTGAATTATTTTAGTTTATGTGTGGTGTGTCTGCATGTCCTCCCTGTGTTCATGTGGGTTTTTCCTGGTGCACTGATTTCCTCCCACATTCCAAAGACATGCAGTTAGTGGACTGGACACTTTAAACTGACCATAGGTATATGTGTGCATATGTATGTTGTATGGAAGAACAACCATGGCAGGGCTAGCCAAATGTCAATGTGAACCTTGGCTCTAGATGATTGTCAGCGTTTAAGTGACACCTCAACCCCATGTGTAAAAAGGCTGTATGGATAGATAGATAGATAGATAGATAGATAGATAGATAGATAGATAGATAGATAGATAGATAGATAGATAGATAATGTTAATGCTGTTAAAAACAGCCAACTGGTTGCTACCTTCCATGCTTAATCTTTTTCCTTGTTCATCTGATTTTAAATTTCATAAACCTTTTGCCTTGTCATCTGAATTTAGATTCAGATCAAATATCTGCAGCAGTAATAATAAAGCTAAATTTCTGCAGTAGCATTGCTTAATATAAGACTAAATGCTGCATTGCTCACTTTACCTATTATATGAAATTTGAAATTATGGATCTACTTTTACTCAATGAATTTATACTTCTTTGAATCGAAAATTGCCGACTCCACTACAGTGTAACACCATTCAGCCGAAACCATGGACTACCAAATTGCTTTCTATGGGAAATGAACCAATTGGCCACCAGGGAAAAAAAGTCAACAGAAAGAAATTAAACCCACCCAAGTGGGGGGCTTCGCTCCCCACACCCCCCTAACTAAATATACCACCTCCAAGATTGCACTACTCTGGGGAAAAGGCCAAGATTCACCCTGGTAGCCAAGTGGTTCGTTTCCCAGGGGAAGCAGTTTGGTAGTCCGTGGTTTCAGTTGAATTGTGTTTTGCTGAAGTAGAGTCGGCAGTTTCTGATTCGAAGAAGTGCAAATTAGTTGAATAAAAGTAACCCCCAAATTTTACATATATGTGATATAGAATCATACAAATTCATACTCTGCTTATGAGGGGCTCAAACTACATGCAGAGGCAAAGATTGTGCCCCCCCCCCCCATAGAAATATACAATTACATTTCAGTGGAGGGAAGGTCATGGTTGATGATTCTAAGTAATGTGTCAGAAAAGAGAAATACAAAATACATGTTGTTTTGAGATGTACCCTGATCAGGGACTAGCAGGAGAATAAAAATTGCAAGTTATATAAAATGTATAATATTGGCAGAAATATGATATTATATGGAGATTATGAAGGAAGTGGGAGAGGCAAGTACAGAAAGTAGACTTTTTGTTGTGGTAGGTTTAATGAGACTGGTATAATAAAAAATATAATCTGAAAGATATAAAGAAACTATGATTCTGGCTATGGTAAAAAGAGTGGGATGGATAAACAATAAGTTTAAAGATACAATTTCTGTTTTTCTTTTCTTGTCAGAGGTCACTATGCATATGTTTAAAACTAAATATCTGAGCTATGTAAGGATTTATTTATTGCAGGTGTAGGTTTGTCTTAATTTTATGATGTGTATAACGAATAGCCCCTTACTCTTTCAATAAGTGCTGTTGGATCTTGCACATTAATTGGAACTACTTCTAACTCAAACAGATAGGAACCCAGCTTACCATCTCATCTGAAGGCTGGCAGCAACGTAAATGCAGGTTCCCGTTATACGGCACTGAAGTGTGACCATGAGTGTGGTCAGAAATGAAAATGGGAAGGTAGCACTGATTGGTATTGTAAGAATAAGATAATACTTTTGTCTTTGAAGCATCAGAGTTCAAGGTTTGTTTTTAAGAAGAATCAGTGTATTTACCAAAATGAATGATATTGACGTTGGCTTTCTCAATGAACCAAATATGGTTGAAAGGACTGTTTTACAGAGCTTCAAGATTACAGCAAAGTGTAAAACACAGTTTTCTTTACAATATAAATATCTCAAATTTGTTTACATTACATAATGCAGATGTGCCTAGTGGTCCCAGCAGTTGGTGGAAGCACTATAATTTATATTTAAAAACTTGCCATTATTTCATTTATTGTGCATTATAGAAGGCTAGCAGAGTATAAACCTACCCAACATAAATATTTTCTATTCTTCCTCAGTAGCATATATCCACACAGCAGTACCGTTATGGAAGTAAATTCTTCAGAGCATGACTTACTAATTTGCAAAAGCTTCCAAGATCACTTTCGAGATGTCTATTTGCTTTCAAATACTCTAAGATAAGATAGTCTCTGTGTTGCTGTAAGGACCTATTTTTGATTCAGTCCTCCACATGCGATATATCATGACTTTTGGCTAACAATAATAGACACATTAAAATATTCAGATGAAAAAGCACAGACAGACTGTTACTCAAACAGTTACACCTGGTACATTGTTTATAGTCCCTTTCAAAGTTAAATAGGTAGTGATGATTGGGGTATGGTTATAATTTCCTTTATGACATGTACTCAAGGACTGCTGGTGTTTCTACTCATGTAGAGATTGTGAATCGATTTTTAAGGATGTTCTGAGTTTAGTGGCCCTTCTTTAAGGAGTCTGGACTATCTATAATTTTAGTACATGCATTATTCTTAAGTCTGAGTCCTAAAGAATGTCCCAATAAGGAAAGCAGACTGCCATTTTCATTATATTTTAGTGACTGATAAACAAATTGAACTCTACAGTTTGGGACATGCAACTTTTGGCTTTAATTTGCCTTAGAAAATAGGCTTGGAGAATCATCAGTCTCCACTAGATGACTGGCATTCCTAAAGAAGGATAATGCACAGGAAAAGCCTGACAAAAGGAAGTATGCCTAATCTAGCATGAGACACATGTGCATTTTTTTTCAAGAGCTACCATTTCCTTTCTCCTTGCTAACCACAGCTCTTAAAAAGTCAGCATTCATGAGCAGGAGGAAAAAATAATAGACCTAAATTGAGTAGTTACAGCAGTAGTTACAACAACCCACAATTTCCTCCCTCCTCACTAATTGTGCCTCTTAAAAAAGCTATTAGTGAACATAGAAAAAATGCAAAGATCTAGCACAAGTAACTTCAGCAGCAGATGTTACAAGGGTGTGTGTGTGTGTGTGAGTGTGTGTGTGTGTGTGTGTGTGTGTGTGTGTGTGTGTGTGTGTGTGCGTGTGCGTGTGCGTGTGCGTGTGTGTGTGTGTGTGTGTGTGTGTGTGTGTGTGTGTGTGCGCATGCATGCATATACAAGCACACGAGAAAGAGAGAGCTGTAATGCTTTGTACTGTGTGTTTCTGACATCAGTGACCTAAATATGTTACTGGTGCTATTATTTATGTCTTTCTTCATGAAATCACTATAAGACATCTAAGGTGTGCAGAGGAAATAAAGTACTAAGTATATGTGTGTGTGTGTGTGTGTGTGTGTGTGTGTGTGTGTGTGTGTGTGTGTGTGTGTGTGTGTCTGTTGCGTGTATATGTGAGAGCAACTCGGTGTCTCTGCCTCCAGAGCTGTATGCATGCCCATAAGCATCAGAGTTTGTGTGCATGTGTGTGATATTGTCTCTCTGTCTGGATGTATATATGTGTGTGACAGAGAGCGAGACTGAGTGTGTGTGTGTGTGTGTGTGTGTGTGTGTGTGTGTGTGTGTGTGTGTGTGTGTGTGTGTGTGTGTGTGTGTGTGTGTTTAGGCATGAGACTGTGATTAAATACTTGCATAACTTTTATGTTGGATATAAAATATTTCCGTCAACACTAGCATATCCTACACCAACTTTGTAACATTAGGTGGAGAAACTATTTTATATCTAATATATAAAAGCAATGTACATTCTAACAATAGAACAAATACAAAAAAAATTAACAGCACATTTTTAACTACAATAATGACCACCAAGGTGGATAAAACAGGGAATTAATAGACTTTGCATGGGTGAGGAGCCTTGATGCAGCACACACCTGGGCAGTCTTATTTGCTGGTAACAACCACTCTATCGGGCATTATTGCTTCCTTATTTGAGAAATGTAATGCAGCTAAACTTTATGAAATATTTCAGTTTCTATACTGGGCTTTCTAGATATTTGCTTTGAAGCCCTGAATAAAAATTAGAATTATACATTTAATCGTTTTTTGGGTTACAGGTAATGGCTATTCAACATGTTGTTTGTTCCTGTCTTAAGTCAAACACTGGCATTTTATTTTATATTTGTATCATCATTTTGAGCTTAGATTTATTGCACTTTTTGCTTGTAAGACTTGAATTTTGAACAGAATTTCTGAAATGGGGGGGGGGGGGGACATGTAAAGAAGCATCCATCTTCCAAACCAGAGGACCTGGGACTTTGGCACAAAAAAGAGGAAGTTGTCTGTTCAGAGGGAAGCCAAATAGATCTATTTGAGGAGTACCCCACTGGTGGACAATGTCCAGAAACACATCCTTGTGAAACATTCTTTTGTGGGATTAAGTTAAGGGCCTGCTAAGTGTGTCAGCCACAGTGTTTTGACCTGAGTGACTAAAAACTGCCTGAAGAGTCACATGGTACTGGACAGGAAGATCCCACACCAGGAGAGCCAACTGGCAAGGAAGATAAGATCTTGCTCCCTCCCTGTTTGTTTACATATGACATCACTGTGGTATTGTCTGTAAATACTGTGAAAAAAAGCACAGGAAAGCACTGCAAGGAAATGTCTCTTTATTACGCTAACTTAAAACTTTCTCCAACAGGCTTCTTCAGGCAATAGTCAATAAAAGACAGATGAAAAGTCATTTATAAAAAATCATCACACCACATAGGTTCATAGGTAGGTACTAGGCTATTGGCCCTAGGGCCTATATAAGCCTAGCCAAACGGTACCCTGGCTTTTGCCACCCAAGAAAATAATTTTCCTGTGCCCCTGTCAAGCAGAGCAACAGAAGTGATACCCAGGGTGAATTTCCTATCTCCCATCCAATCATCAAGAGTTTTCTTGAAGAGTGCTAATGAGAAGCTTTGTTTGATATAGATAGGTAGTCTGTTCCAGAGTATGGGAAGTCTCTGGGACAAGAATATATCCCCTCCAACATGTTCTATTTATTGTGGTGGCAAGGTTTCGGTCCCTAGAGTATGTAGCTCGGAGGGATTGGGATTTCTTTAAGTGGAGCATGTCCAACAGCTCTGGGTTTGACATTGCTTTGTATGTTAGGCAAAGAACGCCTCTGAGTTGACGATATGCGACACAGTAAAGCTGGAGTTTTTTGAGACGGTCTGTGTAGGGCATCTGTTTGAGGCCGGTAATCCTCTTTGTGAGATATTTCTGCAGCCTTTCCAGTTGTTGTAGATGTCTTGTGAGGTACATACCAAAAGGCGAGTTGTACTCTATAATGGGTCTAATGAGTGATGAGTAGAGGGGAACTGTGACCTCTTTTTTCCTGGATGAGAAACCTTTTGTGATGAGGTGTGCCATATAGAAGGATTTCCTGACTACTGTGGCGATGTGATTATCAAAGGAGAGACTACTGTCCACCTGTGTCCCAAGGTCTCTTATCACACTTTCGGTGTTAAGTAGACTACCGTCTATGTGGTAGTTCATGGGTACAGAGTTTTTACCAAAAGGGATGACAATGCACTTTTTGGCATTGAGCTTGAGGCCATGGCTTTGACACCAGGCATCTGTCTCAGTGAGGCCCTTTTGTAGGATGTCCACATCATTAGGAGTTGTGATTATGGCTCCTAGTTTGCAGTCATCTGGAACTTTGTTAGCCAAAGACCTTCTGTGTTAACCTCTACTTCAGAGAAGTAGATACCAAACAGGAGATGACCCAGGACTGAACTCTGTGGTACTCCACTTGTCACTGGTCTGAAGATGAATTTAGAGTCTGCTACTTTCACAGTGTGGGTTCTGTCAGTGAGCCAGTTGGCAACCCATCTTGTGACATAGGGATTTATACCTAGTTTAGTGAGGTTATCTATAATTCCAGAGTGGGGGGATGGTGTTGAAAGCCTTGGCGAGATCTAGATAGGCTGTGTGAACCACCTTACCCTCATCTATGGCTTTGGTGACTGCTTCAAAGAAGTCTGTAAGGTTTAGGAGACATGATCTGCCTTTTTCAAACCCGAACTGGGTAGGGTCCAGAGTTTAGAGATTACCAATGTCATTGTTTATAAGTTCCATGATGATACGTTCCATAGCCTTGCAGACCAGGCTCGTCAGGCTGATGGGGCGGTAGTTCCCAGGGTCCGTGGTGTCTCCCCCTTTGTGGAGTGGGATAACTATTGCTGTGCACCATTCAGTAGGCATAAAGCCTGAGGTGAGACTATGACTGAACATGGTACTTAGGTGGGGTGCCAGTTCATTCTGTAGTTTGTGTAGAACGCAGCCTGGAATGTTGTCAGGTCCCACCTTGGCTTTGGAGAGTGTGTTTTTTATTTGTGCAGCCGTGATTACAGGTACTTTCCATTCTTTCGGTATAGAGATGGGCCCTTTAGGGGGTGAGAGAGGGGTAAAGTTAGCACTGAACCTATCTGCCAGGATGTTGGCAATATCAGTTGTTTCTGTATATTTAGTGCCATTGTGCTATAACTCAGAGCAGATCTGAGTGTTGCCATTGAGATTCTTGACATAGCTATAGAATGCTTTGTGGTTGTCTTTAGAATCAGTGGCAATTTTGTTTTCATAACTAGCTTTGGGGGATTTTATGAGGGATCTCAGCTTCTTACTGAGGCTGACCATCAAATCATGGGATTTTACTCTTTTTTGCAACAGTTTCTTTCTTCTGTTGTAGAGTTTGTTTATGGCAGGGGACCACCAGATTGGCTTCCTTTTTTTGGAGGATAGCATCTTGGTTCTATTAGGGATAGCATGATCCATGTACTCGTGTAAGTGCTTATAAAGTGCATTTGTGTAGGATTCAGCTGTCGTACATCTATTGTCTGTCAGCATGGGTGTTGTAA
The DNA here is from genome assembly GCF_019279795.1 of Protopterus annectens. NCBI lineage: Eukaryota > Metazoa > Chordata > Ceratodontiformes > Protopteridae > Protopterus > Protopterus annectens. The sequence goes on from NC_056739.1 coordinate 547,474,820, forward strand.
AGTTTGCCACTTCTGTCTTAGGAAACGTGAAGTTGGCTTTGGAGAAATTTTTTATGGTGGTTTCCCTAACGGGGGGTGGGATGTGGATGTCTAGGGTGATTAGCTTGTGGTCGGATCTGCCAACGAGGAACTGACCTCTGGTGTAGAACACCAGTTGCCCATGTTGGTAATGACCAGGTCTAGGATGATTTAAGTTAATCAGTTATACTTGTTCATGTAGATATCTAAGCATAGGTTTTAAAGTGAAAGCACCATTTAAACGTGGTGGTATGTGTGGTTTCATTCTAAGTATCCATTGCATTTCTAGATTCTCCATTAAGAGTTTTATGTCCCCTCTACACAATGGTGCATAAATTACTTTTAAAATTATACATTTAAAACTATGAGTATTCCCTTTATCTAAAATGTGTTTATACATAACATTGGTAATAACTTGCTACTTTATATCAGAGAGATGGCCACCTATATCCTCTTTAAATTTCCTAGTTAGTCATGCCTCTATAGTAGCCATCACAGACTTCGCACTTAGCCATATAAACGATATTCTGCGTATTGCAATTCCCATAGGCCTTTAAAACAAAATCATAGCCAGACACTTGTTTAAAAGACTTGCGTGTGTATATAAACTTACAATAAATACTTTCATTACATTTAAATGTGTCCTGTTTGTTACTCAAAATTGAAATAATGCTTCGGTTGTTCCTTATAACATAAGCCCTGTTTAAGTGTGGTACAACATTTGTATCCAAAAGTCTATTCATCTGATATTGTGTTTTAATTCAGTTATGTCTTTCAAGGTAAACCAGTGCTTATTAATGATCTGCTTGACCATTTGGGTATTCTTGTTAAATGTCAGCATTCATCTAAAACTCTGTTTCTGCTCATCTTTCACTGCTGCTACTTCATCTGTAGAAGAGAAACCTGGTTGCACAGAGCCAGCACATCGTTGACTGACATACTCAAAAGTTGTGAAAGTTTCTCTATTAGAGTAACCACGCTTTTGAAAATCCATGGCCATGTTGTTTAATTGCTTAACCATATTAAAGTCAAGAGTGTTCAGTTTAGCTACCCTGTGCATCTGATTCTTAACTATGTTTTTAAATATGAATGGTGGGTGCATACTTGTGCGGCGCAGATAACTGTTCCTTTTTACAGATTTCCTGCATAATTCAGTCTCAAGCTTACCAGCTTCATCTTTAATTAGCATTACATCTAGATAAGTGATTCAGTGAGGTAATATTTCAAATTTAAACTTCAAAAAGGTCACTGTATTAGACATGAATGCAAAGAAACTTTCAAAAAGTGATTGATCTCCATGCCACACTATAAACAGGTCATCTACAAAACACTTGTAGAAACCTATCTGGTCTTGGAATTGGTTTGATGCTGATAAAATATATATTTTCTTCCCATACATGCACAACCATATTTGCATATGTGTTAGCAAAGGCTGTCGCAATTTCTACTCCTTTAAGTTTATGAAAAATGCTTGTTTGGAAGATAAATATATTATTTTCAAATACCAGTTGTAATAATTCACATATTAGATCAATCTTATCTGATGTATAATCTGAGTATTTATGCAAAAACGTACATGTGCTGTCAATACCTATTTTGTGTGGAATGGCTGTGAAGAGGGAGTGTATATCAAGAGTGACAAAATAAGACTCACCTTCGAATGGCAAGCTACCTGGGAATAAGCCCTTAACAGTGACAATGCCGAAGTCTTATCCTCAGAATCAGGAAGGTCAGGAATAACCTGACAAGCCTGAGAAAGAACAGCCAGAACATATCTGGTCATATGAGCCTGAAAGGCTAGGGTGGCTGAAGTATAGAACTTCTTACCCAGCCTTTCTATGGTCTTGCTGTCTTTATCAAAAGGAAGAAGCTTAGTTGAGGGCAGCAATTTGGAAGGCTTATCAGAAGCCACACAGACCACCAAAGGGTCAGCAGATGGACACTTGTAAAGGAATTTGCAGTCATCAGCCATTTTGTAAAACCTGTCTGTTTCTTAGGAGCAGGGGGCTGAGAGTCTGGAGCCTGAGAAGCAGAAGAAAAAGCATCCGATAAAGCAGCCAAAACAGGAGGAACAACAGAGGGTCTGGGAGACTCCATCTGAAGGAGCTCATGATATCTCCTCTGCACTTCAGATACTTATTTAAAGAAATCCATCATCTTGGCAATGGTATCCCCAAAAGAAATCTCCTCAAAAGGGGATTCAGGACTTGCAGACTCCTCTTCCTCACAGCCATACTCCAGAGGGGAAGGATGCCTCATCCAAATCCTCATCTTCCTCAGAGGAATTCTAATCCCTAGGTCTTTTTATAGGGGAAGATGACCAAGGAGGAGGCGGGACAGAGATCCCATGAGGAGGCTTTAAGGCCATTAGAGCATTGAACAATCCCTGTTTAAAGTTCGGCCATTCATTTCAAGGGACATTGGGGGTAAAAGCAATATGTTTTGTCTTCTGATTCTTTTTTAAAGGGACATCTGCTTTATGAAACAAAGAAGGCTCCGATGCCAGCCTACATCCAATAATTGTAGTCGGGACTTCCTCCATAACCAGTATCTCAGAAACCCCCTATGCCTTTCAGCAATAATCAGCTGCAATTCCCCCTGAGTATTTGAAGCAGATGTCTGCAAGGTCTCCAAAGACTTGCAAGAAGCTGGATCCATGCCGGCCTCTGAACTGGTCACAGCAGAGGAATCCAGCCTAGAAACTAGATGATCCTCTGGGCTTTTATCAGCCTGAAGAGAGACAACAGGTGGAGAAGGCACAGACAAAGAATCTGACTTGACTTTTTTGGCCTTCTTCTTCGAAGATAGCTGACTCTCAGGCCAGGAATTACCCTCCGTAGCATCTTTCACTAACAGCTTTAGATCCTGGTTCTCAAGATAAATGGTGAGATGACTACATAAGGTCTTTGGAACAAAAGCCTACCAAATCGTACAGGATGTATGGTCGTGAGAAGCTCTTAAACAGAGCAAGCACAACTCGTGATGGTTTTTATGGGGAATCTGTCTCCCACACTGGCATTTACCCTTTCTGGATGAGATGAAACCCCACAACAACATAAATGCAAAACGGATAAGTCAAAAAAACCCAATGGAGCACTTATCTGAACAGCTAAGTAAACAGCAATGACTCTGGCAATCAGACCAATGATCAAAAGAAGCTATTCCAACTGGCAGCAAAGAAGTTCTAAGAATGGTACATCCAGACATCACCTTTATGCTGTGCACTATTCGAGGAGCATATGTGTGACTTATGGAAACCTAAAGGCTTTGGTATACTGGATGGACATCGGGCTGCCCTTAACAGGGCAATGTAATGAATATTGCAATAGTGATATGGAAGGACATCTTTCTGATATACAATGTACACAAGTAATGTTTCAATTTATTTTAAAATTACAACATTAGCTATCAAATTTTCTCAGCTACTGTACTCCAATTCAGTATTTTGTATGATCTGTAATTAGTAATTTACTGAAAGCTAAAATGTGGAATTTTTTTGTTAAACTTCTGCAACAAATGATTATCTCCAGCTTATATATCTGCTGCTTTAGTGACATCTTTTAGGATGCATGTTTCTGCTCTTGTAAATTGTCTGCTGTGAATGATCAGCAATCTGTAAGAATTTAAGAACATAAAAATGTAGAATAAAAAATGCTAGATTGAGTGGACAGTCAGTTCTGCCATTTATTGATGTTATGGATGTCTGCTACTATGGAAAAAGAAAAGGAAAGATAAATAAATGGATAGGTAAAGAAGGTCTTAAAACATAGGTTTATTTAGGCATCAAAAATAACAGAGGGAACACCTTTTTGCAGCAGGAACCTTATCACAACCCCACTGTTTCCAAACAAGAACTTAGATACTATTCCTCCATTCTGAAGAGTTACTATGCAATACAAACTCAGACCAGAGGTTCTAATAATAAAATGAAATATCAGCAAAGTTAAAAAAAAGATAGATACATTACACAACTACATCCAGGATTATGACAGAAGCTTCTCCAAACAATTATAAATCATTACTTGTTAACATTCTTCAAAAAAATAATCTTGATTTATATACAGTATGAAAAAAATATCAGCACATGGTTATAACAACAACAATCACATTCCTTGAAGGCTAGCATTTTACAAAATGAATCCAAAAGGCTACTAGCGGAATCACAAAGACACTGGAGACGTGAATAAATTCCACACTTTTAATGAAGGTTTAGCGCTTTCATCTAGTACAACTAGACTTCATCAGAATTGATTTAGGTTTGGGGTGCACATCACTAGCTAAAGCCAAAGAGCGTCATCTGATAAATCCAAGTTGCTTTGCCAGTTGCTTTGTGGCCATTCCACAGACGTGCACCATTTTAGACGTTTGGCCCTTCCTTGTTTCCAAAACAAGGAAGGGCCAAATGTCTAAAACGGTGCACGTCTGTGGAATGGCCACAAAACAACTGGCAAAGCAACTTGGATTTATCAGACGACGCTCTTTGGCTTTAGCTAGTGATGTGCACCCCAAACCTAAATCAATTCTGGTGAAATCTAGTTGTACTAGATGAAAGCGCTAAACCTTCATTAAAAGTGTGGAATTTATTCACGTCTCCAGCGTCTTTGTAATTCCGCTAGTAGCCTTTTGGATTCATTTCGTTTTGGTTGTAGTGGCTACTTGGACTTTTTTTCTAGCATTTTACAAACCTGATAATCAAATTAATGAGATTATGAATTTGTCAAAGTTTTTGGTAATATGTTAAGCTTGAACTGGTGACCTTTGCTACCCTCTAAGTCAGGGGGTACTTTGCTGTAGTACATTTGTGTCTGCATATAGCAGTTTCTTAACCATCAGTCACCAATGGCAGACAGCTAAGGATGCATGATGTGGTATCAGAATAAGAAGACTTAAGTTCTTCAGTAAGTTATTAAAGTAATTCCTGAGTTTCCAATACATTTTTAACCAAAGATCTCTGGGTAGGAACTATATTTCTGAAACAGTTTGCACATTCACATTTCTGGCCTACAGTACTAGTAAGAAAAGTGTTTTCCATTTAGCATAAGTGACACTGGCTGGTATATCAAGTTACAGGAGAAGAATTAATAGTATCACTTGCCCGTAATATGGAGGTTATCGATCCAAAAGGAAGTCTTTCTCCTTGATGTGCTTCCAAGTTTACAGTAGTTATAATGGTGGGCACTGTGTTAATTCATGCATATGATCCAAGGGCAGTGGTACTGAGAACCTATGTCCTAGGTTCCTACTCTACTTAAACTAGCAATGCAGGTTTAGTGGGAATTTCAGATCAGTGATGGCCATGCAGGAAAGAAGACAACCATGCAGCCAGAATGTTCCCCTTCTATATAAAGGCTCCACGAGTGCCCACAGCTTGAGACCGTGAGAGATCAGAGTAGGGATGTGGAAGGAAAGGTTACTGTACAACTACAAACAAAGATTAACCTGTTTCCACTGCATATCCCAGCAAGAGAAGAGTAACAAGGAAAGAAAAAAATACAAATTAAATCTAATCCAGTTGATTATGACTCATTTAACGCAGGATGAGTCTTTTAGATCTAGCCTCACAGATAGGTAGTAATATGTGATGGGAGGACAAACTGGGAGGTAAACAGTATCGCCAGTGATGTAAAAGTCTACATGAAAGCAGCTGTACTGTGCAAAAGTGAGTACAGTACTCAACATCTGTAGGGGAGTCTGTGGGAGAAGCACATCATGCAATAATAAAGATAGTCTTCTTTGCAAAACTCTCCTTAAAACATATAAAACTGATATTGTGCCAAGTTGCTGTAACTATTGCCTCACATTCAGATTAATCAAGTATTACATTTATTTTGTTACAGCGTTTTTTATTTTTTAAAGCAACCACTTTCAGAAATATGTCACTATCTTGACATTGACTATTATTGTAGTGTTTTGTTTTTTGTGGGTGTGTATCTGTGTGTGTGTGTGTGTGTGTGTGTGTGTGTGTGTGTGTGTGTGTGTGTGTGTGTGTGTGTGTGTGTGTGTGTGTGTGTCTGTGCATCTGTGTGTCTGTCTCTGCGTGAGCGAGGGAGGGAGATTTTCTAGAATGTTGGATAATTCTTCAGACCTGGTGGCAGACCCAAACATGTACACCTCAACAATCATATTCACATCAAACTTGCCTGTATTCTTTGTGGACTAGGACAACATTCAGAGGAAATGTCTCTGTAATAGCACTCTTTGTTGAAACTTGCCACGGTGAGCTTTTAAAAGTTATGTGGAAGAGACTGAAGAAGCAAATGTTCTGGAGTAGCTGTGAGCTCTTCTGAAGTTGTTTACTTTATGCTGCAATGATGTTTTGGGGGTCTTGAAAAGGGTTTCCCCTCCAGTACTCTGTTAGTCATTGATATACATGTGCGTGTGTTAGGCCACAGTCTTGACATGTCCAAAAACAAAGGACTTTACAAACATCATGCTTCATATGATTCTTTACAATACAAATCTGACATAGCTGTCATAGCCTTATGTCCTGTCCTGAGTTTGATGCATCAATTCATCCATGCTTACAGTCACAGCCAACTTGTATAGGGGCCCCATAAACAGCCTCAATCATACATGGACTTTATAATTTATTTACTAGGCAAGCAGGAAATGGAAGTAGAGTGACCAGCCTTTTATCTGGTGTTATATAATTAAGAGAGAAATGACAGATGGCTTAAGAACCAAGTGAAAGACAGAGGCAATAGTTAATAAAATTATGATCAATTTCACTAGTGTTCTTAGCTGCTGCCGTTGTTTGTCTCAGAGACAGGTGCATGTTGCTGTTTTCAATGGAACTTATGCTCTGACCCACCTCCCCTCCGACTTTATGAAATTATGCTGGTTATGAGAAAGCATTGGTAGATCAATAAATGTATACCTAGGACAATATCACCTTATTTGCAGGGAAGCAGAAAGTCAAACAATAAAGCAAACAGAGCACAGCACCTGCCAAACAATGAACTGTGGAAAGCATTTCTACAGAAAGGGCTGTACACGCCAAAACGTAAAATCAAGTAAACGTTCATTGTCTTGTGCTAGCAACAAGTGTGACTCAGAAGCTGCATATTATGGTGCAACCTTACTGTTGTAGGACACTGCAGAGAGGCATACTTCTCTAGTAATGTGGTCCTGAAATGTAAACGTATGATGAAATAAAATAGAGAAGACCAGCGGTTTACTGTACTAATGAAAGATTATTCGGCCTTCACATTCTATAGATCTGCCCACAGACATTCAGGTGAATAGTGGTGTTTAGTCTGTATGAGGTTTACTTTGCTAATACTTTAAGATAAACTTAGAAAAAGCAATGGCCTTGCCTGAAATGTAGAGTATATATGACTTTTGAAAGGCATTTTTACTGAACACCCACATATCTTTCATTGTTCAGTAATGAATGTTTTTCTTGCTTTATGTCCTTGTTTGCGTCATGTAACAGGAAATGTGTGTTGTGAGTACATTTCTTTATAGCCCTTAGAAAATGTTAAAAAAAAACCTCCATTACAGCTGCAGAGCATACCATTTTATTTGTATCAAGTGCTTAAAAACATATTATGCTCCTACATTCTGCAAGATAACAATGCCAACACTAATTTCTTAAATATGAAACAAAATTTAATGTCATTTCCTTCATCTTTTTTTTTTTTTTGAAGACTATGGGTCTTGAGTTAATGCTAGAACAGTAGTCTCTGAAACTTCTTTCAGCAAATGCAGGCAAAACTTTGGGGAGTGGTGGAACTTCGCTGCCCCCTGCTGGCCAAATCCTGCTGTATACTTGCTACAGATCTGGAGGTCACCCAACAAATCTCTGAAATGCAGACAGCATGATCAAATGGAACAACTTGTGCTATTCTAGAAGATGCAAAACATAGTTTTTAACTAAAAATAGAAAGGTTCAACAACTCTTTTTTTTTTCCAAAATCTCTTTATTTCAATTTTCTTTTTTCAAATAATAACTAAAAAAAAATCTTTGTTAAAACCCTGATTCATGCCACATAACTGTAACCAAATGAAATGCGGTGAGAACATTCCTCTGTCATTGCTGCATTCACTGACTTACCTAGTTATTCCTGTTTCTATTAAGTGTACGATTGGTCTTTGGCATACAGTTACCAACATAACAAGTGGTCCTTTACCTAAAATTGCTTCTGTTAAGGAGACTTTCAGATGATTAACACCAGTCACGCGTCAAGACAGCAAAGTTCTAGCACTGGCTATCAGTAATCTGTGAATATTAACATTATAAGAGATGACTATTCCACACCACTGTGTGATATGCCCACAGCTTGGAAGCAGCACCTTTTCAGTAGACACGTGTCTCTGTTTACCTGATGTTACTACCTGATTAAGTTTATGTATTCTTCTCTACGGTATGTTATATTGGTTTGAAAAGATATCTTTCTTTTACAAGGGCTGAGTGTCTCAGATATGCAAAATGCCTCTATCTATGTAGTTTTGAACCATAAGAAGGGTTCAGTGCTTCACTTTTGAAAACAGCCAAATCTAACCAGTCACGGTCACTGCACAACCTTAGCAAAGCAGCACTTAGTATCACAATGTCTGAATAGCTTACAACTGTAAGCCCTGCCCAATGCCCAAGGTTTGGACAGCAGTAACTTTTCCTGCTACAAGAGAAACTACTTGCTATACAGTACCAACACAGGTAGACTATGTCAGATACAGAGCAGCAGAAGATTATTAACAGCTCAAGATAACACACCGAGGTAATCAATGCATCAGTCCATACACAAAAGCTACTTCAAGTCTTTACTGCAGAATGTGTGGAGTCCAAGCCCAATCACATGACTCACACCCGACTTGACTACTTATGTTATTTAAAGATACAGTACACTAGATACATAGTATGGAACATACTCATTTTGATGAAAAAAAAAAGAAATGTCCACTCTAAAAACATACATCCATTTACACTTAGTGTACTGAATCTGAAATAACATCTTTGTAGCTATGAGTAGCAAGCTGAGACAGTTACATGGAGACAGTTACATGGACATTAAATTACTATACTGTTCCAAGTTATGGACAATGTAAAGTTCTGAAATATAAGTGGCTTCATCATTAGCCCTCCATGGCAGGTAAAGTACTACCTTGAGGCTTATTTGGCATTGCCCATTTTTTTTGTCTACCACCACTCACAACCCCATCATTATTAATAGGTTATATTAAGTCCTTGACTGGCTTAACATTCACCTCAGGATATCTAAAGATGGTATGAAGTATTTATGTCTATAATGGTTAAAAGAATGGCAAAGGTGATGCCAAAATTGGTGTGTTCATGGAGGGGAGGCAAACATTTGACAACATTAATATAACAACTATGATCCAGAGGGGAACAGAATGTAAGAAATTACCACTGTTGTTAGTGGGTCTTGATGCAGAAAAGTGTTTGACAGAGTAAGCTGAGATTTTATAAGTAGGTCAATGGAAGTATTTGCATTCCCTGATAAAATTATAAGGTTCATTAGGAGGATATATATTTGGACATTTATATTTCAAAAAAAGAAACCATATAAATTTATTCTTGATGATGTGCTAATGACGAGTCTGACCGACTCGCAATGTCCGGGAACACAAACTGCGCATGCTTGTCGAGTTCCGTTTTTTATTTATTTATTCATTTATTTTAATTAGCGATTGCGAATGTTTCTGAAAATTTGGACTACTTTACAAGCAGTCCAGATATGAGAGAAGGCATCAGTGTGATGCCCAGAAGTCTATGCGTTTTTTAACCGCACAGTTAAATAAAGTGAGTTCGGACTGCCACGTCCACAGTCACATACATGACGTGGATGGCTGTATTGCCACTGATTGGTTCTCACTCTCTTCTCAAAAAAGAGAGCGAGAAACAATCAGTAGTAGGCTTAGCCTGTAGCATACTGACTAAGCACAGTACTTACTTCTGCTACGGTCTATATCGTTAACTTGTTGGTGAAAGTATTTGAAGTGCCTTATCTTTGTCTTTTTCGGCTTGCTTCTGCCTTGCTTATGCAGCTAGCAGTCATTGAATCAGACACAGAGAGGAAAAAAGAGTTCCTTTCTTCATGAAGAAGAGTCAGAGAAGAAGACAGACAGTCACAGTCACTTCAGTGAAATAAAGTTATTAAACTGAGGTAGGTGCTGCCGCCGGACATGGCTATGTACAGATGAGATGTCAATGTCATTTTTTTTGTACAGTCAGGACTCTCGAACGCAGCAGCAGTGAAAATATGCACTAGAAGTAATGATGTTCATATCGTGGATTAAATATAATAAACTGGCAAATGTGGTTAACTGCGGATTGCAAGAGTGATAGGTTTCCCAGGAAGTGAATATAAAGAGAGAAAATAAGTCATATCAGAGTGAGAAAAGAATTCCTGTTGAATAGTTGCCGTTTCATCTTGGATGAGCTAGAGTGAGACTTTCTCTGCCCAAAATACAAATGTATTAACTTCTGATTTAATTTTCTCTAAATGATATTTAAAGGGTAAGGAAGGATCCAACCACAGGCCTAAGAATCTAAAATGATAAGTGCTGCCTATAACGTTTTCTTATGGGTCAGTGACCAACCAGTCAATCCAAAGAGCATGTTTTTCCTGCCTTCTCTCTCTCTCTCTCTTTTGCTGACCATTAAGTCTTTCATAAGCATTCTATTATTTCTTAGTGTATATGAGCCAGTCATGGGAGGCCATGATCCAGGCATCCAATGGAAAATTTTCAGTGATCTGTGTCCCTTCTATTGATAGCCTTGGGGAGCAGTAGTCCTGCACTACACAGCCTGTTCATTATGCACACTTCTTCACATGCTCAATGACTTCTACTGTTATTTACATGCTGCTTGTGTACACTTATTCCCATTATGCCTTTGCTAAGACACCCTATTACCATTGGGGACTAGTCCAGCAGTAGACCATCTGCCATGTCTTCATGTAACATGGATGAGCCCATTCAGTATTTCACTCATTCCCTTCCCCACTAGCCTTTTTTAACAGATACTAGGTCATCAGAATGACAAGCAGGGCTTTAACATTCTACATTACATATCTAACCAAAGAGCATAGGTTTATTTTTATTTGGGTTATTTTGAATGTATTCTCCGGAACAATAATGCCCACGATGTCCTTTCAAAGCAACCCAAATGCTTAAATGTCATATGTATCATAACTTACGGCACTTCTCCAAATGCTAACATACAACATGATTGTTATTACTAAAGAATGATAATACAGCTTATTTTAACCATGTAAATATGATACACTACATCAATATTTCATAAAATTATTAGACGTTTCAAGGCAATTTTGGTCCAATACTGTGTATATCCTGTCAATGCACACCCAGTCTTGGGTTCTTTTATTGTTACCATATGTACTTAAAGAATTCAACTGATGGTTAAAGTCTTTTTCATAATAAAGGGACAATATCACACTAGAGAGTCTCAACTGCAAAACAGACTTACCTGCAAACTTCACTGTTTAAGTTTTTGAAAACACTATACCAACTGTACTCTTAAAACTACAAACCTAATATCTCTTTATTACAACAAACTCTCCTAAATAGCACATCATCAACCAAAACTTGTCATGAATCTTAATACTAAGTTTTTGCTTAGTAATCATAAATATTGTTACTGGCCTCTCTTTCAACATGTTCTGTACAAACTTTATTGCTGCATTAGGTACACACTGTACCTCTAGAACAAAATAATTAAGGTGTCCCTGCATAACTTTTGCATCTGTTCACTCTATTTTTTACCTGCTATGACTTACTAAAAATATAGCAGATACATATGCAACATGTCAGCCACATACATTTCTCAATGGCCAGCTTCATTTCTGCAAAATTATCCTATTATGTGCAGATGACAGTGAAATTAATCCTAGTCCTATTAATAGCTCAGCAGATAATTGCTAAAGTCTGATGTCACTGATGTGATAATGAAGGGGACTTAAACTCATTTGTCTTAGTTCAAGTATATGCAGTAAACTTCCAGACTTCCAGGTATGGGTGCTCTCACTGCTATTGCACATACCAAAATATCCTCAAGGGATAGTTAAAGCTTTGCATTCCTTTCAGGATATTTGGCGTTCATAAATGACAGGAAAAGTAGAAGGGATGATGGGAATGTTAATCCTAAACTCCAAGACAACAAACTACCAATATCCCCAAGGAAAAGAAGTAGCATTGTGCAAACCTGTACTCAACAGGTTCATAGGTGTATACCATGCTAACGACAGCTAGAGCTAGGAACATTATAAGCCTAGCCGTGCAACCCAAATGTGACCCACAAATTTGATTTATATTGGGGTGATTTTAATGACTGCTTCTGTCTACAGAGACAATGGTGCCAAACTGGAGTGAATTTCTGAATAACCTTCCACTGGTCCAATTTGCACTTAAATAGGGTTAGGATGATATTCTGCTTCACATGGATGGGTAGCCTGTTCCAAAGTATGGTAATTCTCTGAGAAACATATCTGTCTCTCCAACATGTCCTATTTATGTCTCAAGCAGAATTTAGGCCTGTTGATCTAGTAGTTTTGATGCTGTTTGTTTTGCAGATGTGAAAAAGGTTCATCAAAACAGGGTCCTGGGATGCTTCAGGCAAAGACGACCTCTCAGAAGTCTGTATGATACTTAGTAAAGAGACAGGGCTTTAGGCAACCAGTGTAGACATTGTGTTTACTCCCTGTGTTCTTTTTGTATGCAGCCTTTGCAAACATTCTAGTTGCTCCATGTGTCTGGCCAGGTACATACCAAATGGGACATTATGCTCTATGATGATACATAACATATTGCATACCTCAGGCTCAACTGTACACATTTTTGCAGAATATGCAGATTTTCGAATCACATTTTTGGTCTGTTTTTCATAAAATTGTGGTTTTCTTGGCAATTTAGTGGCAAATAAGATTGAAATTAGAAACCAATGACAGGCATTTAAGTTTCAGATTTCAAACCTTTCAGAAAATTCATACTAATGCAATACCTACTATTCTGTCAACTTTCTAAGTTTGTAAGAGCAATATTTAAACATCGTCCCTATTTTTGGGCCTTGATTTGTCCCACTTTTATTTATGGCTTTGTCCAGATTTCTTGCTCTGAGGTTGAGAGGTATGACAAATGTGTCAGAGCCATCACCATCAGCCAGAGACATTTCAAATTGTGACATACTTGTACCCCATTCCCCCATGTAGTGATTCTGGATGTGTCCAAGCAAGGCAAGAAGCAGTTATGCAGTGTAAGTGTGTAGAGTATTCCCCCATCCAAGGTAGACACAAGTACTACAGTGGCTTTTTATCTGTCCTTGATTTTGCAGAATGTTCTGGTTTTCTGTCATATTTTTACACTGTTGATTTATGCTTATTATTCTTCTTCAGAAAATGCATGTGTTGCACTGCCTGTTGCTCTGTGTTTAAGTAGCAAGGCTTTAATGACCATCAGGTAAGCTTCTCTGAGATTGTAAGATGCAAGTAAGCTTTAATAAGCATACTGTTAAAGGATTACCAACATTGAAAGCCTTTTTGTTGTTGCCATGCAGAGAATATTTACATAACTAGATAACTTATAAGACTTGGGTATTAAAATGCATATGACTGTATTTGTAGTAAAGTACAGCATTACAGTATTTTCAGAAGCTCACTACATTTGTTGGAGACTTGCAGTCATCTTTGCAGGCTTTACCTGAAAATTAAACAGAATGCCAATTTATCGTGTGTGATGCATAACCTGTGCAGTAATCCTTTAAGCAATTTATCTTGAGTTTGTTTGTTGTTTGCTGTTCATTTTTCACTTTGATCATGTTTTCCAATACAAGTATATAGTTGTTGTCAGGCAGCAGGTCTTTTTTGGATAAGAAACATTTTTACAAGTAGGGGTATCACAGAGATTGCTACTTTTAGCATGTTACTTGGTACTTTTATAAAGCTGAATATAAATTATAATTAGAACTGCAGTGCAAGGAGAAGTGGTTTGAGTTGAGTGCTGCTTGTTTTTTTATACTTGATTTTGACTGGCATTCCAGTAATGTATGTAAAAAATAATTATTTTTTTCATGCCTCACAACCTTTTTGTTTCTATCTAGATATTAAGTAAGCTGTCATGTAGCCAATGCATTGAAAATTTTTTTTCTTCTACACTTCATTTTGTCTTGATTGGACTTTCATAATGACAGTCTGGCACCCAGGGCAGTGTATTTAATTAAATTTACAGTTTTTGTGGTTTTGAGCATAGCTCTACCCTTTTCTAGTTGGCCACACCCATCCTATTGGCCCCACCTATTCATCTGTCTCCTGCAGCCCCCCTTTGATTTGAAGTCACCAGACGCCACTGTATATATATGAGGATCAGAGGCAAAAAGTGGGGGGTGCGCTCCTCCCTGATTGAGCAGAGGACCCAGGTAGGGTTATCATATTTTTCCTTTGTTATTTGCATTATATTTAGAACCACTGGAAAAGAAAATATGGGACTCAGAAATTGAAGGATATAGTTGGTATGGTAATCAAGAAAAGTTGGCTTTATTTTCAGATATTATTATTTTATACCTTATAAAAACATAAAAGGATATTTCAGTGCCATGGGACATTCTGAGACAGTTTCAAATCTTTTTGGGATACAAAATTAATGAAGATAAAACAAAGCCAATAGGTGTAAATTATGTACCCACATACAAATTGGTTTAGCAATACCCATATTTATGGGGACATAATAAAATGAAGTACTTAAGAGTGTGGATTTAAATGGATTCTGTTATGGCAGATAAGAATATGTGGGAAGAGACTAAACAAAAGATAATACAAAAGCTAAGAAACTGGAAGCTCTGTGTAATGGATATGAATAGCAAGATGAAGCAGTAAAACTGTCTTTAGTCCCTTTAGTTTTATACACAGGTCAGGCATTTTTTATGAACAGGTGGAGAAATTGTAGATAGCAATTAATGAAGAGGTGAAGGACTTTATCTGGGAAGTGAAGAGGGCAAGAGTCATGTGAGATAAGTTGATTCTTCCAATAGAACAAGGCAGTTTGGGATTACACAATCTGAAGGGTTTTTTCACAGCTACACAGTTAAAATTCTATACATAGCACAAACAGAAAGCTATAATTCAAAGTGGAAGGGGTTGATGATGAAACAGGAGGAAGCACAAGAAACAAAGAGAGATGGGGATTTTGGATGCAGATCCTTAAGGCGAATAACAATAACCATTACAGAATATTATATTTGTAAAGTAGCAGAAAGTATTCTAAGAACTAAGTCAACACGAGAATTGAGAAAGGAGGTTTTGCCAGTAGGGATGAATGCAATTAGGGGTACAGAGAATATGCAAGAGGGGGCTTGAATTTACTGGAGAAAAGTGGCAAAGGGACCAAGGTATTGGGAGCAAATAATTAGAGAGGAAAAGGTAATAGAATGGGAAGAAGCCAAGAATTCATTTGGACTGCAGGATAAAGATTGCCTTCCCTATCAAGGACTGATATTAGAGTATAGGGAAATCGAAAGAAATAGGGAGGTCCTGCATGAAATATCAGCACTGGTAGAGCTTTTAGTAGAATCTAGAACACAAGCTGTTGTTGAAAAAGGATAACTAGTAGGGCATATAAAATATTACATGATAACTATAGGAATCACTCAGAAGAGGTTAGAAAGGATTGGAAGGAGAGATTGGTTAAGAAATTCACAAAGAAACAATGGGAGGATATATGTATGTCTCCCAAATATGCAAGAAAGTCTAAAGGATTTAGAATCTTAGCTTGGAAGCATATGCATAGGTATTTTATACTCCAAGCAGACTCCAAAGAATTTTTCCTTGGGTAGATTGCAAACATTGGAGGTGTGATGGAGAAGAAACAGGTAACTGGGAACATCTTATTTCAGAGTGTAATAAATTGGCAGACTTTAAAAATTTCCTGCAGACTACTCTTGTCAGAAATACTGGGTGAGGAGATTGGTGTAACTAAGGAAATATTTTTTTTTCGAGCTATGACACAGAATCAGAATTGCCTAGACATAGTAAGGCCTTGCTAATGCTGAAAATAGTAGCAGAGATAAAATAACTGGAAGTGGGGTCTTTAGAAAAAGGTAAGAGTAATTTGCATAGAAAAATGGGAACTGTGGGAGCAGGAACAATGAGATCTAAAAGAAGGCAGGAAAAATTAGCTCTATAATCATTGTCTATCACACATTGCATAGACGATTATAAGTGATGTATAATGTTTGCAACTGAAAATATGTTACTATGGTTTCTTTTCATTTATATAAATTTATGCTTGCCTATGTCATAACTGATAATTCGATAAAGATGCTTCTTTTAAAAAAAAACATTCAGCTCAGGGTAAACTTCAGCAGCAAAAGACAGATGCTTGTGAAGTAAGTGGAGGCTTTATTGTAAATGTATTTATTTATTGACATTTGATTACTGGGAAAGTCTAAATGGGTAGGAGCCCATTTTCAGAGGGGAAACGTGGAGAAAAAGCTCCAAAGTATTACAAAACATTTTAAAAACAATAATTTTACAATTTCCAAAAATAATACAAAAAGCATCTACAGTTTAAATAACTATACCAAATTATATATAATATGAAATCATTGGTTAAAAATAGATACAAGTTTTATGACAACATAATAGGTTCATAGGAGATTACTAAGCTAATGGCTTAAAAGCCCTTACAAGCTTAGACATTATAACCTAATTTAACTATATGGCCCCTAGGGGCAAGATGATGGAATAGGCTTGTACCTATGCCTTGAGTATTTTACAGATTGCTGATGTCCTTTCATCCAAACTGCATTTAAAGAAGGGCAGAGAAGGACTCTGCTTAACATGAATAGGAAGCCTGTTCCAAAGAAGTTGTAATCTCTGACAAACCTATATGTCTCCAGCATGTTTTGTTTCAGTCACTAACTAGGTTTACATCCCTAGATCGGGTGACCCTTGTGCTGTTTGCCTTGCAGATGTGTGGCAGCTGCATCAGCAGTGGATTTGAAGGATAGGTACATGTCACCCCTTAACAGTCGGTAAGAGATAGAGTAAAGGGATAGGGCTTTTAATCTATCCTCATAGGGCATGTTGTTAACACCCTGCATTTTCTTTCTGAGGAACCTCTGAGATCATACCAGCAGTTGTAAGAACATAGTTAAGTACATGCCAAAAGGCATATTGTACTCAATTATTGGTCTAATGATGGCTGAGTACAAGTGGGACTATAACTTCCTTGGATCTGGACGCCATACATTTACTTATAAGCTGTGCCACATAGAAGGACTTTTTCACCACTGTAGACATATGTATGTCTAACACTTTCTGATTCTGAGCACTTCGCAAGTTATCTGGTAGTACTGGCAACTTCAACAAATATCTTCTTTTCTTACTACAGAGTTGTTTATCATCCATTTGTACTTTGTAAGACCTTGAATCATAGCTGGCCTTACAGCTAGAGGATCTGCAAGCCACCTAAGGCATCAGCCAGCTATGGTAGCTTTTCCAATATTTATTTTAACTAAAGAAACACAACTTCAGGTGTTTCCTTACATAAAATAAATTGCCTGCAGTGCTGCTGTTATGAGGAAGTGCTGTGCATCTTACATGGCCACAGAATTTGTAGTCTTTCTGTTCTGTTCCCAACCACAATCTAGACAAAGGTAGATCATGGGTGGGAAAGCAATGGACTGAAAGTCCACATCACAGGAAAGTGAATGTGATGGCCATATTTAAAGCAACACCAACAGCAACAAGGATTTAGAGGGTGAGGCAAATATTTTTTTTTCTGGCAGGCAACCAGATATTATAGGGGCAATAGATCATATTGCGGCTGTCTGGCAGCTATGTATTTAGACTTCAAATGCATTACTTTTGTCACTATTTTAATAGTAAGGTACCTAAAATGTGCACAGTTAAATTAGATGTAATTGCTGGGTACAACTGGAGGGGATCTGCCTAGTAAAGAAAATGGCAAGCTACTATTTGCTCATTATGCTGGCTTTGCTGGACGAATGTAATTTGAGTGAAATAAATTGGAATACTTTATTGTAGCTACCCATTATGTGAAACAAAGACAATTAATCTTTTATCCCATTCAGCCAATAAAGTAGCTATAACTGTTGAGTGGGTTCAGGCTGTCTGTGAGTAAAAGTGACGTATTCTTATGCCATTTGCTCAACTTAAATGGTCAGCCTTGACTTTGCAAGACTACTGTGCAATTATTTGATATAAGATGGCATACCTTACTGTGGCTACTACACGTCTGTGTGAAACAAGCTTGAAATACCTTACATAATACTGAACACTAAAATCTTGAAACAGTCCTGAATTCATACAAAAAAAAAACAAATGAAAATTAATAAAATATTAAAATAAAAACAAACAATTAAGCAGGAGGTATGGCACCTTGTACCCTCTATACTCACACTACTCTGATGCTCTTAATCAAATGTTGTAAAGCGTAGAGAGAAGGAAATATTTGTACTATGTTTTATAGTGCATAATTAACTCACTCTAAGGCTGTGTAACCAGAGATCTGGAATATTTACATGAGTCTGGGGGCTTCTCCCCCCTCCTCTCACATAACTAACTTATATTTTTCATTTTCATATTACTTCAGAATTTTAATTTTGAGTATTCCTAGATTTCATACTTTGCCTGTCTTTTTCCACCTTCTGTATTCAGTAGTGTTTCAATAATTTTGACATTCAGGAATGCAAAGGAAATTCCATACTATAATGTAGAAGAAAATGTATTATTAGTCAAGTTATTGTCCCCCTATACAGATAGTTGGTAAGTAACACAAATACAGAACTAAGAGTTTTGAGACCTCAGTCATCACAAAGGCATGGAGAACATACAAACAGGTCTGAGGATGGCAATGCAGATTATCTGTTGCTTGCACCATATATCATACACAGAAAAACTTGAAGAACATATGAGTAGCCTGTAGAAAAAAACCAGAGGAATGACATTAGAGAAACTTACGGGAATCCACAAAGAGTCTAATTGGGTATAATCTTCCATGGAAAGAGATGCAGCAGAGCAGAAGGATGTTGTATGAGTTTAAAAGGAGGATGGCAAGGAATTCACAATGAAGTATTATTTCATAGAACAAGTGGTGGTCGTGAACTGGAATAGTCTTGCATTTACATAATTCAAGAATGCATGAGGCAAACATAAGGACCTTCTAACATGCGAGGGGAAAAACTGAAAGAGCATCCTTAAGTTAGGTGGGATATGTAGCTTATCTGGTAAGTAACGAAACAAGTATTATTTTGGGTGGCAAACAGAACTTATCTGCCATCAAATTCTTTCTTTCTTTCTGGGTGATTCACATCACATACTGCCAGCACAACTTTCAGAGACAACCAGAAGCCATGATGCAGTACCTCCCCCAACTGACATGCCGTTCTGATTGAGACCTGCTATCATATACTGGTGTCCTTTACTGGTGGGTCTGCTGCACCGATGACCTTGCCTCATTGAAGATGAAATCTAAGTCTCTGAGCATGTCATTTAGTAGACAGTGGTTCCTGGTACCCCTGTAAAGACACATTTTCCTAATGGGCTTACTCAATTAAGAAATTAATAAAATGGCGGATGGTACAGTGTTGTATGGCTAGCAGTACTGCCTTAGAGTGTTCATGTGTGCAAACAAACACATGGTTCCTGCAATGATCTGGCATCCCATCCAGCATTTGTTTCTCTTCCTGGTGCCTATCAAGTGCCAAAATTGACTGAATAAGGCCAGTATCATGAATTGCTGAATGAATTAATGAAATCTAAAAGTTACTAACCATGAATCATGATGTAGACAGCAGCAGTCTGAGTTTTATCTCTCAATGAAATAAGGGAAGAGCAGTTCAATAAATGCTACTATGAGTGCGCTGTCATTTTTGGGATTCTTTCTGTTTTCACCGCACTTGTAGATGTATTTGAAAAGGTACAGCAATCTTAGCCTGTCGCATCTCTCAAGAATTGGACAGGCACAATTAATATAAATGATCTTGGCCTCTGCAGCTTTTTTTATTTTTCTGATATCAGGTGTTCATAGTCTGATAGATAACCAGTGTAGTAGTAAACTACTACAATGGAAAACTACCATCAGTGGCAGCGAACTAGCACATAACTGACATAGAAATGCTAATTCCCATTTTAAAGAGTGCTGTTTTTGTTCCAGTGTACCGTCTGTTTGGCATTTTGATCAAGCAGCATTGCAAGCATTAATATAGTATGCAAGAAAACAGAAATTTCATTAAGTAGTACATATTGTAATATAATTATATGCCCGCCAATAAAAGTGATTGCACTGTTATTTTACATATGGAATCTGTCAAGAAGGGAACAACTTTTGCAGGATAATACTAGTCACCATATCTGGGATATGGACCTGAGATATTTTAAAAGCACTAGTATTTAGATGAAGACTTTACACAGAGCATTTGAACAAAATATGCATTTTACTTTTGAATATTCAGTTTCCTTTGTTATCATATATGTATGCAGTTCATAATATACTGAACATGATTAATGGAACAGGGTGGTTGGAGGAAAATATAGTAACATATCTATATTTCTTTCCTAAGCTTTTACTTTTTTATGTGTTGCATTTACTCTGGACACTACAGATTTTTAATAGAATGACAAATTATTTGTGTAAAATGGGATCTATATTTGTTATACTGGATAAGTCCACTACACAAAACCGAAACAGAAGCTTTGTGGATAAAGCTGTAGTACAAGTCAGATTGTTTTACAATATTTGACTAACTTTTTGTGGAGTTAGAAATGATTATAAAGGAAAATATTTTTGCATACAATACCAACCTCAGTAAGAAATAAAGAACACAAGTTATAACCTCAGTAGTAGCCCTAGGCTGTTCCCTAATTTATGTCACAGTTAGGACATCTATCCATATTTTATAAAAATTATTGCTGGCAGAGCCAATAGGGAAACACACTATTGTCAAATTGCTTGATGGCAATAAACTGACATTCAGACAGTTGATAAAGCCAGACTGAGCAACAGTACTTTGGCATGTCATTGGCATGTCCCTGAATCAAACAATGTGCTGTTAGACCTAACTGCACAAGTGTTCCTCCTACTAGACCATGCAGAGCAGTCACATAGGTGCCCACCAATACACACACACTTACCCAAAATCATGCTAACAGCACCAACCCTTCCACTGAACTGAACAGATGTATGCCTTCAAAAGGTGGCGCACACCTTTTCCTACATAGTGTGCCAAATAGCACAGTAGAGCTCTTCAATGAATCACTCTAGCACAGACTTTAGGTGCCACTGATACTTCTGACGAAGAGCAGATGGCTAATTAGCATGAACTGTGTACCCACATTGCTGTATCTGCATGCAGTTTCACAAGTGAGACTGCTGTGTGTGTTACAGGCAAGTACTTTGTACCATTGTAGTGCTCCAGTGGTCTCTAAATCTCTTAGGCATAACAAAATGTGAAAAATCTGAAAAGCACAGGTTATCACACTGGGTTAAGGATTTCTGAATCTCAGGGTATAGTTATGTACTACTCACTGTGTATGTGTGTGTGTGTGTGTGTGTGTGTGTGTGTGTGTGTGTGTGTGTGTGTGTGTGTGTGTGTGCGTGCGTGCGTGCGTGTGTGTGTGTGTGTGTGTGTGTGTGTGTGTGTGTGTGTGTGTGTTTGTGTGTGTATGTATATACATGAACAAGTATGTCATTCCATTTGAATGTAGCTGTAGTAAGAATAACATTTAGTAGTAGTCAGTACTGTATAGCTCTGGTGTAATAAGCAGGCCTTCAATATTAGATGTAAGATTTTGAGGAATGAGATGTACAACAATATTAATATTTCTTTACAAAGCATTTTAGTCAGTACCGGATGTTTAAGAAGACAGAGTAGTTATGTTACTTGTTCTGTGAGAGACAGATCTTTGTCATGAAACAACAGTGCCACCATTTGTCTGGAGATTTATAGTTTTAACACACCAATTCAGCATTTCAGCAACTCCTTACTGGATCTAGGTCATCCTCAGTATCGGTAATGCTTTATGCTATTGACAACGCACACAATAGTAGGCATCCAATAGTAACCGTAACCAAGGTTACTGCCATTCCACGTAGGTGAACTTAACTAGTTTTCATTTACCGATCATCTCATTTAAAACATCTCTGTTCCATGTTCCATTTATGGGCAGGCTAGAGTTTGTCTGTGTCTGCTGTGGCCTTATCTGCTTTACAAATCAGTCTATACAAAACCAGAATTGTGTAGTGACCTTTGCAAACTTTATGAGGACTTACTGATTTTTAATGTGAGCTAATTGTATCTTAAAGTGCAGTCTAATTATTTCCTGCTAAATCAGCATAATTAACTTTAAGCTGGAATTTACTGGACAAAAATGCTAAAAGGTTAATCGGGGAGTAGGCAATGCTGGAGGGAGAACAGTGGGTATTGCCAAAAAATTCAAGTACATTTATGTTGAGGGAGGGTGGTTTTGAAACAAATGTACAAAAGTATGCAAAGGCCAGGGAAATCCTTACAGAACAAAGCATGTGTTTGCAGTAGCAGTACTGGCTTTTTGGATACAGGGGATCCATGGTTCATTGCAAAGCCTGCGATCTTGTACTGCTAATTTTTTCACCAGCACTTATGCCAAATCAAAACAGAATATCACCTGTCAGCTTGTACACACTGTTACAGCAGCATTTCTAATGCTAACCCTGATACAAGGATTATACCATAATCCTAACCCTGGTACAAGGATTATACCATAATCCTAACCCTGGTACAAAGATTATACCATAATCCTAACCCTGGTACAAGGATTATACCATAATGCTAACCCTGGTACAAAGATTATACCATAACATCCATTCCACTGCTGCTTCTGTTCCAATAATTCAAGCAGCATTCTTTCATCCGCAGGTAATAATACATGACAATGTTACAAGCAAATCTAGTTAGCGTTTGTTTTTTATTATGTAAAGGTAATAACTTTCAAACCGTCATTTGTTTCCACCAAGCTCAAATTGCTACAGTCAAAAATGTTTTCACTCAGTGATATCTTTTTTTAGCTTTTACAACCTCCATATAAAGTAGATAAAAGTAAACCTGGAAAAGAAAAGTAGACAGCTAAAGAGTTTGGCAGGCTGAAAGTTATCTGTTACTTTACAGTGAGTATCCCTGTCAATAAAAGAAACAGAAAAAGTAAAGTAACAGCATTTAAAGTTATGTTATTCAGAAAGGTGCTCTTATATGGTGCATATTTTAAACCTGTTGTGTTCTGAAACAGAATTGTTTGCATGGTTCAGCAATCCTGCAGTGAACAGAATTACTGTCTCAAGGGATTAGGCAACTTTCTTTTATAAGGTACCTATAAACTATATATAGATCATCACGGAGGTCACACACATGATATGTGCATCAGGTTACTGCTATCACTAGACTGTGGACAACACATTTAATCTTTTTAATTATCTACTTAAATACATATGTCTTATATTTTTAACTTGGTGAAGTTAACCTTTAAGAGACACGATAAGAATGAGGCTAAAATTAAATTACATGAAGTTATGGGCTTGTGTTCTTTAAACACAGTTTCATTTTATTTTGGAAGATTAAAAAAATAAGACCCACAAAAAATGCATTTAGTTTTGATAGGGTCCCTCAAATATGTCAGTTTCGATAGCTGGGTGGCTGTTGGGACCTTTGCTGTTGTTTGCGCATTCCTCTGGAAAGTTTGTATATTTACTGGCATTTATAGGTTCAATGCAGCTGTAATATTATAACTTTAAGAGTCCAGCTAACCCTGCCATCTATAACTTTATCTGACATCCTGGCAACAAGTTAGAGGGTTAGGATTACACTGACTCCAGTCCCAAGAAAGTGAGGACAATGTCTAGTCAAATATACACAAGGCCAAGGGAGCATCAATAACAAACTTGATAATTTTTAAGGGGGTGACCCTGGTTGTCTAGTGGTTAGGATTTGGCAATCTCACCACCATGACCTGGGTTCAATTCCCAGTCAGGGAATTTCAAAGGCTTTTTCTGGCAACTGGCACAGAGAGTTAAAACTGTGAGCTGTAGTTCCTATGGTTCAGGGTTTGATTCCTTCGACCGTCATTTGCCTACTGTGTGAACATGAGCAAGCCACCTAAGCAGACATTTCTTAGGGGTGCAGCCAGGAACTTGGACTAGGTTCATAAATTGTGCTTTGGACTGCAAAGCCTAGTAGCTGCCTATGAACCTAGGAGCAGCATTAATAATAGAACAGTTCTGAAAGGGTGGAACATGCAGAAGGATCCAGACCTGGTTGCATACCTCTCGAACAAACAGAATTTTACAGAATGTCCCCATGTTTACCCTTTTTTGCCTTGTCCTTCATACTTTTTTTTTTGATTTTCTAGTTTATCAGTAAGGATTGCAGTCAGTCAATAATGCCAGACATTATTTAGTCTCATACTTGTTATAAGGTTGCCGCCATTCCCGGTAACAGCAGGACATTCACGTTTTGGATCTTATGATCCTTTCACCTGCATTAGGAAGCAGAGGGACACAAAAAGTCCCACTTTCACCAAATCTCTGAATTGCAGAGAAAAAGCTGCATGCGCTCCCTACTTTTTTTCAGGAATTCAGAATTTCAATAGTGATATCACCAACCTGGACTTTCAGGGAGACCTATTCCCTATCAGGTATGGATGGTGAAAATAGTGCAGTGACTGGCTAAAATTCGTGAAGAAGCAGGGACTCACATGAGGAAGAGCCCTACAATGCTCACAACTGTAGAGCAAGTTCTTATTAGCCCTTTCACATCTGTGAGTACTATTAAAAAAAAAAAAAAAAGAAGAAGTATCTGTTTTTCTTTAAAGCCAGCAAAACAAGCAAGCCTGAAAGCCAGACAGACAGCAAACCAATCAGCAAGCTGGTAAGAAAGCCAGCTTGCTAGCCACCCAGCAAGCCAGTAAGGAGGTCAGCTAGCCAGTCAAGCAGCAAACCAGTAAGGTGGCCAGCTAGCCAGCTAGCAAAGAGCCCAGTAGGTCAGCCAGCAAGGTGGTCATCAAGCCAGCCATTAAGGCCAGCAAGCCAGGAGGACACCAAGATGGCCAGCTAGCAAGAAGGCCAGTAGGTCAGCCAGCAAGCAGGCTAGTAAGGTGGTCAGCAAGCCAGCCATTAAGGTGGCTAGTCAACTAAGGGGCTAGCAAGGTAGCAAGCAAGTGAGTCAGGAGGCCAGCAAGATGGTTAGCAAGATATAAGGTGGACAGCAAGCCAGCCAGCCCAGAGATAGAGAAGCTAGACAGCTAACCATTGCAGGTGGTAAGGATAGCGGGAAGCCAGTCAAGTAAAGATGATAGCTGCCCTGTTCTGCACTGTAGTGGTAAGAACTAGCATTTTAAATCTGTATCATTTAAAGGAAGAAATGTATTCAATTTCCTTTGTTTTATTTATTTATTTTTTTATTATTTTTCTTAATACTGTGTTCAGAGGTAAATGGGGTGTGTTGTACATTGCAAATAGATGTTATAATGGCTGTTTTGAGATGACTTACAAGAACTAAGTTTTAAAGGTAAAAATGTGTGTGTGTGTGTGTGTGTGTGTGTGTGTGTGTGTGTGTGTGTGTGTGTGTGTGTGTGTCTGTGTATATATATATATATATATATATATATATATATATATATATATATATATATAAATACTTTTTAAGCTTGAAATCCTGAAATATCGAATTTCACAATTTCGAGCCCATAAAGGGGAAAGGCTAAAACATCGAACACCCAGAAGCACGAAACTCAAAATCCTGCATTTCGGAGATATTGAATTAGCGGTTCTGGTGTTGTGCTGTGTTCATGGATTCAGGTAAGTGTTTATGTTTTAAGGGTTTTGGGTAGGGGCTGTAGTGTGTGTTAGTGTGTTTTGTTACTGTGGTGCGTGTGTGTGTGTGTGTGTGTGTGTGTGTGTGTGTTTGTGTGCGCGAGGGGGATGTAGCTTGTGTGGTGGTGTTTCATGTGTTTGTGCATGTAGTGCGACCTTGAAGTTAGTATATTTAAGTGTGGTGGGGGCTCGTGCAGGCCCCCACATGGGGGGTGCAGGAGGGTGCAGCCCCACTGCTTGCACATAAGATTGGGTTGTGTGTTTGTTTGTGGGGAAGAAGGTGTGTGTATGTGTATGTGTGTGGTGTGTGTGTAGTACAGAAGTCGCAAGTCTGAATTTCGCGCTTCTGGGTGTTTGATGTTTTAGCCTTTCCACTTTATGGGCTCGAGATTCTGAAATTCGATATTTCAGGATTTCAAGCTTATAAAGTGAATCCATATGGTCTAATTCACATGACTGAAATTTCATTTGACTGAGACCAAAATACCTAATTTTCGAAATAATGAAATCACAAGCAAGTCACAGGAGAAGGGAAACCCACATCTTGTCTATGGCTTACAATTCAGTATAATGAGATTCAGTCAAATGAGTTTTCAGTATTTTGAAAATTCAGTACAACGGTCTCGGTCAAATGAAATGCAGTCAAATGAAATTTCAGTCATGTGAAGTAGACCCATATATATATATATATATATATATATATATATATATATATATATATATATATATATATAATATATATACATACACACACACACACACACACACACACTCACACACATATGTATACATATGGGTGTAGGACACCCAATCAAAGGATATGATCTACATGTTTTCCGGGGATTACCCTGGCACATTTTTATTTATTTTATTTTACATTTGTTAACCGGGCTAGTCCAACTGGATACATGTCCATTTTCAGTGGAGGCCCGAGGAGAAAATCTCCGCTATCTAACACATGATAATAAACAGTATATAGACAATACATAAGGCATTACATGCATGAGAAGCAGTTTATACACATTTCAAAAGTACAGCATGGAGAAAATGTACACAGTATAAAGGATTTTCAAGCACAACAATACTTAGGACATTTGAATAACAATAAGGAAAGTACAGAAAGGTAAAAGCTTTTACTTGAGTATTGGAATGGGTAGAATAAGGCAGGATACAATAGGATGTTTAAAAGTAAGCAGTAGAATGTAGAGAGTGATGTAGTTACTAGATAAGTGAGAGCATTTCTTAGTAGTGTTGAGAACACTAAAAGCTTAAAGCTGGGAGAAAGTAAGATGTATGCACGAGACATGAGGAGCAGAAAAATCAGCTTGGGTAGTCACAGGAGCATAGCCAGTGATTGGTTAGGTAGTGTTACGAGGGCCTGTCTGCTCACGATAGGCAGTGGAGTTTTTATGAGCAAAGCCAGTGGTTGGTTAGGTAGTGTTACGAGGGCCTGTCTGCTCACGATAGGCAGTGGAGTTTTTATGGTGTTGAGTTGCCAGTCTGGTGCCCAACCTTCCACAGAAGGAACACACACATGCACGCACTCATGCATAGGGCCAATTTAGAGTGTCTAATACACCTGCAGCATGACTTTGGGAAGTGGGAGGAAACCGGAGCACCCGGAGGAAACCCACGTGTCCACAGGGAGGACATGCAGACTCCGCACTGAAGGCACCCTAGCCAAGGATCGATCTGGAGAACCTCTTGCTTTGAGGCGGCAATGCTAACCACTGCACCACTGCGGCCGCCCACTTTAAGTATTTAAAAATTATCCCTGATATTGGGCCTTTTTCATTGAGTAAGGAAGTTGGCAAGTATGAAGGGCAGTACTCAATGAGTCCTAGCTTAAGGAGTAAAATTGCCTTCTCCATCTGCACTACACACAATTACTCCATATTTCTTTGTAATTTCACATAAATGGGAAACCTATTCCAGAAAATGGGGAGATATGCATGAATGGGCCTGCCTTCATTGAAGGTTGTGTGTCAGGGCTGTTAACTCGACACGTAAAAATCAACTACCAATCATTAGCTGACCAGAGTTCCACTGTGGCAACCCCTAACCGGGAAAAGCCGAAAGACACAAACAAACAAACAAATGAGATACATACCCATCCCTCCAACATGTCCTATTTAAGTCGCAAACAAAGTTTGAATCCTTAGATCTAATAGTTCTAGTGCTGTTCATTTTGTTGTTGTGCAAAAGATCCATTAGAGCAGGATCTAAGGATGCCTTGTATGCCAGACATAAATCACCTCTCGGCAGTCTGTAAGAACCAGAGTATAGAGATAGGGCTTTCAGGTGATCTGCATAGGGCACTCTGTTTACACCATGTATTCTTTTTGTGAAAAACCACTGTGGACATTCTACTTGCTGCATGTGCCTGGTCAGGTACAAACAGAAGGGAGTGCTATACTCATTGATGGCTCTGATGAGGGCTGAGTACAGTGGCATGATGACTTCCCTGGACCTAGATGCCATTCCTTTACCTATAAGTTGAGTGACATAGAATGATTTTCTTACAACATTAGACATGTTGGTCGAAATCCCTTAGTAATATGTCTACTTTTAGGGGTGTTTTATTAATGAGGTAACTTTCCTCAAAGGGTACTATTATGCATTTCTTGGCATTGAGTTTTAAGACCTGACTTCAGCATCAGTCATTTGTTAGCGTTAGATCTTCCTGTAAGATGTTAGTATCTTGGGTGTTTCTATGATTGCTCCTAGCTTGTAATCATCTGCAAACCTGGTAAGTCACAAGCCCATGACATTGGCCTTGACATTTGAAAAATAGATGCCGAAGAGAAGTGGACCCAGCACAGAGCACTCAGGGACTCCACTGGTGACCGGCCTCTTGTGAAGGTGGTCTCTCCAATCCTAACTTCTGAAGCCATGCTCTTTGTTAGACAATACATTATCTTTTGATTTATAGCCCCTTGTTTGGTATTTTTAACTAGTTATTACAGGAAATTGTTCTCCTGTATTGCATGTAAGAATTGGATGGCAACTTTGATCCGAGTTCCCTTACTCCATTTTTATTAAATGGAATGAGGATTCACACCTCACCTGCTTCCGACCAGTTGGAAGTTCACCAATAATCAATATTTTATTTAATGAGCATTACACTCAACAGAAGCACACCATTGAGTGCACAGCTTACTGTTTCAGGGAGGTCATCAGGCCCTGTACTACATATTACTTCCAATTGTCCAAAGCCTTATGCATCACATCAAACTTAATCTCTGGGTATACATCACTGAATGAGTTCTGGGGGTGTGCACAGCTCAGAATTACCTATAAACAATATACTTGATGCTACATAGTTTTTAAAAATGTCTGCCATCCCTTGTGGTTGTACAGTTATAAGTCAGAGGTCCAAAAGAATTATTAATTTGAGTTATATAGTTTCCATATTTAAGGAAAGCCTGTTTATCTGGGAAACTGAAAAGTTTCTGTTCATAATTATCCTGCCATAATTAATATACCTTTTATTATCTCAGAAAATTTTATTCAAGTGCCATTTATTAACAGTAGTAGTAGTATATGGCCTATAAGTTCAGAAAATGTATTTCTTTTTCCTGTGCAGTCTGTCTATAATTTTATTCCAGTAGGAAGAAGGCTGTCTTCACTTACTGTTATTGTATTTGTATGCAACACATACCTTCGGGGGACTGTACAAAGGTTGCAAATCATGTCACAACTGCTACTTCAAGTATGCATTTTAGATAAATGAGTTCAAGCCACAAACTCAACATCCTTTTTGATACACTTCAGTGTAGTCTCGTACTACGGTGATGACCTCTCTGTTCAGTTTAGTCTCATAGTAAGACAATGACATATTGCGTCAGTGTAGTTTTATAGTAAGATGATGACCTATCACTTAGTGTAGTCTCATAATAATATGACCTATCGCTTCATGTACTCGTGTAATAATAAGACAACCTATCACTTCAGTGTAGTCATGTAATAAGACAATGATTTATCACATCAGTGTAGTCATGTAATAATAAGACAACCTATTGCTTCATGCAGTCATGTAATAATAAGACGACAACCTATCACTTCAGTGTAGTCATAGAAAAGACAATGACCTATCACTTCAGTGTGGTCATGTAATAATAAGACAACCTATTGCTTCATGTAGTCATGTAATAATAAGACGACAACCTATCACTTCAGTGTAGTCATAGAACAAGACAATGACCTATCACTCCAGTGTGGTCATGTAATAGTAAGACAATGACCTATCACTTCACTGTAGTCTCGTAGTAAGATGTTGGCCTATCACTTCAGTGTAGTCTCATAATAATAACATGCCAACCTAACTGGTGTGTAGAACTTAGAAAAGACAGCAATGTGATGTAATACAACCAGTCATTCTCTAGGTGTGATGTTATTCACTATGAAAATTGGATCTAAAATATTACTGCCCGTTCTGGGAAAATCTGTCAGTTGAGTGCAATTCCTCATTCTCACCAGACTGTGAAATGCTGAACAAAATCGATTGCAGTGTTATCAGTACTTTAATTTGCATTTAGATAATTAAAATAGCAGAATAAAAAAAATGTTTTTGTGCTGATCACTATTATTTCAGTGTCCTCTTCTACAAATATCTGATTATCCATGATAGCTGAAAGTAAAAACACAGCAACACATGCACATTTAATTTCTGATCATTAGATGTACCAAGTTATAGAAATGTACAGAATGTAATTTCAAGTGCATGCTTCACTGATAAAGTATGTTAGTGATGCTGACTCTTCTGCAATGACTGAGGGATGTTAAAGAGCCTTTCTTGTAGATTGGAAATACAGGAATCCGCTTCCAGATACAAGGGACATGGAGACTTTTTATTGCATTATTAGGAGTGTGACTATGGGAGTGTATTAGGCTATTTTATTCCTACTAATTAGACTTCATGATGTCTCTTCTGGTCCCATGGAACCTGTATGTCTGACTTTACAGATGGCAGATGTGACCTTTTCACATGTAACCTGTTCTAGAAGTATTTTTAACAGAGAAAAGGCCTTGATAATGTATTGCATCTGTATTGCTTTTATTTTAGCTTCAGAAGCATTACATACACTGAGACTCAATCCTTTAATGAGCATGTGATATATGTATGCAGATTCATGTGTTGAGGCTTTGACAGCTACAAATTTCTCTGCATATACTAATTAATTTGAAAGATGTTTACTAAGTGATGGTTTTATAACTTTTATAACAGTATAGTGCTATGGTCTGATAACTGGTTCAGTACAGCTCTACACAGTTTATCTCCATGTTTTTCCATCAGTATACCTCCTGTTACGTCTGTTTTCTCCCCACTTTCATACGCTTTCTTAACTTCCTTCTACCCACTTCTCTTACTTTGTCTCAGTGTGTTCCTTCCCCCATCTGTAGGAGTAAGCTAGCTTCCTATGGTTTATGGCCTCCATATAATATTCAAAATGGTATTCTTTTTTCTTTCCTTTCAGAGCCTGTGCAGAAGCTCTGCTGCACATCACACTATGAAGAACTGGCCCTATGCAAAGGCTTACCTATGAGTAGCAGCATACTGTGATCATTTGTTATTGTCCAATGTAAGAAAGTTTAAGAATGAAGGGCTTAGCTGTACATTTACATAAAGTGGTCAGATATATCCTGACAGTGACTGGACAGTGACTGTCACATCCTCCCAAAGGACAAGTCTTTGCACTCTAAAGACCTCTTTCCTAATTGGTCACTATCCATTCACAAGGCCATTACATTACACTGCATAAACCAGTTACATCTTCCTCTTATGTCGTTGGGTGCTGCTTTCAGTAACTGAAAGAAAACCTGTCTGGATCTGTCTTTCCACGCTAATGGCTCAGCAACAACTAGATTGCTTAACTGATTGCTTTCTGTTGTAAAAAGGCCTGCCAAGCCTTCACCTCTATTATAAGATGACTTCAACTGCAGTTAAAACCAACCTCTTTAGCTGCTTACTAATTTCCAACAGAATGCTTAAAATAGCAGCTAACACATCGGCTTTTCTCTGTATCTATACTGATCCATGTCTCAGACATGGATTGGTTTGTCCTATCCATATGGGAAAAAAATCATATATAATACCACTGCATGAGCGTGGCACAGCAACAAACTTTCCTAGCCATAGAACTATTGTCATCTTATTTCCTCTGGTTAAAATGCATCCACTCACAGCTTATGCACTACATTAACTCTAATAACTTTGCACTACATTAACTCTAATAACTTTCTCTCCAAACCCTGCATGGTTGTAGACCTCACCATTTTACTACCACTGCTCTCCTCCACTTCAACACTATCATAAGCCAACTTAGGAATGATGGTAACCTGGGATATTCACTGTTCTAGGATTTATCAAAAGCATTTGATACCTTATTCCATCAACATCTACTCCCTGAAGCTTGTTCCTAAAACCTCACCCAGCCCTCTCTGTCTTTCTTGGTTCCATCCATAGCTATTTGACTGACAGGCAGTAGGCAGTAAAAGGAAAACAAAATCTCTCCACCTTCCTATCAGTCACTGTCTGCATCTCCAAAGGATCAGTATTAGTCCTCATCTTATTCAATGTTTTTTATAAACAAAGCACATACTGCCACCCACCTCGCCAGCATAGTTCAATGTGCTGATAACTCAACCATTATATGTGCATCTCCACCGCCACGACACTTCAGAACATCACACAAAATTATTTTATTGCTATTGAAACTTGACTTAAAGATGCAAATCTACTTTTAAATCCTAACAAAAACATGATGCACGTCACTCCTAAATAATAACAAAGGGAAACACAACCTTTCAAAATAACTTTGAAACATTGAAAGCATAGCTCAGCAAAATGCCTGGGCATCCTAACCAACAATAACCTCAATTCTGACTGACACATATTGTAAGCCATTAAAAAAAACACACTAAAAACTCATCTCCCTCTGTAGAACCAAACATTACCTGACAGGCAATGCAAGACAAACACTAGCATCTACCTACCTTCCTCCATCCTTGCTATATGCCTCATCTCTTCTTTCTAAGCTAAATACTATACTTACTTGTTACAAGAAAGTAGACCAATTTGCTGCCAGTCTTATGTATAGGACTCATCACTGCAGAGCCCTGCAACAGCTAAACTGGCTAGCGCTACCAACCATTTCACATGCTCAGAATTCATTAATGCTCATAGTCTTATACAAGCTCCAGACACATGTCCAGCACTGTAAGATACCCTGAAGCCCTTATGTCCAGCTAGAGACCTTTGCTCAGCCAATAAGAGAAATGGAGAAGTTCTGGGATGGGAAAACAGGGGTTGCCTGGGAGAGCTGGTTATGCCATCAAACTTGGAAGATGGCACTTGTCCTTCTATCATTTTATTTAAATTTGTTTACCAGAGCAGTGTATTATTTTCATATGATCCTACTTCCCTGAATTTCAGAGAAGGTAGTCATCATGTTTCCCTGCCAGAGCTTTTAGGATGCATTTGAGAAAAGACAAACATGTCAAAGATAGAGAGGTGTTCAGTAGGTTCATTTTAACACTTCAGTGTGGTGTAATTCGGCTTCATGTACACAAGCAGCAACAAAAACATACACGTGATTCAGAAGGTGATTTCACAAACTGATAGCAAAACCTTCTTTTCATGTTGGATGAGATGTATTTAACTTAGGAATGAAAAATGACAACAATCACACTTATGAAGAACTTGAAAAAAATGACCACATTTTAGGTTAGGGAGGAAAAAATTAATGCTAAAAACTGCCTAAGTTATTAGATCCATTCACCAAATTAAATTCAGCAAAACAACTTTGGCAGTATTCATTTTGTTCCATTTTTAGCTATGCTCTTCCTGTTATAAAATTATTTCAAGGACTGCAATGTTTGTCCACCAGACTCCCACCTGGAAATTGACAAAAGACATATGGATTGACGGTCCATAGTTCCTGGTGTGGAAATCCATTGATTCCACTTTAACATTTTAAGGTTAGGCTACTAAAAACATCTATTTTATGGCCAGTTTGTTGAAATATCCATAGACATGCATTATATCATAATGGTAAGCAGCAACCACATTTGTCATGGACATATATCTGCATCTAGAGAAGTGATAATCCAAAACTATAAGAGGCAAATATTAGTGATGTGTTGAGGAGGCAGCTTCACAAAGATACTAAAATATGGATTATTTTATTTCCTTGCAGAATATCTATCTTGCCATCCTAGGTTTTTACATATTGCTGGACATCCTCTTTTTGTTATTGTTTTATGTAACATGCGCTAAGCCTGTAATTGATCTCCTTATGATCACAGCTCTACTGTGGGCAAGAAATTGTAAATAAAAATAAATAAGATTATAAGATGTGAAAAAAAAAATAGAAGACTGTTTTCTTTATTATAGGATATGACATCAATGACAAATTGGAAACAGGACAATCTAGTGCTATCATATACAGTGGGGATGGAGGTGAGAAATGCAGTTGCAGGCTAGAACTACATGAGCAGGTGTATCTAACTGTAAATAAACCACAGCAGCAGTTTTTAAAGGATGGTGCTTTATTTTAGGCCTGACACTAGCAGACTGCTTGGCCACAATTTCACCATAAAAACAGTAATGGTGGAAATAACATCTCCCTTTGTAAATGAAAGACGGGTTTGATGTGAATAAAGTGCCTTAAGACTGAAGCAGGTTCACTGGATTTTTAAACTAACTGTGCTTAACAATTTGCAGACAACAGTATGTTTTTAATAATGTATTTAATTAGTCATTTAATAGGTACATGCACTGGACCTGTATGGCCCTTTATTTCCTGTCGTGAAGTATTTAAACTATCATTAGGATAGCTAAATATGTGTATAAGCTAAATATGAATGTATTTTTAAACCTAGATTTTATGTTAACTGTCAAAGGTCTCATATAGTTTATTTAGCTACGTGCAATGTTTGTACCAGTTTTTACATGGGAAAACTGTCAAAAAGTTCAAATACAGAATTTTAAGGCATACGGTGGTGGTGCTGCGGTAGCGTTGTCGCCTCACAGTAAGATGTTGTCCCGTTCGATTCTCAGCTAGACCGTCTTCTGTGTGGAGACATGTGTGAATGGGTGTACCTTCATTGAAGGTTGTGCGTCAGGGCTGGCAACTCGGCACGTAAAAATCTACTGCCAATCATTAGCGGACTGGAGTTCCGCTGTGGTGACCCCTAACCGGGAAAAGCCGAAAGACACAACATGTATGACATTAAATTCAAGGATACAAGAAATGCCTTGGCCAAGCAAGTAAATGAGAATTATGGACGCAAGTTTTCTCTTAGAGTTCTACAATGAGTGAGAGCCAGCCCTAGAGGTGGT
The DNA here is from genome assembly GCF_019279795.1 of Protopterus annectens. Classification (NCBI taxonomy): domain Eukaryota; kingdom Metazoa; phylum Chordata; order Ceratodontiformes; family Protopteridae; genus Protopterus; species Protopterus annectens. The sequence goes on from NC_056739.1 coordinate 547,510,017, forward strand.
GATTTGAATAACTGCATTGAGAACCAGGAATTAAAATGGATACTTAGGCTACAGGGTGATAAGTATCCAGGCATCAGTGTTAGTGTGTGTTTAAAACCAGTCTTGAGAAAGAGGAAATTGAATGTTTAACATCATTGGCTTTAATTTTAATTGATTTTTTGATTGGTACTGTGATTATTTTAAAAGTTGTCATTTACTTGGTTTTTGTATGGATCTGAGGAAGCGTTTGAAAACACGAAAGCACTTATCCGTGTTTTAATAAAGGTGAATGTCTACAGTCATGATAGCCTTGCTGGTCATTGAAAAATTATATGCTGCCGTCTGTTGGTTTTTTGCTGTTACTTGCATTTACATGCAAGCATTCCAAAGTATATTTAACTACTTATTGTGATTAACTAGTCTTATTACTGTATTGTACTAAGTACAATAAATACACCGAGACACTGCTTCAGTTAATATGCATTTTTTGCTATTACATTTTCCTTTTGTATCTACAAGCATGCAACATAGATGCTGTCAGCTCTCTATGGCAAATTCCCAAACCTTGTTTACTGTTACAATCATATTTATACCAAAAAGTCTGATTTTTTTCTTTCTTTGTATAACAGTTTTCCTTTGTTCCCTTGTCCTTGGTTCTTTGTAGTTTGATGATCCATGGAAAGTCAGTCTTGTATTATCTGAAATGTGGTGGTCCAGCACTATCTGAAACTTGATGTTACATCTCTTTACTTCATTGATGTCCTTCCAGCTGCCATCTGCACAGTTATTTTTACAGACTTTGTTTCTCAGTAACATACTCCTTTACATGGATGCCAAAAATCTAACTAAGCTATATATGCTTGCCAGCACACTTACTACTTGTCTGCATTTTATACTGTTTCCTAAATTAACCCTTTATATTTCATATCATTCTTGCAGCTTTTTATTTAAGCTAATAATCATGCTAGCAACAGTTTGAAAAGACAGTGGGCCAGATTCAGGAAGCCTCCGTGTAAGAGTTATAACTCTTACACGGAGGCTGCAGTGAAACTGTGTGATGTCAGCATGTCATGCATATGCATGAGGTGCATGAGGCATGCTGAATCACACTAGTAACTCTTACATGGTCCATGTAAGAGAGTAGGGGGCGTGTCTGTAGGCTAAGCCCTGCAAGCGTACACGCCCCCGGAAGACTAGAATGGCTGAAAGTAAACAGCCACGAGAGAGGCCATGGAAATGTGAATAAACACACTACACAACACATGCCCCGATAGACCATCACTGTATAAAGTGAAGAGATGTTATAAAATTAAATTAAAACCTTTTTTTTTTTTTTAAACCCGGAAATGTTTGCTACTGTGTGCGCGGGTGTGCTACTAGCGCAATCACAGTTAGCAGTCAGTGGAAAAGGATATAAGAACTAAATATGCAAAGTAAGCCAAGAAGTAATAGCTTAGTGGTAGAGTTGCTGGCCTAAGAGTAGGCAGGCAGGGTTCGAGCCCCCACAACAACTTTTTTTTTTTTTTGTAAATAAGCATGAAAAAGCCCCCTGACAGTATTGTACAAATGTAAATGTATCCCCTTTTGTAAAATGGAATGAAATGGAGCATATATTCCGAAGTAACACAATAATAAAAATAGTCAGAAATGTACTGATAGCTAAGCTGCTGTGAGACGGAATGCCTGTAGCTGAGTAGTGTTTAAAAAGCTGCAAACTGTATGCTCGTTGCTAAGCACCGGTTTAATAGGCTGAAACCGTTTGCAACTAGCTGTGCTTAGCTGAACATGTGTCACTAGCCAATTAAGGTTTATCCCAGCGCACACCGTTTGCGCGACACTCCCACAAGCTAGCTGCCAGTGCGCATGCGTTACATCCGCGCAAACGAGCGCAGACCTGGTTTTAAATGCTTAAAAGTGCTTTTGGCAAGTTTGATTGACAGGTCCTCAACTCATTTCTGTCAGGAAAATCAAAAGTCAGTTGCCAGAGTCGAACCCAGGATACCATGCACTAGAGTCAAGGTACTTCACCACTAAGCCATGACAGCAATACCATGAAATGCAGAAATAGCATATATATGGGATAAAATCCAGAATGGAGCATGAGAAAGCATTTTCAGTGAAGTAGATACAATTCCAAAACGGCCAATCAGAGAAATGTGTGGGAAAAGCGGCATATATAAGCCCCATAGGCGGGAATACACAGCAGAAACGATTGTAGAACAGACCTGCAGTTAGAATGAGTGGAGTAGGTGAGGGACGTTGCTTTCGAGCACAGCGTTGGGGCGTTGAGGAGTCCAGATACATGGTCTGGCTCCTTGTCCATCATCACGAGGCCCAACTCATGCAGGGCCAGGTCTCATGGGGAGCGTATAGGGCAGAGGCATGGGACCAGTTGGCTCGTGATCTGACCAGTGCTACTGGCATTCCACACACTGGTGAGCAGGTCCGTCACCACCATGTGGACCTGAAGCGACGCAAGGAAGACCAGTTGTCCGAATGGATCCAGGAGGCCCGGGATATGCCCAACGCCCCACTACTGAGTAAGTTACATTTTGCTTATGTATGTAAGGATTTCAACTGGCCGATACCATGGAGATGTGTAGTCCAATATTACTTCTTTCGTATTACAGCTGCAGGTGTCCGCTCTGTGAATCGCGAGATGTATGGCCGTAGGCTGGTGCGGCTGTGCCACCATGCAGGTTAGTAACCCCACCCATTACTTGTAAATAAATATTGTACTGTAGCATGTATCAGAACACTGCAGTGTATTGATTAAAAGTAATATAATGTGCAAGCAGGAATTGTAAGTCTGCAGGTATGGCTGCAACAAGTTCATCAGTATGCAAGTGTAACTGGAAATATAATTGATAGAATTAAACAGTGCTGTAATACAGATGTCCCACCATGAATTAAATATAGTGTAACCTGCAGTAGTCCCAAGAGTACAGCTTTAGAATCCGAGGTAGTCATATGTGAGATATATCCCTGTTGAAATGCTGAATCATGACAGAAGTGAGGCTGTTGGAAAGTGTTTGAATCACCACCAGTCTAACATGTGAACAAAGCCTAGAAGTACCAACCTGAACTGTGAAGTTGCAGGATGTGTGAGAGTGAAAGAAAGGGTCATGTATGAATAAATAAAGTAGTAATAACCCCTGAATATAGTAGCCCCAGTGTGTTTCTACAGAACTAAATGCATGTGGGAAGTACAACTTAATATCCCAAACTGATTTCAGTGTGTCAGAATCTGGAATGTCTAGGCCAAATGCTGTATATGGTGATCACAGTAAACAATTTGCAGATAGAATGAATGATTATCTGACAGACTAAACAGCCATAGTTGTCCCCTGTCCTGTCATCAAAGTGTAGCAGGATGATGTATCTGATCAAATTCAAAATAAGTATGATAGTGATGTATTTGTAACAGGTGTAGCTTGACAGTCAAATAAAATTTATTTTGAAACATCAGCCTCAACTTAATTGTGTACCTTATACAAATGTAAATCAATGTGTAACATATGAATGTGTCATCACTTTCTATCTCCGCCCAACCCTATAATTCCATATAACAACACCCACTAAATAATGGTATGTGAACATTTCATTAATCATGGACATTTGTCCGTTTCAAAAATATATGCATGTCTGTTCGTGCATGTGCCCTGTTCATACCTGCAAATCTGATGGCCTGTTGCCATTAATCAACCCTGCATGTTGTTTGACTGTGTATTTCTGTTCAAATAATGCATGTGATATTGATATGCCCCTTGTTCAATGGTGTTAATATCTGGGTGTTTGTTTACCAATGCATGCTGTTACAACTAATCTGAATGGAATAAAATGCCACTAACCCAAACTAACATAACAACTCACAAACCTAGAACGCTTGGGAAGGCGGGTCCCAGCGGACCCACCTCTCCCACCTCAGCTGGCGCCTGCACCTGGCACTAGTGCCCAGGCCGGACCCCCCTCCGGTGGCCCTGTGCCACCTTTGGGTGGAAGCGCTGCAGGGGATGGGGCCGGTCCCCCCTCTGCAAGTGTGGCCGGAGGGGTTCGTCCACTCACCCTCCGCGGTGTCCGGTCTGTGGTGCGAAGGGAGATCCAAGACACTGTACTTGGGCCCCTACGCCAGCTTGAGGCTCGTGTGGCACAGCTAACGGCCCGGCCGTTGCCCGCCACACAGCCCCCAGCACAGCCCCGTCCTGGGCTGTGAAGGAACAGTGGCAACTGCCTATGGGTGGGGATATCAGTTCCACTGTTGCCATCTGTGGGCTCATGCATCTTGGAAATCCCAACCTCCATCCCCGTCAATTGTGTAACCCCCCCACGTGTGTCATACACCACCCCTGTATGCGTCTTGTCTGTCTTGTCTGTTAACCTACCCAACCTACCTCCCCAGCTATACCGACTTCCTTCACCTGACATACCACTCTCACCTGAAAAAAAAAAAAAAAAAGGGCACTCTGTACCCACAAAAAAATTACGCCCCATACATAGCTGTCCATGTCGCACACATGTCTGCTTGACATTGAAACAGTTAATTACAATTGGCTCTACAACAAATATTAATGTTGTCCTGACACCTCTCTCAGGGGTGAAAGGTTTCCAATGTCTCACCAAAATACATGGAAATGCACAGCTGTTGCTGCCAAAGACATGGGCATCTATGGGCCTTACCTATATCCCTCCTGCAAATCCCACGCTTGTTTCCCTACTGTCTTACCCTCTTTGTGACCCCTTTTCACCACTTTCCTGTCACCCCTTTTTTTTTTCTTTCAAAGAAATTAGCGCGGGTGTGCGCTTGTGTTAGCGGAGCTCATCGCCAGTGCTTGCGTGAGCTCAGCAAGCAGCGCAGACCTGGTTTAAAGTGCTTAAAAGTGCCTTTATGGCACTTTGATTGACAGGTCCTGTACTCAGTTTGAAAGTTTGCTAAGAAAAATAAATTCCCACTGTCAGTCTCGAACCCAGGACCTTGGTAACATTAGTCTGTATGACCTAATGTAAGGTAATGTACATATGTGAAGGTATGTATATCTACACATACATATATATAAATATATATTAATACATATGAAATATAGTCGTAGGTCTCTGTAGCCATACACACTCACTACAGGAAACAGTGAACATAATTGCAGCAACCTGAATCTGCAACACAGCCTGACCCCTGTGTGACCTACTTACCCTTCTAACTGCTTAAAGGTGGCCTCAGCACTTTGATTGACAGGTCCTGTACTCAGTTTGAAAGTTTGCAAAGTAAAAAAATTCCCACTGTCAGTCTCGAACCCAGGACCTTGGTAACATTAGTCTGTATGACCTACCACTAAGCCATGCCTGCTTCACAAGAACACAGTGCTAAAATAAATATAACATGTAATAGTAGGAATCAGTATAAAGGCAATATAGGAGATGTACTATCCAAAGCATGTCAGGTAGAGTTTTAATGGCCAAATTACTGGATTCCCATACTAGTTCAGTGTGAAAAGAAACAGCCCTGCTACCTGTTAGCTTGTACATAGTAACGTAAGGTAATGTACATATGTGAAGGTATGTATATCTACACATACATATATATAAATATATATTAATACATATGAAATATAGTTGTAGGTCTCAGTAGCCATACACACTCACTACAGGAAACAGTGAAGATATATGCAGCAACCAGAATCTGCAACACAGCCTGGCTCCTGTGAGACCTACTAAGCCCTTTAACTGCTTAAAGGTGCCTCCAGCACTTTGATTGATAGGCCCTATACTCAACTCAAAAGCAGAATATGAGCATACTAGTAGGCCCTACCACAAGACCATTGTAACACTAGTCTGTATGACCTACCACTAAGCCATGACTCTCATACAGGAATATAGTGCTAAATAAGTGGAACATGTAATAGTAGGAATGAAGATAAAGGCAATATAGTATGTCTACTACCCAAAGCATGTCATGCAGACTTTTATAGTCCCAATTACTGGATTCCCATACTAGTGTAGTGTTAACAGAAACAGCCCTGCTAATTGTTAGTTTGTACCCAATAATGTCAGCTAATGTACATATATGAAAGTATGTATATGTACACAGATATATATATATATTTATATAGCAATACATATGACATATAGTTGTAGGTGTCAGTATGCATACACACTCACTACAGGGAACAGGCAAGATAAATGCAGCAACCTGAATCTACAACACAGCATGAAGCATGGTAGATGTACTAACCTTCACACTCACAAAACACTGTCAACAGCATACCAGCATGGTCCACGCCCTACAATCTGAAAGGGCAACGCCTATCTCACATACCCTTTTATAGCAGTGTCCTGAAATCACAGTGAGACATGCAATCAGTACACACCCAGCTGCATGCAATTAGCAAATGCTGCCTTACAATTGGTGCAGAGGCCATCACATGGACCTATGCAGATACCTACAAAAGCATTGAGTTCCCACACTACACTCACGCAATACATTCATTGCACAAACACTACGGATAAAGAGAGAGAGAGAGAGACAGAGAAAACAACCAAACAACCAAACAACCAAACAACCAAACAAATATTAGGACTGCCAGCAGCAAAATCAGCAGCAAGCATCAAGGAGCAAGCAGCAAGCAGTACCACTGGCACAGCAACAGCTGCCACAAACACAGGTAATGCAAAGTAGCAGGTTAATCCTGTGTATACTGTGACACCTCCAAATGTATCATAGTTCACTATCTATAGGTATGTCCATGAGATAGGTTGTGTGTACATAGTCATGAAATATAAACATATGTAATATTGTTGTACATGTGGGCCATAACTAACACTTCCATAGCTTAGAACACAAGGCCAGTTGTGCATATGATGCAGTAGTTCCCAGGGTCAGTAGAGGTTCCTCCTCATTGGTGTGGGACCACTGTGTATGTATGGCACTGTTCAGGTACATATCCTGTAGTATGGCCAGGGATTAATATCAGTCTGTCATGTGGTGCTATGTCCTCCAGGGGTGAATGTAGCACACATCTAGGGATACCATTTCGTAACAGTGATGATATGTGTTCTGCAATGATGAGGGTGGCTCTCACCTGGACATGTGAGAGGATAGGGAGGTTACAGTCATCTGGGATAACTAATAACACGTGGTAGGACAATGGGGGGGTACCTGCACCTAAACTGTCTGCAACAATGTTGCCAATATCTGTGCATTTGGTGAATGTGAAGCATCTTAACACTGCAGACAACAGATGCCTTCCCGTCATGTGAATCTGCCCTGTGCTGCAGTAGCCTCCTACTATTGTTATACAATATGCCTGTATCTGTAGTCCACTGGACAGGATTAATAAGTGGTGTGCAGTTGTTCTGGGTTAGATAACTGTGTGCACAGTACATGCAGTATGTGGGATGTCTGTGGTAAGCATATGCAAAGGTGCTGGCGGTGTGTGTTGTGGCTTCCACTGGCCCAGTGGGCTGCATGGATAGCATCACTGTCATAACTACTGAATAACTGTGTAATAACATGCATACATAGCAAGGTAGTGTACTGTGCTTGTGGTGTTGTTCGGATATGTATATCCAGGCTGAGTAATGTGTGTCCACATCACAGGGTTGGATGGCAGCACACATCCAGTATGTATGGATGAACACCCAGAATGTGTCAGGCGTGTCACCTGTGCAGGCGTATCTGGCCATTACCTGTGCATCCCCACAACACACACACATGCAACATATGGCAGAAGTACTATAGCAGTACACACATGTTCATAGGTTCATACTAGGCTATCTGCCCGAGGGCATTTACAAGCCTAGCCCATCGTTTTGTGGCTTACACCACCCCTTTAGTATGGGGAGCCATACCCATTATTTTGCTGTGCCTCTGTCGAGCAGTGACACTGAGGTAATCCCTGGGGTATATCTGCGATCTCCCATCCATTGGTCAAGATTTCTCTTGAACAAGGCCAGCGAGGTGCTCTGCCTCACATATACTGTGATTTTGTTCCACAGCATAGGGAGTCTTTGGGTGATGAATCTATCCCTCCAGCATGTCCTATTAATAGCCGTGTCGAGGTTTAAGTCTCCCGCCCTTGTGGCTCTGATGGATCTAGATTTTTTGAGGTGAAGCATATTCATCAAATCTGGGTTTGACATGGCCTTGTATGTTAGGCAAAGGTCACCTCTGAGCAAGCGTGGCGACTGAATAGAACATACATGGACATGCTGGAGTGGCAAATTCCTAACCGAGATGCTCCCTTCACTCTGTAATGAGCTCGAACAGTTGAGAATGAACAGTTCATAGGTTCATACTACGCTATTTGCCCTAGGGCATTGGTAAGCCTAGTAGAATGTGTTTGTCTTTTGCCACCCAATCACAAGTTATGCTGCTATGCCCTTGTCCGACTTTAGTATACTGTGCCTCTGTCTAACAGCGACATAGAAGTGATACCTGGGGTACAACTATGATCTCCATCCACTCATCCAGATTCCTATGGAAGAGAGTCAATGAGGGACTCTGCCTAACCAGTAGTGTGAGCTCATTACAGAGTGAAGGGAGCCTCTCGGTTAGGAATATGCCCCTCCAGCATGTCCATGTATGTCAGTGCTGAGGTCCAGCTCTCCTGATCATGTGGCTGTATGGGACTCTGATTGCCTGAGGTGCATCACGTTCATTACTGCTAGGTAGGACATGGCTGTATATGGCACGCACAGATTGCCTCTGAACAGGCAGTATGCCACTGAGTCCAGCTGGATTCACTTTACCTGGGCAGCATATGACATCTGTGTGAGCCATTGCATCCCCTTGATGATGCTGTAGGTGTCTGGTTAGGTACATCCCAAAAGGTGCATTGTACGCAATTATAGGCCTGATGATGGATGAGTACAGAGGCACAATGACCTCCCCTGCCATACATGTGAATCAGTCATGATTAGCTGGGCTATATAACATGTCTGTCAATCCACGTTGGCCATGTGGTAGACAAATGACAGACCGCTACCATGTTTCTTCCCCAGGTCCCCAACTACGTCTTCTGTACTCAATGGCCTAACACCTATGTTGTACTGTGCCACCAATGTGGAGGCGTGGGAATCTGCATTGAATACTGATACTCCCCCTCCCTTGTTCAAGTGTTGGGGCCGACAAGAATGGTAACAGCTATAACGTGGTAGTACTGGTGTGCTCCTGTGAAACCTGAAACAGGTTCATGTTACTGCACAGATATCGATGTCCAGAATGCTAGGTAGGGTTTTGGGTGCGTGCATCCTTGGGTCTAGACGTCCAGTGTTGAGTAGCATCACTCTTACTTCCTCATCCTTTGTGATACAAATGGATGTGGGTTTGCCTTATGAGCCTTGCCTAATACAGGCACTATGGGTGTAGCAGGAGGCTCCGCCAAATGTCAATAGGACTCTGGTGACAGGTGCAAGCTGTCCCTAGCAAAGCATACCACCCCAAGATGGCAGGCATTGGCACACCTGTGAATGACACCAGTATGTCAGTCAATTGTTGGAAGGGATCATCGTGCCTTGATATTGTGGCATCGTTCTAGGTGAGGGTAGGATGCTACTCAAGGTCAGGGTCAAACTGTCTCAGGCTACGTGCTCAGAGAGCTCTGTAATGTCTCATGTCATGTAGTCCAGGGAGGAATGTGTCAGGCCATTCACAGCAGCATGGACATTGACTGAGTCATACCTGTACCTGCCTTGGGGTTACCTGAGTGTTTGTGTTATGTGGCAGGTCATAGTGCCTGACAGGCTGCACACCGTGACCCTCACCTCGTTAAGCCTGGTGAACGTGATGTGAGTGTGCCTGATGATAGAGGCACCTAGTACAGGTGTATGAGGTGTGTTGTTAACTGTTAATGGCTGTGAGTGTTCAGCACATTGGCTTTGTGTGATATGTGTTGCACATGTTCGTTTATGTGGTAGTGGTTGCCTGGATGTCTGCTTAGGAGGTCTCTGCTGCATAGGCAGAGCTGTGGTCTGAGCCTACAAGTATGATCATGTGTGATCATGTGTTAGGTCCGCTGTTGTGGTAGGTCTACGTGAGACTGGAAGTGTAGTGAGTGATCCCCTTTGCCACGTGACTGGTTATGGCGGTATTGAGTAGACAGAGCCTAGCCTCCAGTCTGGTATATGGTTGCATCACTCACATGAGTTTGAATTTGTTGTTAGGAGGAGGGTTGTCTGTGTACATGCATCTGTTCTAACATTGTCTCTGGAGTACCACACTCACCAGCTGGACTGGGAGGGAACTGACAACTGACCTCTGGACATGCTAGAATACTATGGTGAACTCTGTAATCACTAATGATTGAAAACAAGGTCCAGTGGGGAGTGAGGGTGTACTGACATTACCTACAACTGCTGACTGATATAAAAGTGTCAGTGAGCAAATGCCAGGTAACCTAAGTGCAATGTGTCACAATGAAGTAAATGCAACAATGACAAGCAGTCACTTGCTGTCATGTGTAACATGGAAGTACGTACAGTAAGCAATGCAGATAACAGTAGTGAGTCACAGATGTGTTGAGAAGATGTGTACTATGTGGAAGTAGCATACCAGTGAAATAACAAGCTAACAGATAACAAGCATATAAACAAAGGTAGATCCAGGAGGCCTGGATGTAGTGTTTGCTACAACAAACAAGGTGTAGCAATGTCACTAAGATACAGCTCAGATATGCAGGCACTATAAACCTGAAACCAGATGTCCCCAGCTATGAATGGCAGAGTACAGCCTATTGTCACACATGAGTGCAGACCACAAACCTCGTTAATGTTAAATAACTGGCCTGAAGGCCAACTGCCCATACCAGAAGTAATACACTTGTACACTGGCCCCACAATCAGCAGTTCCCAACTTCAATGGATGAAAGATATGTGTCCCTCCACCACAGTGCTTGCCACCAACCTCCCTAATGTAAAACAACTGGTCTGAAGGCCAAGTACTTAGTACAAATGACATAGAATGATAGCTACACTGTAATCAGGTTTTAACCAATCAGTAATAAGTAGAAGTTAACACTCCCTGTATAGAATGTGTACCATGTATTGTTGAGATACTATGCTGATAACCTGTTTGTGTACCTTTCCAGATAGACATGGCACCAAAAAGGAATCCTGCCTACTCTGCTGCAGAGGATGACGTGATCCACCAGAGCCTGGTGCGTGACTATGCCATCCTGTTCTCACGCACCACCCAGAATCAGCAGGAGAGGTCTGCACTGTGGCAAAACCTTGTTAGCAGGATAAATGATGTTGGCATGCATGATAGGACATATGAGCAGGTGAGACATCACTGCAGTGATTTGATAAGAAATGTCCGCCAGCGTGCTGCAGATATCCGCAGGCAACAGGTTGCCACAGGTGGGGGGGGTGGCCACACATCCCCTCACCAGACAGGAGGGGCTACTGCTAAGTGTTGTGGATCCAGCCCCAGAACAACAGCAACAAGCATGCATCCTGATGGAGGTTGGATCCACACAGCAGCAAGACAGCGGCGTGCAGGTAAGATGCCATATTCATTTATTGTTATTACTTTTACATTTGTTGACCCAGATAGTCTAGCTGGATATAAGTTCATTTTCAGTAGAGGCCTGTGGAGAAAAGCTCCACACATAACGGAATAAAGGCAGACAGACAAGTTGTCAATACAGACAGCCAACATAATAGAATTGTACACCAGCCTGTTAATTAAATCAACATACATGTAAGGAAGTCAAACAGTTTAGAGTCATACACAATGTACCGTTGGTTTCAAAGCAATCCTACTTAAAGCATAATGGTTATGCAATAAGGCAAAAGCCATATACATAATAGTTAGGGCTCAGAAGGGTAGAGAAGTAGAAGGAGTATGACAGATACAATGATATGGAAGAGGCAGGAGTCAAGAAGGGAAGTGAGGAAAAGAAGGAAGACAGTCAAGAGGAGGTGGGAGGGATGGGAGAAGTAGGTCAGAGCATAGAAGGACATCAAGGTGAAAGAAACAGGGTAGAAGCTAGTTTCTATGCACAATGAGGGGTTAAAGGTGAAGAGAGGGTAGGGAGAGGGACGTTAGCCTGGACTCCAAGAAGAACAAAGCCAGTGGTTTTGGAAGTACAGTTTGAGTTGACGTTTGAAGAGAGGTAAGGGTGAGATTAGAGTTAACTCCTGGTATGTACATATGACTGTTCTGTACGCTGTTACTTCATGCACGCATAAGGTGTGCATGTGGTATGTATCTGTCATCATGATATATATACAGACATGATGTGCAGCTGATGTTTTTAAGGGAACTAGTGTACTACTGTACTGTATCATGTGCAAAACGAATGGCACACATGTGCCCACTGACATTACTCTCTTCACACTTCCAGGTCCCTCCCATCTAGCAATGAGGCAGGCCATACATGCTGGTGAGTCTTTTAACATTATCTGTAAAACAATTTATAAAACTAGGAAGAGTAGTGTAACTCTGTAGTAGACATGCTGGTGACTGTGTTCACAATAACTGTAATTGACAGGTAGTAAATTGAGTAGTGTAACACGGTACTGATGTGTGTATTTACTGTGGGGTGTGCATGTGTGCAAGTGTGCCTGTGCCCAAGTGTGCATGTGTGTTAGTGTCCATGAGTGCATGTGTCCATTTCTGAATGTGTGCATTAGTATTGAAGTGCATCTCTTTCAAATATGTATTGAGACTGTAATCTGTGTTCCATGTTTTCCTCCCGTAGGTTCTGGTGCTGCTCTGGTGACCTGCAGCAGGGAACCTGAATCTTGTGCCCCAGGTACTGATGATGATGAAATGTCTGTAATGGTGCAGGAAGGTGTGTCTGGGTCTGCCATTGATCAGCCAATTGACAGTACACAGCTTTCAACCCTGTCAATGCGCACAGTCATCCTGCCGTTACATCCTTTGTCACCATTGTCCCTAGGTGATGGACAGTCAGCACTGGGCATAGATCAGGGTAATGTGGTACCTGTGGTACATGCATCCTCACAAGGCAGCCATGTGCAGAGGCCTCCAATGGTACCACGCAGACAGTCGCCCATGGGTTCTCGTGGGGCATCCGTGGCCATACTGCCTCTGGCCGACGTGCCCAAGGAGGTATGTCAACCTCCACTATGTTTAGAACTGTCATGCAGGCACAGGCACGTATGGAAAGGTACACCAGACAGGGTCTGAGGGAGCTGAGAGCATGTCGCATAGCCATGACAGACGGCATGCATGATGTTGCGAATGCTATCCGTAACTTCACAGATGTCATTGACAGACGTTGTGGGGGCATAGAACAGCTGCTCCACAACCAGATGTCCATGGGCCAGGGTGATGGTGTGCGTTTGCGACGTCGACGTGGCCGTATGCCAGCAAGAGCACCAGCTGGCAGTGGCCGTGGACGACAACGGGCCCACTCGCGCACCTCAAGTGCCAGCACCAGCCCCAGCAATGCTGGGTCTGTGCTGTCATCCAGACGCCCCAGGAGACCACGTGCACGTGGCTCTGGACAGTCCCAACAGGGAACTGTGTCCAGTCAACACACCCCTGCTTCCGATGACAGTACCCAGTCTGGGTTAGTACCGGATACGGCCCGTAGCACCCCTGCCAGGCACAGGTACCGTGTCCGTGCCCACAGACACTGATCTGGATGACCTGACAGGTGCAGTCTGTGGCTGTCCACAAAACCCTATACATGGCAGCCATTATGTGGGACTGTGTGCATGCTTATACACATGCAGACACCTAACACCTAGGGCAAACACATACACACACACACTGCACCAACAACGGTCCACCCTGTACTGCTGCCCCTCACAAACACACATACACACACATGTCAATTGGTGTTACCAGTGGCCGGCTTGGGCATACCTAACCCACACCCTGTGCATATGATGACACTGTGCCACCTCCTGCATACTACAACATCGGTGCAGGTAAAGGTAAACACGTTGCTGATGCACAGGGTGACTACATAGATGTGTATAAGTAGTAACATGTTGGTAACTGTTGACTGTTGCAGTATAAATGTGTGTATATCCCAGTAGTCTTGCTGCAGTAACTGTATGAATGTCCTCAGTTGTTATCTGCACCCATACTACTTAACAAGGTGTACCAGCTGCACACCATCACATGCTAACATTGACTATGGCAATGCACATCTTGTGCTGTTATGTAGATTCAGCTACATGTATCTGTTCTGTCACACATGCATTTATACACACCCTGCTACCCACACACATGCACACGCTCACCTGCCATTCCCATTATTTATCACCCTACATGAGTAGCTGTTGATACATGACAGGTACACATTTCAGAAGTGCACTATGTTGTTTACTACTGGCATCCCCTTCTCTACCTGTACTCACAGGGTGCAGGCAACCTCATCAGTTGGAAGATGTAATGTGCATCAGGTACTGTAGTACCCTGATTGCCACAGCAAACATGTTTCCCATATGGAAATGCACACACAGACACATCCCACATCCACACACTTGCCACATTCAGGCTTCAGAACACTATCTTGGTATATTCGGGTACATGTGCGTGTTACAGTAGCATGTAACACTATACTGAGTACTGGCAGTTAGTTGTCTGTTGTCATGTTGTCTGTATAGAATAAAATAATTGTTTGATTATCCTACTCCGTTTTGTGGACATTACTTGAAGAAGTGTTACCTTACATGTGTTATCAGTACCACCACCTTCTGTTTTGTAGTTTTGTTTGTATAGGGTGCTATCAACATCACTGCTTGTTAAGGGTAATGACCACCCTGCAGTGCATAGACCCATGTGGCAAAAGCCACATCCCACCCCATCATTGTGCACACACACTAACCCCACCAACAGTAAAACACATACTTTCCATTTGCAAGATTCAAACCCATACCTAACTGTGCAATGACAGTAGAAACAGACACATTAGCAGAGTGTGTTATTTGCAGTAGTTGGAGAAATCTTTACTAATGCTGTACTTAGAGGGTGCTGACATCATCTGTGTGTAGGAGGAGGGATGTGCACCCTGTAGTGTGTTCTCCCAGTTGGCAAAAGGCAGTTAACCCTCCCAGCATAGTGCACACACATAAACCACACTCATACTAACACACATACATTCCCTTTGCAGGATTCAAACCCCTACCTAACTACGTTATGACACTGAAGAAAGATGCATTAGCAAAGCGCACTATGCCAATTACTGGAGGACTTTACTACAGGTGATATAGTTATACAGTCCTGACATCATCAGTGTTTCAAAAGGGGATCTGCATCCTGTACGATACTGTCACAGTTGCTAATAGGGACATTTCCCACACACACATCGATGTGTTGGAGGTTTGCATATGTGGGGGATCCAGAACTCCAGTGTGATTAGTATATGGTTTGATTGCAACAATGAGGGATATACTCCCAGTGGTGAGCAGTTTGTACTCATGTTTGTAAAGATCAGCTCTAGTATATCTGCCCCTCTTGTGGGAAGGTTGGTTACCTGTTCCATAGCCAAAGAATGTCTGATCAATGGGAACCTTAGAGCTTGGGTATTGTGGCTTGTGTAATGTTCACAGTCTATGTTTGGGTAGCTGGCATCACCCAGTATGATGGTGTTTGCAGAGTAATCTAAACTCTCCTGTGTCAGCATGAGGGCTGTATGGGAGACCTGAGTTTGAGAGGGTGCTGTAAGAGCTCCTCTGTGTCTCTTTCCATGTGGTCCAGGGAGGTACGTCCCAACAGGTAGCTGACTGTGACCCTCCCCTTGCTCTGTCTGGAGGGCGGCACGTCTGTCAACAGCTCATGTCAAGCAAGTGCACACCCCTCATAAATGATGTGGAAACCTTCAAAGGCCCAAGGCCTGTTGAAAATATGGACCAGACTGCAGATACCTGTATAGAGGCATTCTGTGGACACATTCAGGAATGCATGGATCATGAAGCCACATATGAAAGCATGACCCAATTCTCCAAAGGCAGATGTCCTGGGCGCGGACACCAGCCATAAACACACTATACAATAGAAGGATGACGCCACTACATGATACAACAACCTCCCAAAATGTGAAGGCACCACTGATGAGTATTGGAAGACAACTACAGGCACCCATATGATTGTCTAAGGCCATCTTTGAGAGGGGATTCCACAAGCCACTGAGGATAATCACAAGGCTGCCTGTAGTTATGTTAGTAACCTGGGTGGTACTACCCAGATATGCTCAGAGGTAATACAATATGTCACACAAAATATAAAACACACAGACATTGCCATCATCCTAGTGGACAGGTTCAATGCTGCCTTCTCTCCCCACCACACCAAAAGGGAACATATGTCTTGCAGCACAGTGCTTCCCCCCCTGACATCACAGATGCTCAGGTAAGAGATGCCCTTCCCAAAGCAATAAACACTGCATCAATGGGACCAGACAGTGTCCCAGGCTGTGTCCTACATGAACCACAAGAAGAGCTACACCCAGACATAACACCACTGTTCAATCCCAGCCTTAATACACGATATGTGGCCAGAGAGTGGCATACAGCAACAGTGGTCCCTCAACATGCAGGTGGTGCCATCACGGATACTGGACACTACTCGCCCCATATGTCTGACTAGCTTTGTCTGCAAAGCTATGGCAAGGATCATCATGAACCTCACATATCTAGATATTGTGGACCTACAGACATGTCACCATACACAGTTTGGCTTTGTCAATGGAAAATCCTGCCTATCAAACCTGTTTGCTTTGTTTGAAACAGTCACCAAGGCCACTGTCAAGGGGTAGGAGGTCCACACAGCCTACCTGGACCTTGCATAAGCCTTGGATACAATACCCCACTTGTGCATTCTAGGAAGCTCACCAGTGTACATATTAACCCCTATGTCACTATGGGTATTGCACAGTGGCTCAAGGGCAGAACACACATGGTAGAATTGCTGGAGCCATGTCAGCCTCCAACCTGGTACAAGTGGTGTCCCACAAGGCACAGTCCTAGGAGCTGTCATGTTCATTATATAGTTGTCATAGGTACAGGCCAACATGGAAGTACTGTGGCTCAGCAAGTCGCAGGTGACTGCAGACCGAACACCATAATCAACTCAACAGCTAACACACGCATCCTCCAAATGGGACTCTTGCAAACACACGACTTGTGCCACAGCCATGGCCTCAACGTGAATGACAGAAAGAGTATAGTCATCCCTTTGTCAAACACTAAGTGACCACAATGTACCACATATGTGTTAATCCAGTAAGTGCAGACCAAGGAATTATGGACCTTGGGGTGCGAGGTTGATAGCATTCTACCATTTGACAACAACATGGACAAAGTGGTTAGGTAAGCATGTTATATGGGCCACATCATCATGGGATCCACATGTAGGCCAGGGAGGACATTGTGCCCCTTTACTCATCCCTCATCATGCCCATAATTGACTATGATGAACCTGTCGGCATGCACCTTACCAGACACCTGCAGCAACTGGGGCTACCACATATGTACCTCGACAAGGGGATCAAAGTGCTCAAACAGATGCCACATACTGACTGGTTAAAGTAGCAGCAGCTCTACTCAGTGACATACTGCCTCTTCATAGGCAATCTGTGCCTGACATAGAAGGCCAGGTCATACCCTCACGTAATGGCCATGCTGCATCTCAGAATATCCAGATCCCACCAGGATACACGCTGGAAATACTTGAACCTCAGGAGTGATATACATAGGACATGGTGGAGGGGCACATTCACAACTCAGAGGCTCCCTTCATTCCTGATTATTATCCCAATAGAGGTTAGGTGGACTGACTCAGTGACTATCTTCAAGAGCGATATTAATGACTGGATGTGACATTGTAGGGTTACCCTGGGTATCACTTATGTGTCACTGTGAGAAAGAGGCACAGTATACTAACCTTGGAAAAGAGCACAGCAAGACAGATTCACAATGCATGTTGAAAGGCACGCACATTCTGGCTAGGTGGATACATGCCCTGGGCAGATATCCCTGTACGAACCTATGGACCTATGTCTCTTTTTCACCATTGGCCCTATGTGCTGTCAATCACCAATGTAATCTCAATACTCCGGTAGCACATGCAAAGGTCAGTTGTCAGTCACCTCTATGGTACAGTTGTGGAATATGTGTGTCATGTAGTAATGTCACAGCTGCCACATGTACACAGTCAACCCTATCCCCTACCCATTGATGTACATCACATGTATGAGATGGAAACACATGGCCAAACTGTAACAACAACATACAAGTCAGTCAGATGCATGGACACATATGACTCAGTCATTGTCCATGCCACCACAGCTGATGTGGGATGTCGCTCACTGGGATACATGATAGGGAACATGGAAGGGATCACTGAGCAAGTGACACAGGCTGGTAGACCCCTGACCTTGGTTGGCATCAGACCCTCACCAGGGATTCCAACAAATTACTGAATGCTAATGAATAAGTGTAGCTACAACACCCTAGCTGAATGGTTCTTAGCATGCAGTCACTGCATTGCTATGGAATACTGTCTTACCACTCCCACAACAGGTGAGAACATGCAGCTCCTGTACATTAACAACATGTAGACTTTATGCCCCAGACCAGGTGTGCATCCCTCACTACTAGGCTGATAGCATCTACATCTCACACTGTATATACACATCCCACATGCAGCATCTGCACAGAAGACCACGGTCATAATGTTACCCTGTGCAAATACCATGTATTCACATGTGGCAGGCATCACACATGGTAACTATTGAAAGTCACAGGTACATATGTGTATTTGGCACACACATACATCATGTGTTCATTGCCATAACCGGTGTAATCAATGTCATGCATTATTGTGAGGGACAACCCACACACATGGGCATTCTGTGTGTGCACAACACACATGGCATGTCTGTAATCAAAAGCCATACATAATTGTGATATCGTTTAGAAAGGGGCATGTGCATCCTGTGGTGTGTTTTCCCAGTTGCCAAAAGGGATGTTTCTTTCATACACACTTACACACACACTTACCTCCCTTCACACACTTGCCACCTGCTGGATTCAAACCCCTACCTAATTATGTTGTGACACTAGAGACGGACGCATTAGCACAGTGCGCTATTCGCATTTCTTGGGGATTTCCTTTCCCCTGATATACTTATAGGGTGCTGACATCATCAGAGTCTAGAAAGTGGAATGATCATCCTCTGGTGTGTTTTCCCAGTTGCCAAAAGGGATATTTCTTTCATACACACTTACCCCCCTTCACACACACTTGCTATCTGCTGGATTCAAACCCCTACCTAACTATGTTATGACACTACAGACGGACGCATTAGCATGGCGCGCTATTCGGATTACTGAGAGAATCCTTTTCTCCAATATACTTATAGGGTGCTGACATCATCAGAGTCTAGAAAGTGGAATGATCATCCTCTGGTGTGTTTTCCAGTTGCCAAAAGGGATGTTTCTTTCATACACACTTACACACACACTTCCCACCTGCTGGATTCAAACCCCTACCTAACTATGTTATGACACTACAGACGGACACATTAGCACGGCACGTAATTCGGATTACTGAGAGAATCCTTTTCTCCAATATACTTATAGGGTTCTGACATCATCAGAGTCTAGAAAGTGGAATGATCATCCTCTGGTGTGTTTTCCCAGTTGCCAAAAGGGATGTTTCTTTCATACACACTTACACCCCTTCGCACACAGTTGCCACCTGCTGGATTCAAACCCCTACCCAACTATGTTATGACACTACAGACGGATGCATTAGCACGGCGCGCTATTCGGATTACTGAGAGAATCCTTTTCTCCAATATACTTATAGGGTGCTGACATCATCAGAGTCTAGAAAGTGGAATGATCATCCTCTGGTGTGTTTTCCCAGTTGCCAAAAGGGATGTTTCTTTCATACACACTTACACACACACTTACCCCCTTCACACACACTTGCCACCTGCTGGATTCAAACCCTACCTAACTATGTTATGACACTACAGACGGACACATTAGCACAGCGCGCTATTCGGATTGCTGAGAGAATCCTTTTCTCCAATATACTTATAGGGTGCTGACATCATCAGAGTCTAGAAAGTGGAATGATCATCCTCTGGTGTGTTTTCCCAGTTGCCAAAAGGGATGTTTCTTTCATACACACTTACACCCCTTCACACACACTTGCCACCTGCTGGATTCAAACCCCTACCTAACTATGTTATGACACTACAGACAGACACATTAGCACAGCGCGCTATTCGGATTACTGAGAGAATCCTTTTCTCCAATATACTTATAGGGTGCTTACACGATCAGTGTCTAGAAAGGGGGATGAGCATCCTCTGGTGTGTTTTCACATTTGCTAGGGGTAACATTTGGACCAAGTGTGTGAGCATGCCCAGTTCAGCCTTCCAGTGGCATGTTGTGTGAAAGATGTCTCATTTATCTAACTGTATGAGCATGCCCAGTGTGGGCTTTACATATGTTGAACTCTGCAGCCCATCACATTTGTGGATGAGTGTGACCTTCAACAAATACCTCCAGTTTATGGTTGTGTGTTCTGTGCCATGTTGTGTAGTTACTGTCGAATGCTTTTGTGTGAACAAAACAGGGAGTATACTGTGCCTGCAGGTTTTGCATGGGATACTTTGCACACAATTGTCAACATCCGTTCATACTGACCTAACACTGTAGCACTGTCTAGTGTAGTGTTTCAGTACTTTCACTGTGGTGGTCAGTATCCTGGGCTTTAGTCCTATCACTGCTTTACATTTCCATAGTGTGCACAACAGCCTGGTTAGGGTCCAGTTGTGCACATCTGCACAAAGGCAGTGCCTCTACAGACCCTGTTAATTGCTGCCCCATAAGCTTAACAAGTGTAGTCTGAAAATCTATGGAGAGGATCATAATTGAGCTCATAAACAAAGATATAGGGGACATGCAGACATTGTACCCATCCCATTTTGGCTTGGTCAGGGGCAGATCATGCCTTTTGTACTGGGTTGACATCTTCAAATTGGTCACTTAGGCCATTGTTGGGGAAAGGCAGTCCATACAGCCTACCTTGGCCTTGCAAACACTTTCAACACAATACCCCACTCAGGTATTGTGGAAAACCCTAACAACTGAAATGTAAACCCATATGTCACAAGATGGGTTGCAAACTGGCTTAAGGACGGGACCCACAGGGTTAGAGTTGCTGGCACTATGTTAGACTCCAGGCTGGTCACAGGTGGTGTCACACAGGGCTCAGTCCTTGGCCCCCATTGTTTGTCATGTACTTCCCAGAAGTACAGGCCAACATGGGAGGACTTTGGATGACAATGTTAGCAGATGACTGCACACTGGGCACCATAGTGGACAGTGCATCACACACAGATATCCTTCAGAAGGGACTCACAGTAACTGATAGCTGGTGCCAGGGCCATGGCCTGAAGTCAAAGTGCACAACACGTGTAGACATACCCTTCAGGAAAAGCAAGGTGACCCCAAGCTACCATATAGGTGGCAATCCTCTAAGCACAGAGGAGGTTATCGTGGACCTGGGGACCCAGGTTGACAGTCGCCATTCTTCTGAGACTCACATTGCTAAAGTGGCTAGGAAGACCTTCTACATTGCCCACCTGATCAGGATGGGATTCACATCCAGATCTAGTGGGTCATTGTTCCCCTGTACTCTTCACTTATCAGACCAGTGATCGAGTCGAATGCCCTATTCTGGCTGTATCTCACCCAACATCTGCAGCAATTGGAGACACCCTGACTGTCCCCCACCTAAAGGATCAAGGAACCCCAACAGCTGTCATATGCTGCCAGATTGAAGACACTCACACTCTATTCACTCACATACCGTCTGCTTAGAGGTGACATGTGCCTGACATGTGAGGCCATGTCCAAACAGAGATTAATGGACATGCTCCACCTCAGGCTCAGAAGATCCACCTGAACCACTAGTGCAGGTGACTTACACCTTAGCAGGGATGTATGTTGGACATGTTGGAGGGATGGAGTTATCACTCGGAGACTCCTATGCTGTGGAATACAATCCTGGTCCATTTGAGGCAGAGCACCTTGCTGGCTGTGTTCAAGAGGTATCTTGACCTAATGCTAGTCGGAGAATGTGTTTGTCCATCAACACATTGTAAGCGTAGTTTGACATGTCATATGTCTTGTTTAGTATACTGTGCCTCTGTCTACCTGTGACATAACATTGATACCCAGGGTAAAACTCCCATCTCCCATCCACTCATTAGGATTCCTGTTGAGGGGACTCAACCAGTGTCTCTATGGACAACCTGTACTGGTAGTTTACTCATGTGTGGGGGTGGCTTCTGTGTTTTGGATAATGCAGTGCAGCCTGTCCTATATATGTCAGTGCTGGGGTTCAGGTCCCTCATGTGCATAGCTCCCTGCCATTCAGATTGTACAAGGTGCAGCATGTGCATTGATTCCAGCTTGGACATGGCTTTCTACATCATGCACAGCTTGCATCTGGGTGGACAGCATGGCAGTGTGTGGAGCTGCACTCTGTTTAATCAGACTACACATTACATGTGTTCCAGCTCTGTCATACTCCTGGTGAGGTACTGTTGTGGACTTTACAGGTGCTGGATGTGTGTGCATGAGGTACACCCACAGGGGCTGTTGTGGTCATTTCTAATGCTGATGAAAGATAACTGCAGAACCAGAATGACCCCCTTAGCTAGATGTCAGACAGCATGGACCATACAATCACAACTGAAAACAGGACCCTCTCCACAAAGGGAAAGTGTCCTGTCTGGTGGACCCCAGCCATAAACAAACTGTATGACAGATGAGGGTTACTAATGCAAGACAGAGCTACATCTCCAAAAGGGAAGACAGCTGTGATCAGCACTAGTAGAAAGCTACATTATCTCATAAAGACATGCAAGGTCAACTTGGGGACATAAATCACCAAAGACAATGAAGGTAACCACACTGCTTTCTTCAGTTATGTCAGACACCTGGTTGTGAACCCTCGGATATGCTCAGAGTTGGTACACAACAACATATATTCCAGTGACCTGACAGATATTGGCAACATTCCGGACAGCTTCAGTGCGATTTACCCTCCCTCACCCCCAAAACAAGATAGTTATCACTGCTGTATGTAACCTTACTGTCATCTTGGATGTCCATGTGAGAGCCACACTCAGCAAAGACAAGTACACAGCATCCATGGGACCTGCTGGTATCTCCAGTTGCATGCTATGTGAACTCCAGAAGGGGCTGGACCCATATATACAACTGCTATTTAACCTTAGTCTTGCTACAGGATATGTACCTGAACACTGGCATACGGCAACAGTGGTCCCACTACACAAGGGAGATGCCTCCACAGACCATGGCAACTACCACCACACAGGCTTAACCAGCCTTGTCTGCAAAGATATGGGAGGAGTCATGGAGCTCTTACACAGACACATTACTGACCTACAGACCCTTGTTCCCACCTAGTTCAGCTTTGTACAGGGCAGATCCTGCCTTTTGCACCTTTGCACCCGAAAAGTACCTACCATGAAGATCAGGGTTCTTCAACACATGTCATATGCTTCCAGAATAGAGGAAGTCCAGCTTTGTTCAGTGTCATACCGCATACTTACAGGTGACCTATGCCTGACATACAAGACCATGTCCAATCAGGATTTGGTGGACATGCTCCACTGCAAGCAATCCAAATCCACCAGAGCCATGAGAGCTGAGTATTTGAACCTCAGCACATACATGTATAGGACATGCTGGAGGGACAGAGTCATAACTCAGAGGCATCTCACACTCTAGCAGAGTATCCCAGTTCATGTTTGACAGAGTCCCTCACTGACTCTCTTCAGGAGACATCTGGACAACTGCATATGAGACAGAGGCACAGACTAGACAGAGACACAGTCATGTTATTCAATTACGTAAGGGGGTCATAATGTGTCACTACTAAGTCAGAGGCACAATATTCAGAATCTATTCTGTACACTTATTACCACTATAAGGGGTGGCAATAGCCACATCACTATGGCTAGGCTTATACATGCACTAGGGCAGATAGCCTAGTAGTACACTATGACACTATGAAACACCGGTGTATGTGTAGCTATTGTCAATCAAACAGTATGATGTGGCTTGGGGGGCTTGATATCTCCCTGTATTCCAACATTGTTTTGTATATTCCTTTTAGCATGTCTAGGGATCAGATGCTAGTGTCCTCTCCTGCTCAGCTGGTGAACCTGGGAATATTGAGGCACTGTTACAGTTGCCTCATGTACACTGACAACCCTCTCCTTCTGCCATAAAACACACATACATGTGAGAGATGCAACTATATAGCCAAAGTGGAGGCTGAGCTCTCTCAACATAGGACTAGCAAGACCAGAGAGAGGGTGAAGGTAACCACACACACATCTTTAATCCAGTCTCACATGGCACTGTCACAACTTAAGATCATACACATAGACACACAGAGACACTCTCGGAGGCTCTGATCAGAAGTCTACCAGAATGGTGGTGGCCACCACAGCAGACACTCACACAACTGCCTCCACAGGGCACAGCACATGCAACACATTGACCACAGAGTTGGTGTGCCAAACAGTCACAGCCCTTAAGGCCAAACACAATGCCAGACACACTTGTCATAGGTGACTCCATAGTCAGACACACTGATGTCCCACTCACCAGATCAGGTACAGAGGAGGTCACAGTAAGCTGCCTATTGGGCACTGGAATCCACCACATAATGCAAGCACTCAGGTCACTAAACTGCAAGTACAGGTCTGACCCAGTCATAATCCATGCTGGTGTGAACGACCTGAGATGTACCTCCCTGGACTACATGGAAAGAGACATAGAGGATCCCTCTGATTATGTAGGCCAGGCAGGTATGACCCTGACCTTCGGCAGTATCCTACCTTCACCAAGTATGATGCCACATAAACAGAGACAAGATGATCAGCTGTAGTATTTTGCTTAGACTATGGTGTCATTCTAAGGGGTCCAATGTCTGTCTGCCTGGGATGACATGCTGGACAGGCCACGGTGATTTGCAAGGGACGGCTTGCACCTGTCACCCCTGGGCTTCCGGATTTCAGATGATGCTCTTGCCACCCCTATTGTGCCTTTTTATGCAAGATTCAGATTCTACACCTACCACCCTAGAACACAGTAAAGGAAAGACACTAAGGCTAATGCTGCTCAATGCCCAAGGTCTCAACCTCAAGCTGCACACACTCTATGCCCTTCTCAGTATGTAGCACATTGATGTCTGTGCTGTGCCTGAAACCTGGTTCACAGCTTCTGACAGCACCCCGGCACTATCGGGTGTTACCTCATATCATGCATTCCGGCACCAGCATCCCGACAACACCAAGAAGGATGGTGGGTGTCCATATTCATCAAGGACACCCTCACCTCATGGTTGGTGGCAACACACGATGCATCGGAGACCATCCAGGTGCCAGTGACCGTAGGCAAGACTGCTCTGCAGTTTGTAGCATGTTACATGCCACCCGCTCAAACTCAGGTACCTCACACAGCTATCCTGCAAACACTGAAGGGGATAAATGTATCTCCAAACACCATCCTACTGGGTGATTCCAACTATCCACATATAGACTGGGATCACTAATCATGCCACAACACTCTAACACAAAGGTTCCAAGAGTTCATACACTGAAATGCCATGGAACAACTGGTCCCAATCCCCAAGTGGAGGCAACATACTAGAACACATCATCACGAACATGGGGTCACACTGTTCAACACCAGATGTATACCCATCATTGGTGAGATCAGATCATGGACTACTCTCAGTGGGAGTCCACATCCCACCCACACCCCAGATGGGAAAAGAAACGGTGAAGACCTTCTCAAATGCCGACTTCACATTTCTGAGGACTGGTGTGGTCTCTTTCAAGGCCCCAGGCCAGCGGACACCATTACCCAAGCCACTGTATCACTTAGAAATGCCTTCTACCAGCACCTCCAGGACTGCATGGTTCAGGCAATCCCAAATAATAATGACTCTTTGTACCACAGGCAAGCATCCAGTCTGGTGGACCCTAGCCATAAACAAGCTGTACAACACAAGGAAGGAGCTACTACAAGATAGAGCGTAATCCGTGGGGAAGACACCCTGCTCATTGTGAGTAAAACACTGGGTTCCCCATACAATCATCCGAGGCATGTTTTGAGAGTAAACCCACTCAGGACTCCAGGGACAATCATGAGGCCTTTTTACCTATGTTTGAAACCTGGGAGGAAACTCCCAGATATGCTCAGACTTAGTTCAGAATGATGTTGATATCACTGCACCTACAGACATTGGCAACATACTGGCTGACAGGTTCAGTGCAGATTTCTCCCCCCTCCCCCCAACTGGCGGGGTATGTAAACCAGGGGATTGTAGCCCCAAACATCTCCACTGCTGGGGTGGGAACTGCTCAATCCAAGGCAGAAAACACTTTATCCATGGGACCAGATGGTGTCCCCAGTTGTGTGCTCCATGAACTCAATGAGTAATTACACCCGCAGTTAGGGCAGCTGTTTAATCTTAGCCTCACCTCAGGATATGTTCCCAAGGAGTGGCATACAGCAATGGTGGACCCACTTCACAAAGGAGGTGCCTCCACCAACCCCAGAAACTACCATCCCATCAGCTTGACAAGCCTGTTCTGCTAAGCTATGGAGAGGATCATAATGGGAATTCTAAATGAAGACATAGGGGACTTGCAGACATTGGATCCAATCCAGTTTGGCTTTGTCAAGGGCAGATCATGCCTTTTAAACTTGGTTGACTTTTTCAAAACACTCACCCAGGCCATTGACGTGGGCAAGGCAGTCCACACAGTCTACCTTGACCTGGCAAAGGCTTTCGACACAATACCCCACTCAGGTATCATTGAAAACATCACCAGCTTAATTGTGAACCCATACATCACAGCATGGGTTGCAAACTGCCTAAGTGACGGAACACACAGGGTCAAAGTTGCTGGTGCCAGTTCACAGTCCAGAGCTGTCACAAGTGGTGTCCCACAGGGCTCAGTCCTGGGCCCACATTTGTTCAGTATCTACTTTTCAGAAGTACGAGCAAACACAGGAGGATTATGGCTGACAAAGTTTGAAGATGACTGCAAACTGGGAAGCATAGTTGGAAACCCATCTGACACAGACATCCTTCAGAAGGGTCTCATAGACACAGATAACTGGTGCCACGGCCATGGCCTTACATTAAACACTAAACAATGCATAGCCATACCCTTCAGGAAGAACAAGGTTACCACTACTTCCCATCTAGGTGGCAATCCTCTAAGCACAACGTAGGTTATCAGGGACCTGGGCACCCAGGTTGACAGTGACCTTTTGTTTGACACTCACATTGCCAGGGTAGTTTGGAAGGCCTTCTACATTGGCCACCTCATCATGCAATGATTCACATCTAGATCAAGGGAGGTCATCGTTCCCCTGTAGTCATCACTCATCACACCAATGATTGCATACAATGCCCCATTCAGATTGGATGGGCCCACAAATTCCTCGACAGGAGGTGAAAGGGTCTCAAACATATTTCTTATGCTGCCCGACTGAAGGAATTCCAGCTGTATTCAGTCGCTTACTGACTGCTCAGAGGTGACCTGTGCCTGACATACAAGGCTATGTCCAACCCAGAATTAATGAACATGCTTCACCTCAGGACCTCTACATCCATCAGAACTACAAGGGCAGGAGACCTAAACCTCAACACAGATATTAATAGGATGTGCTGGAGGGACAGATTCATCACCCAGAGAGTCCATATGCTGTGGAACAACATCCTGGTACATGTGAGGCTGAGCACCTCACTGG
Source organism: Protopterus annectens (assembly GCF_019279795.1). Classification (NCBI taxonomy): domain Eukaryota; kingdom Metazoa; phylum Chordata; order Ceratodontiformes; family Protopteridae; genus Protopterus; species Protopterus annectens. Next base: position 547,537,800 of record NC_056739.1, read on the forward strand.
CTTTGTTCAAGTGAGATCTTGACCAATGGATGGAAGATTGCAGGTATACCCCAGGGATGACCTCAGTATCACTGCTTGACAGAGGCACAGCAAAATAATGGGCATATTATCCATCAACTTGCAGGGGTGGCAGAAGCCACAAAACTCTGGGCTAGGCTTATTAATGCCCTAGGGCAGATAGCCTAGTATGAACCTATGAACCTATGGACATAGGCCTGGGGCAGTTCCTGCTATTAGGACAGTGGTCTGCAGCAGGCTATATAGTAGTAGTCGGTTTTAGCCATTGGTTTTTGACCATGGCTACTCCATGTTGCTTCTTGTTGTGGTACAAACATGGGTGTGTGGTTATCCATGCTATTTATTGATAGTCACCCTCATTTTGTATCTTGTTCCATGTTTTTGCACATGTACATCACTGTATGACGTGCAGCTGTTTCCGCAGGGTCATATGCGTAGATATGGATGTTAGTTGGGGTCCTCAGGTGTGCATATTGTACATGATATTACATTACTTAACACATGGCATTCATGCCTCAGGTGGTGCTGCAGGGCCACCTCTGTCGGATACACATACTACACTCCCTGTACGTTTGGAAGCAGGTTGTGTCATGTTAGGCATCCCTGTTACTGTATGAGTGAGTCAGAGCGGGTATCAGTCCCAGTGTTCCTACTGACCAAGCATATGTGCTATCGTTGCCTCTTTGCCAAGGCCAGGGCATACTGGGCACGCCTCCTTCTGCCTACTGGGACAAGGTCAGGTTGTTCCTCCTCCGAGTCACCCCTGCCTGTGGTGGCCTTGGCAATGGTGGGGGGATGTTTGGCCCAGCCCTGTGCTGGTCCTGCTGCAGCTGTTTCCGCAAGATCATATTATGTAGCATAGCACATATCATGATCATTTGGGTACATGTAGTTGGTGTGTACTGCAAAGCTCCACCAGATGTGTCCAGACACCGGAACCATGACTTGAGCAGCCCAAACACACGCTCTATGATATTACGTGTTTGTGCGTGTGCCTCATTATGGCGTTCCTGTTCAGGTGTGTGTGTGCATTTCTGATGGGTGTCATCAGCCACGGCTCAAGTGCATAACCTGCATCCCCCACTAGGTGTCCGTGTGGGAAGTCCCCATTGGCAAATGATTGGTACAGCTGCGTCAGATGCCAGATGTGGGAATCGTGGTAGCTCCCAGGGCAGCCAGCACACACATTCATTATTATGCCCTGGGCATCACACACGACCTGGCAGTTGATGGAGGGGTATCCCTTGCGGTTAATGTAGACTCTACCCCGCTCACCGGCTGGTGCTTTGATGCGTATGCGTGCAGTCTATTGCACCCAGCACCTCAGGATATCCCGCTATTTGCTGGAAGAGAATATTGCTGGCCACAACCTCACGGTCATTAGGGACATATATATGATCACTGACATGTGGTGACATGGCATCCAAGAACTGGTGCAGTACCCTGGAGGCTGATGCCTGTGATATCCCCATCATATCGCCAGTTGGTCTCTGGAAGGTACCTGTTGCTAGTATTCTTAGGCCAACACATACCTTGGTTTCCACTGGGATGGGTTCCCCTCTGTTGGTTCTGTGTGTGAGGCATGGCCTGCACAGCTCAACAATCTGCTGCAGGAGCTCTCTGTCTACTCTATAGCGCTCTACTATCTCCAGCTCATGTAACCCATGGTAGGTGACCCTGGGCCTGTATACTCTTCTCCTTCTCCTCACTCTGGGTTGTCTGTCAGCGTCTGCATTATCACCACCCTCAGCAATTCGCCTATGTCTGATTATAACAGCTATGGCAGCCCCTAGCATTTCTGCTCTGAGTTCAGCTTTTTTCAGTTTTCAATTCTGATAGCTTACTTTCTTGCAGTATCTGTTGTGAGAAACAGCCTGCACTGCTCTTTGCAGTGTTTTAAGTGCTGGGTTGGGCTTCTAGTCTGTCTGCATAATTGCCTGCTTCCAATTGTTTCCACCAATTAACTCCAGCAGTATTCCCTGGCAGCTTCCCTGTATTTTGGTTGTTTCCTGTTTCCTCTCTGTTTCCTGAAGGGGAGCAATGTGCACACCAGCTTAAACACGCTCACAGTCACTTAAATGCGCGTACACATCCCTACACGGTGTTACATGCGCGCACACATCCTTACATGGTGTTAGCTAGGCTGATTCATGCTAAAACGCGCGCACACTGCCTTACACACGTGCACGTCCGCGCAAACCGTTGTAAACAGTTTGCAACACGCTCCACATGTTCAACCTGACTTACACGCGGCACGCGTGCATGCACGTATAACAAGAAACTTTGAGTGTAGGGATAGCGTATACCCTCAATTTCTTGACTTTCCTAGTGTTCTGTTGAGACACACCTCCCTCCCTGATGTCTGTCTGTCATCTGTTACCTTACATTGCCCTCCAATCTGGTACATTTCTTTCTATCCTTCCCCCTGTGATGTCACCTACCTCTTACTCTGTTCCTCCCCCTTCTCTAAGTCTTACACTACTCAGAAAGTGCTCATTACCTATGTGACAGTGTGATTCAGTATTGTAACCCTCATTTACATAGGATTGCCTAGTAATGACTAGTTACATGTCTTACACGGAGCTTCCCCCCCTTGACAACCACTAAACGGAGGCCATATTGTTTTTGGTCTGCAAGTCCCTCCATTGACATTTCATGTAATACATAAATCCCACAATTGTGGGTTTATAAGCTTCGGTTTTCAGTTTTAGGTAGCGCACCCGTTTGCTGGTGTGCTGCAGTTAAACACATAAATCCCGTGAAAAAAAAAAAGTTATATAACTTATTTTTGCAACACTTTTCCTGCCAATGGCCACATATTTGGCCATTGGCATGCTTAATAAACATATGCACCCTTTATTTGGAGCTGACATAGCTCCGTTTTAATTGCAGAAATGTACTCAGTTGTCAGCTGAGTACATTTCTGCAGCTAACACGTCCGTTACACGGACTGGTTTCTGCTTCGTGGATCGCTCAAATACCTCATTTGCATATCTTGGAGCTGCAAATGAGGTATTGAGCATTTCCACGCCCAGTCCGTGTAAGAGACGTGTTAGCTGTCTCTTACACGGAGATTTGGGCTGTTCCTGAATCAGGAGGCTTACACGGAGGCTTGCACTACTCTTGAACTCCATGTAAGCCTTCCTGAATCTGGAATTCTTTCAGTTCCCCGTTTTATTGTTTGCTTGAGGAACGGACTAAACTTCAGTTAAAGAAAGGACTGCATTTGTTTCTTTAGCATTATCATTTACAGCATTTACTACTTTGCTCATATTTACAATCATGACTTGTTTAGTTATTGCAACTCTTTGTAACCTGCAGCATATAAAACTGTTTTAAGCTGTTATTATTATGACCCCAAAACTTCTAAAACAGGATATATTAACCAATTTGGTTCCAGATGATGACCATCTTCTGAATATGTCCCACCAATTATGGGCAGTGTCAGCTTCTGTTTTTGTCTTTTACTATTAACACTGGGTTATTTGAAACCACACATACAAACAGTGGTGCCACTTTTAACAAACATTTTGAAATTTGATGGCAATATTGTCTATTTACACAACATTTTGTTCAATTTACAAATTTAGATACATTAGTACTAAATTGTAATCTGTCTATCAAAGATACTTGTAATGACTTACTTTTCCTTGTGGTTGTAAATATACAATCTGTGAGATATCTTGTTCTACTAGTTTTTATACCAAGCTCGTTTAAATCTGCATTTAGTATTTTTTAAAACTTGGAAATGTAATATTGAAGTGCAATATTGTTTTTTTTGGTATTGTTGTCATATCATAGTACAAGTGGATGGTATTTTTACCATTTGATTTGTATGAAGTATTGGCCTGTTACTCAAAATGGTATTGGCAGAAATCATATCCTTTTTTTCCCCTGTTGAGTTTATTTTTATTTTTGTGTTATTGTCTACACACTGCGACATTTTTGCATGATGTCTTTCCTTGTTAGAACTGTTACATTTTTGAGGTACTGTACAGCATCTAATTTGCATATATTTGTGTTAAATGTTATCCTCCCAAAGGTATACGCTGTATACTTTTTACAACTGAAATTGTCTTGTGTTCTATTTTGTGTAGCATTTTTTAACTAAGTTTTATTCGTGAAATGTTGTAATTCCCTCTGTTTTGATGTTCAGAATGATGCAAATGAAATGTAGATGCCTGCGCTGAATGCTGTGTGCCTTGTCTCGCAGCTGCATTTTTATCTATAGTCCTTGAAGCATGTTCCAGACACTGAATATATGTATGCTAGCAAACAGAACTACATCTATTTAACTAACTATATTATTTCTACATATATTATAGCAACAGATGTGTATATGCATTTAACTAGCAAATAGATGTGCACATGCATTTATGCATTTTTAAACATATCTATCACTGTATACATTCCCTCTGTTTTATTTTAAATCTAAAACTGTCTATATTAGTATGTAGTTTTTATTTAAGTTATATTGCTATTAACTAAAAACACATTTGGAAACAAAACATTTAGTTTTCTTTTGATACAGCAAGTTAACAGAGTTTTCAACACAATGATGACAACCATTACTATTAGAAATGGATGAATTTGAATATGACTCTATGCAGTGATGTCCTATACAGTAAGTTATTGACAATGTTTGAGTATTTGATTACAAAGGCATTGCAGTCTTGTTTTGAAAAAAGAAAACACATATGTTACAAATGTCAAGCTTTGATTTGTTACTCTATTTACGTAGATACACCAGTTACTATATACTGTACAGAATACACTTGCTTGTAGAGATTGTTTGTGCATTTGTATATACATAGCTGTAATGTACACTCAGTCCAGTTTACAAACTTAGCATTAAACTGAAGCCTGCTAATTACATTACTTGAAACATTAAAATATATTTTTGGTATTACTACTTTGCACTTTGTTTTGAGTCCTTTTAGCAGTACTGTGTACACAGTTAGTGTAAAATTTTAAGTATGCCCTTCCCCTGTAGTATACATCATTTTATTGCAGTTTTGTTTATTTGCTTTATGCTGTGAGAATTGAATGTATGCTTGCCTTTTGGCTGTTACCTAGACTGTGACACTTTGGTCTTACACATTTGCTTTTTGATTTGATTATTTTTAAAAACAGAAAATATTTTTATAAAACTTTTGCTGTTGCCTATACTGTCAAAGTTGTAATAGGAATCACTTTTATCTATTTTGAAAAGACGTTTACTGCTACTACTAGCTATTTGTACCCTCCCTTTTTGTAAAGGGACCTGTATAATTTATTTTAACTGCATACCATAGCCCATGTACTGACTGTACTTGGTGTAGTATTTATTTGTAAACAGATTATTAATGACATGTATGCACAATTGTGACATCTTATTACAATTACCAAACAGGATTTCTGTAGACTTTTGTGCTTTTTGCTTAATGCTGTATGTGAATACTTAACAATAATGTTTTAGTAAAACATAAGCCATTTGGCCTGGTGACCAATCTTGTTTCCTTGACCTTATAAATTTCAGTACCAGTAACATTTTATCTTATGCAACATTCCTTGTAACTACCCATTCCAGCCTGGAAAGATTTGAGCTCACATTACTTAGTTTTTTCTTTTTGCGCATACCAGACGCTTAACCCATAACTCCTTTAGCACTTACTCATACTTTCAGTCATCCATTAATATACTTGCAACTTGATATTAGAATGCAGTTATAATAAACATTAACTTGCTTAACTATGCATAATATTGTTTTTGAATACTGTTTTTGCTGGAGTCTTTGCTATTTTATGTGCTACTATACAATTACAAAATATTGTAAGAAACAAAAGAGATATTGACTTAACTAACACATGCTTAAAACAATTATATTTACATGATTTACATGATTGTGTGCCTTTTGCTGCACTTTCGGTGAAAAGAAAATACATGCATGTCAGTCTTGTGACGTCATGTCTTTTCTGCGTTTAACTACTCTCATTTGATTTTTATGCCCTAGAACTGTTTTGTTATATAAAATGGTTTTAAAATCACTATTTAAGTGCCTTGCTTTAACTGAATGAAAGTTTGTGCTGTGTACGCTTAACCATTTTCTAAATGTAGAATAGTACGCCGTAAATTATTTTTTATCAGCGTAGTTAACTGCTGCTGTTTAACTCTTTACTAACCAGATTATATTTGTCAGTATTTTTTTTGCTGACTTTAAAGCTTTTATGCACCTCTGAAAAAGTGTTAGCATATGTTGTCTGAACTTTTTGAACTTACACTGACTGTATCTTAGAAGTTTATTAAATCTTTTTGTCAGTTCACCATGAACTTCATCTCTGTTTTTATCTGTTTTGTAATGTGCAGTGGTTTTATGCCACTTTTGTCTAGCAAGATGTACAGAAGATTTTCTAAATAACTGACTTGACTGATATTGTAACTCTGAAATTAACATTTTACATGTGGTAACAGGATATAATGCATTTGGTTGTTTACCATTACTTTTATGACATTGCACACAGAAAGCAGTTTTATAATGACATTGCACACAGAAAGCAGTTTTATATGACTCGCACAATAAAGCATTGACATGAACCTTACCTAGTAAAGTACTAGATGTGCTACAGTTCTGTTTATACCAGTCTTTAAATCCTGACCATACATGTGCTGGACTATTATTATTGTCTACCATTTTCTGTGTGGAAGGTGATCAAGTCTTCCCTCGAGAAAGCGTGGAAAGTCCCTTGTTTATTCTCCCAAAAGGTGGTCAAACACAGCTGGCAGATTCAGTTGTGTGAATGTACAGGACCTGTGGAATCTGCAGAGATGCACTATTCTGCTACTGGATAATGTGCAGAAGAAGGAGGCAAACTTTTGCACTGGAAAGGAACATACTAACTGAATAAAGTAAAAAAGAAGCTGTAGTTCTCACAATAAGAAACCATTCGGTGCATCGACTGTGGCTCGCCATTGAAGAATTATATGACGTCTTCTCTGTTGGTTTCTTGCTGTTACTTGCATTTACATGCAAGCCTACCAAAGTATATTTAACTACTTATTGTGATCAACTAGTCTTATTACTGTATTGTACTAAGTACAATAAATACACCGAGACACTGCTTCAGTTAATATGCATTTTTTACTATTACATTTTCCTTTTGGAGTTACAAGCATGCAACACAGATGCTTGCAGCTCACTATGGCAAATTCCCAAAGCTTGTTTACTGTTACATTCATATTTATACCAAAAAGTATGATATTTTTTCTCAGAGTCTGATGTATAACAGCTCTTTCTTTGTATAACAGTTTTCCTTTGTTCCCTTGTCCTTGGTTCTCTGTAGTTTGATGATCCATGGAAACTCAGTCTTGCATTATCTGAAATGTGGTGTTCCAGCACTATCTGAAACTTGATGTTACATCTCTCTACTTTGTTGATGTCCTTCCAGCTGCCATCTGTGCAGTTATTTTTACAGACTTTGTTTCTTAATAACATACTCCTTTACATGGATGCGAAAATCTAACTAAGCTATATATGCTTGCCAGCACACTTACTATTTTTCTGCATTTTATACTATTTCTAAATTAACCCCTTTATGTTTCATGTCATTCTTGCAGCATTTTATTTAAGCTAATAATAATGCTAGCAACAATTTGAAAAGACAATGTATACTAAAATTCTTTCAGTTATTTTTACTGTGTTTTGGTTCACTTCCAGCACTGGCTTTTGTGTGTTATTGGGCTATTTGGTTTGCTATTTAAATATCTAATTACAGTAAACACCAGAGTTTCAGTTACAGGAAATATTAAAATAACACAGCTGAAAAGAGTCACACAGTTACAGAAAAAAAAACAATACGTAACTATTCTCTCTATATTTTCCTGATTGCTCTAGAGAATTACTGTAACTACTTACTAAATAGAGGCAAGGCAAGATGATGATGGTGAGCAGTCCTTGTCGTCAGATCTAAGACAGAATACAGAATACTGAGAGCAATCTCCTACTAATATCTAAATATTATTTCTGGCTTACAGAATTACATCACACACATCTGGCCATCTGTTTCCCCACACTATCCCCCATCACTAGAAGCTGTCAGGGTTTAGCACCTCCATGCTACAATACACACTAGATCTTTAGCTAAGTTTTATTAAAGCAACTGGAAGCCATAAAACAATAAAACCATTTCACTCTTCCTGCAGGAGCTACAAATTATTCTGTAGTGCAGACATATCTCTGGCTCCATTCAAAACTCTGGGATAACATCTTTATGGCTTAAACCCCAAAGCAATTTAAGTTTCAGACATATTTTAAGGTTGGCTGGACTGAGATTAACCTCTTCTCGTCCAGTATCCTCTGTAAAAAAACATATACATTTAATTCAGTTACAATAATGCATGTACATTTCTTTTCTTTCTAGCAGGGCACACTGTTGATACATTTTAACACAAGCAGCTTTACAAATACATTTTCAACACAAGCATCTGCACAAATCAGTTTGATACACAAATGACATATAATTCTTCACAAAATTATAGCTAGCTGTGCTGGCATATGTTGCACATCCACTGCCCTACTTCTCCTGTCAGGGCTGGCAGTAACTCCTATTGTCACAGTATTAACCAAGCTTCTATTCAGGTGGCAAGAACATTGTGATCTCTGAGCAGAGTAGAGCATCAAGGTGTCATGTTTTGTGAGTAAAGAAGAATGCTGTCATTTCTGTTTCACATCAGTAGGAATAAACAAAAATGATGTGTATGTCACCATTAGTATCCTTAGAGGCTAATCAATCACCTGAGAACAGTGAATGAAGGAAGAGCAGCCAAGCACTTTCCAGTAGTAAAGACTACTCAGACCAGTATTATCAATCCAATGTGTTGCTTGCAAATGTGCACTATTCAGCACACAAAACAAATCTTCACTTCAGATAACAAGACTATTCCAATAAAACTTGCTTTTGAAAATATGGAATGGTTTCATGACAATAAATAGTAGCTGTTATGAAATTAAAGCCACCTTACAACAATTAAATTAAAAAAATTCTCATGTCTGTAGGATATCAGCAATCCAAAAACTTTAGCTACTGGGGAAAGGGGAGAAGCACAGAACAAAAAATGTGAATTTCAATGGCTATTATAACACTGTCTCTTAAGGAAAAATAACTTATTTGTCAACTGTCTAAATTAATTGCTTCTTTTCACATATGTTTCACCACCTATACCTGCAATAAAAGCAGACCTCACAGCAGCATATTGTGCTGCAGAAAAAAATAGGTAAGCTTGTCCTAATACAATTAATATTTTACAATGTGATGGCTCGTATTTCTACTAAAACTAACTATTGAAATTGGTTAAGCCTAATGAACAAAACTGCATCTTGTTGGAAGATGAAAGTCACAAAATAGCAAACATGGATCTTTAGAATATATATTGTTAATTAAGTTTATGACAATTAACATGATTACTGGGAATAAAAAATACCCTTATTAATATACCTCTGCCTCTTTGGAATAAAAAAGTCAGGAGTTCAGTGGGCCAGATTCCAAGAGATTTGCTCTCATTCTAAGCGACTTATTCTGATATAAAGGGTCTATATTAGATCAGCGAACGCTTAAACAAGCGAAAGCTGATTGATCGACCTTATTTTAGCGAAAGTGAAAAATATCAAAGCAACAGAAACTCAAATTTTTTCCTAGGGAAAGAATTTGGTTGTCCATTTCTGTTGCTTCAGTATTTTCAGTGCTGTGGTGGAAAGTTATGGGTCGGATTCAGATAAGTGTGCGATTGTGTGGATGTGAGTGTTAGGGTGAGTTAGGTGAGTTAGTGTTAGGGCTCAGGTTAGGTATGTGTGCGATTGTGAGGACATGAGGGCTAGGGCAGATTTAGGTGAGTTAGGGTTAGGGAGCGGGTGAGGTGAGTGTGTGATAGTGATGAACCTTAGGGTTAGGGTTTGGGTTAAGGTAAGTGGATAGTTAGTGGTGTGTGCATAGTTTAGTGTAGGGTTAGGTGTCAGATTTTAGGTTATGTGTGTGGATTTCTGTTTGTTTGGTGTGCTTGTGTTGTGTGTATGTGTTTTGGATCAGCGATTTTTTTTTCCTAGGAAAAAAATCGCTGATCTGACAGCTCGAGATTGTAAGCTTTCGCTTACATAAGGTCGATCAATCAGCATTCACTTTTTTAAGCGTTCACTGATCTAATATAGACCCGATATAAAGCCTATCGATGACCAGTCTTATTGGGTGGGGCAGATTCCAAGGCCTGCTCTCACTGTAAGTGATTTAGTCCAGTGTAATATACCTGAGTAAGTCACTTACACTGAGAGCAATTCTTTTGGAATTGGGTCCAGTATACACAAGTTCATATACTTCAAAATTATACTCTTTTTTTCCCCTTGCTCACAGAGAAATTTATCACTGAAACATTTATTTTGAATAACTAGCTCAAAAATCATTCCATTTCAGAAAAGCATCTAAATGTCAGAGCTTCTAAATGTTTCATCTTGGTGTACTGTGTGTTGCAGTTCTTTACTGCAGTCAATAATATTTGCAGTAATTGCCCTATTTTTTTAACTATTATTCAGAGTTGCATGAATATGAGATAGCCTTTTCTCTATAAAAACAGATTTTGAAAACAAAACATTGTCTTGTCTTCAAGTAATCACAGAATTAATTTGCATTTGAGAATAGGAGGTAAGGCTTTTCTTAGAAAATGTGGATGTTGTAAACAGGTGGGGGCATTACCTGTAGGAAGGGTACTTCATCTAGTATTGGAGGCAGCCTTATAACTGACTTTCCCAGATTATGTGATTGAATTTGGCTGTGTTAAGTAGATAACATCACCTGAGGTCAGAGATGGATTAACAAGGAGGCTAATGGAGCTGCAGTTCCTGGCCCACATGTGTGAAGCAGGCCATGCTGCTTCTACGAACAGTTTAACGGGAAATCCCATGCGGTTTTCATACAAATTAAATAGGCCCCTTATAATTTTCAGCTCCAGGCCAGTGAAGCCCATAATCTAGAACTTCCTTAGGTTCTATTAATATAAAATAACTAAAATAACATCACCTTAGCAAAGCTTTCTTGTGAGACACATGAACAGATGCCTAAAATAGAGGAGGTAGAGGAGGAGAGGGGATACTGGGACTTATTTTTCTGTAAAGTATAATGTCTCCAAATCAACCAACAAAAGAATGATCACACACTGGGAGCAGAAAGAAATTTCCAGAGAGTCATGTATGCATTCATACATTCTGTATAACTTTACAACCATTTGGTATACAAACAGGGCATGTGGGTTTACACTGTTCAGTAATACTATGTGAAACCAACATTATTCCCAGAAACAGAAGATCATGCCTGCCCAACCTGGTTGAGTCCTTTGAATGGGTTACTAAGGTCATGGGTAAGAGTCACAGAGTCCACAATGCTTATCTGGACTTTGCCAAGGCCTTTGATATTATCCACCATACTGGGATTATTGACAGACTCCCCCAGTTGAACATTAACTCTTACATAGTTTGCTGCCCTGATAATTTGTTGTCTGTTAGAACCCATACTGTTACGGTCAGAGGTATTTGTCTAGACAGAAAAATATCATCAATGTGTCACACAAGGCTATGTCCTGGGTACCCCCTCTCTGGTATACATTTATGTGACATAAAAGCTGTTATCAAGGGACTATGGGTGAAGTCTGATGATGATTGCAAGGCTGTGGCTATGATGGGGAACCCATATTCAAGTTGAGCAAGGCCTTATACCAGAGTAAGTCACTTAGAATGAGTCCTCCTCAGATACTCAAATTCTCCAGCAAGAGCTGGACCAAACAAATACTTGGTGTATTAATCATGGAGTTAAACCTGACACCAGGAAATACAGCATAGATTCTCTTGATAAACCTACTATCATTACTGCTTATCATAAAGATAACATTCAACTTAAATTTGACACAGTCACCAAGAACTTGAGTATGTGTGCTAACACCATGTCTCTGTAATAGAGAGAGTAAAACTTCTAAAAATCTTAACCCTGCAGATCTCAATGGTACCCCAATAGAAACAACTACATCCTTTAAATACCTAGGATTATGACTGGACCATAGCTGTCAGCAGTCCAGATTTTTGCAGAATGTCCAGATTTTTGCCTCAAAATTTTGATCTGTCCCTCATAAAATTTGTGGTTTTCTGGCAAATCACTAGGATGATCTGAGGAATTAAATCACTAAATAATGACACATATTTGAGTTTCAGTCTTCATATCCTTTAGAACATTAATTTTAACACAAATCTTGATATTAAGGCCACTTTTTAAGTTTATAAGAACAATATTTAAAATCCTTCCCTATTTTTGGGCCTTTGTCCCCCATTATGTCAGGCTTCATCCAGATTTCTTGGGCTAAAAAGTTGAGAGGTATGGGCTGGACCACTCACTTAATTTTCATAACACAGAAAACACCAGGAAAAAGATCAACGCTCGCTTATTATGGTCTTGGAAAATAAATTGCTTTATTTCCAGACCAGCAAAGACTTGCAATAGGCAAAGAAGTCCTCCTTGCTCAGCTTGCATATGAGCACCCCAGTCATAGCCACAGCCTCTAAAACAGGTTAGCCCCTCTATAATCCATTGAAAACAAAATCTGCCAATTCATTTCCACTCACCCCATGAACACCACTGTACCACGCTCTTCAAAACCATATGGCTCCCTTACACCTACATTGCTGAGCTCCTCCTTGGTCATCTTCTTTTCAGACTGCTTTATCCAGGTGCATCTTCTTCCCTCTTACTGCCAAACTCCATAATAAAACCATTCCAACAAACTCCACAACTTCCCTTCAGACTCTCCAAAAGAAACTGCACTGTGCTGACCACTCCATCTCCACTCTTAAATCCAAATTCTGTCAATCTCCCTCCTTACTTAAACTAAATCTTCTCTTCCCTCCACTTTCAGAGCACAACTCAAAAGACACTTCCTCTAAAAATCTGAGTGCAAATGCTTTTCCACTGAACACATCACCTAACTCCTCCGACATCACTTCTACTTCCATTTGGTCTCACCTGATGATTATCAACAATATCTATCACTAAAATGAATGCAAATTTGTTTCAGTCATCTGCTAGATATTGTAACTTTTTGATTACTCTGTACTTGTGAATCCGTTCCATTTTTATTTATTTATTTATTTTTAATTTCTTCATCTAGGCTGTGCCTGAAAATGATCTGCTGTGATCAATGTACCGGTAATGAAATTTAAATAAAATGATTAGAAAATCCATCTAACTTCCACATTTTATCCTTCACATTATCTTCTCAAGGAACACAATAGTAATGGTCTCACTTTATTCATCTCTTACTAGGTCCAGCATTAAATATAATGCACTTTTAGGGCATGTGCCTTTGCAAGCACCTGAACCAACTTGAGACCTCAGGTTTCTCTAACCAACAAGATTTCAGGTCTCAGTACCCTTAGCTGCTCTGATAGACTAAAAACTGTGTCCCTCTACTTAGTGTCATACAGACACTCGAGGGGTATTCTTGGTTTAGCTGTCTGTGCAATGAATGACCTCAGCTGTCTTTGAGCTATTTCATCTAAACAGAACAAGTGGAAAAGCAAACACCTGCACTAGATACCCAGGTCTATACTATCACCCACATCAACAATATCAGATGGCATGACAAATACATAACCCAATGTATCTCTCATTTCTGGAATAGGCTGGCCTTACATATCAGAGTACTTCCTTACAATCTTTAAAACCAGTCTGTATCAATGGATTTGGGATCACAAATATTCACTGGTGATATGTGAAGAAAGTCTGTGTAATGGGGTTCACTCTTAATTTCTCACAAGCATTGGGTGATGTGACAAGGCTTCATCATGGTCTCATTTAGTCTTAACTTAATAAGAAACTATGAACAATCTCACTGTTCCAAAGCCCCTCTGTCTGGTTTGTTAACTTAACATTTAAAGGTAACCCACCACAGTTTTACCCTGTTAAATCCCCCTCCATCTGGGAAACTAAAGTATGTGACTTATTTGCCTACCTGCCTCTGGTTCTGCAGCTTCTATCCATCCACAACCACTTTTACCATTTATGCACATGGAGTTGGGATGTCACTTCAACACTGGCAAATCATCTAGTACCAAGGTTTACAGCACTGGGTGGTTATGTCTTTGTCAATTTTGTTAACAGAAAAGTAAGCTGGCTGGAAAACTGTGTTCAAGTACAGAAACAGATAGCTGCCATCATGTTTCACTATAAATAAAACAAAATAAAATAAAAAATGAAGCACACAAGTAATCAGAAATAAATGTTTAATACATTTTAAATACTATTTAAAAACAAATCATGTGACCCAGTTTGCCCAGTCCTGTTTTTCTTCTAAAATGAAATGGCTTCAGCTTAAAGAAACAGGCTGTATTAATATAATTTAAACCTGGATGAGAAAACAACTGAATCCGAACTGCTTACTAAGACCATGCTTGTCAACAACAGCTTCAAGATCATCACACCCTCTAGCTTTAACATGATTGTTTGTGCATGTTGTAGTTAAAGGGATGTCTGGTGAAGTTCATGTGAAGTTCCTCTTACTCTGTCTCCTGATTTCTTACTTAACTCCCACTTAACTCTTTATCACTTAGCCTCTCCCTTTACTCTATCCCCCAATTAATTCTACTTTACTCCCTCTCTGTTCACATCCTCTGCTCTTCAACACTATACCTTAGGACCCTACTTATCTAGTCCCTACTAATTGCTCACCAACCCAACATATAACCTACTTAACCTCTTTAAACTTTCTCCTTACTTATTTTAATACCTACCTTCAAGCTACTCCTTATATACATTCGCTTACCATGCCTCCAACAAATATAACACTACTCACCACCTCCCTGCTCTCAGCTATCATACTAGCATCTCTTACCATTCCTTATTCACTTACCTCCTATGAATATCTCTCTCTATCTGAACAAAACCTCTACAGCCAACAGACTTTACCCTATTCTCTCACCTTCTCCATTAACCATTGTAACATAACATGTTACTCTACTTATTTATTACCAAAGTTCCATAGAACAACCCATTTCACTTACTACTCTATCAAAAAGACATTCAATAACCTATCTAAATTTCTAAAATCACTCAGATACCCTCAGCAATACCCCCTCCTAGATGGTGTCATTCACCCAAATCCTGGACCCTATACTGACTCCACCACTAATCCTACCAAGTTAACAGCTCCCATAGTTTCTACTATTAAAAAAACATCTAACTCCCTCCTGATAGCTCACCTTAACATTAGAAGTATTAATAATAAACTTACCCATCTGCACGCACTCCTTGATATATACTCATTCGACATTTTTTGTCTTACTGAAACTTGGCTAAAACCAACTACTCTAGACCAAGAAATCACCCCTCCTGGCTATAACATCCTCAGAAATTACCGTAAAATAAAAAAAAGGTGGGGGTATATTCTCTATAAATCAAGCCTCAAAATTTCCACAGTTAATGTGCTTCCATCACTAGACACCAAATCTGAAACCCTATCCATCAAACTTGAAATAAATAACTCCAAATCTATCTATATAATCTGCATTTATTTACCCCCAGGTAATAACACAAATTCTCTAGAGAACATACTGAGCCACCTCTCTATCCAACTACCCCAGGAGACTATTATACTTGGTGATGTTAACATAGACTGGTCTACTTGCAATTCCCTAAACCCTATCAACCATATAAACCTCTTTGGGTTCTCACAACTAATAACATCTACTACAAGAATCCATAAATCCAGTAAAAAGGTTGGACTGGATCCTCATTAATAGCCACCCTAATTCTTATACTCCTGGAACACTCCCAGATGACATCAGTGACCACATACTTACCTACATTATTAGAGAAAAAGTCCATACTGCAACTACTCATCAACTTAAAACCTCACGCTTAAAAAAATTATTTAATCCAGATAGCTTTATATCTGAATTAAAAGCATGTGACTGGTCACCACTAACCTATCTAAAATTAGACGAAGCTGTTACCTATTTTAATACTAACTTTCTTCAAATCCTAGACTCCCACGCACCCTATCGCTCCACTAGAATAAAAACAAAATCTGCTCCCTGGCTCACACCACAAACCAGACAAAAGATACTACTCAGAAATAAAATCTGGGCTAAATGGAGATCTACCAAATGTCCTACAACCCACCTCCAATTTAAACAGCTAAGAAATGCTACAAAGAAAGATATTCTTAGAGACAAAAAAGACTACTACCTACATCTTCAAAAAAACAATCAACAAACTCCACAAAAATTCTGGTCTGCCATAAACAAACTCCTTCAGCCAGGTCACACTACTACTCCAGACCCAATCGGTTTCAACAAAAGTAACTCCAACCTGATCCCTGACACCTTTAATAACGACTTTACAGAAGCCATTAAAACCCTGGCTAATTCTTTACCGCCCATTTCTGTATCCCAAACAAATACCTGCAATCCTACATCACCTACCTTTCAGATACAACCAGTATCTACAGCTCTCATCTGTAAGCTACTTCAAAAATTAAAACCTTGCACCCCTTCTGCTGACCGACTCCCATCTGAATACCTTCAAATAGCTGCAAAAGCCATAGACTATCCCATTTCTATCCTTATTAACAGAACTATCTCTGAAGCTAGAATCCCTACTCTATGGAAGATATCTCATATCATCCCCTTACATAAAGGAGGACCATCTACAGAGCTTTCTAACTTTCACCCTATTGCTTTACTCTCCCCCTTAGCTAAGATAATGGAAAAATGTATTCACAAGCAGCTACTTAACCACTTACTACAAAATAACCTATTGGCTAACTGCCAACATGGCTTTAGGCCATTTCACAGCACATCTACTGCCCTTTTATCCTTTACCGACTCTATATACAAGAATCGCAACAACTCTTTCTCTTCTGCTCTATTTATCGACCTGTCAAAAGCCTTTGACATGGTAAACCACAACCTGCTGCTTGACAAACTAAAGGCTCATTCTCTCAATCCCCAAGCCATACAATGGTTCAGATCCTATCTGGAAAATAGACAGCAAGCAGTACTTTGGCAGAACAGTCTATCTTCACTACTTCCTGTAAACATTGGAGTCCCACAGGGCTCCATCCTAGGTCCCCTACTCTTCTCCTTATTTATCAACAACTTACACATCAACATACCTCAAGCCACCTGCATTCAATATGCAGATGACTCCACATTAATATGTACAGCCAATGATATATCCCCTCTCCATTCCCTCACACAAACTGTTTTTCAGAATGTTGAAAACTGGTTTATGCAACACTGCCTCCTCTTAAACCCAAAAAAAACAAAGCTATTGCTTTTTACTCCTACTCATAAATCAGCCACTCCTTTCTTCTCTATAACCTCTAACAATGGTACCAACATCAACCCAGACACTATAACCTGCCTACTAGGGGTAACTATTGATAATCATCTCAATTATGATGAACACATAAACTCCACCATTAAGTCTGTTAACAGAAAACTTGGCTCACTCTATAGAATAAAAACCTTCCTTACCCCCTCTGCAAGGAAAACAATTGCTCAGACCCACCTCATTTCCACCCTCTTTTATGCCTCTGTCATATATACCAACCTATCCAAAAGCAACCTCACTAAGCTCTCCATATGTTATAATAGCATAACTAGATTTATCACAAGTTCCCCCTTTAAAACTCACCATTGTCTTAACATCAAACAACTAGGGTGGCTGGAACTGCAAAACCATATACTCTTTCAACAATTGCTTATAACACAAAATATTCTACACCTCCCTAACAACACTCCTATCTTGTCTAATCTTATTACTCCTTACAATAATCTACCTACATTATGCTCTGCTAACAAGCTCCTAGTTTTATCCAGCAAAGCTAATAACAAAGCCGGTGATTCTCTTTTCACTAACACCGTAGGTAAAGTCTGGAATCAACTTCCTGCTGAATTATCTTCCATTAATTCTACTTTTCTTTTCAAGAAACATCTTAAAAAACATCTGAAAGCACACTGGCTTTGTCCATGTACTAACCCCCACTGATATCTTTTTTCTTCCATTCTATAATCTTAACTCTATTCCTACACCTGTATCCACTGCCTTCAACTCTACTCCTACTCTCCTATAATGAGAATAAGATACATTTATTATTCCCTTTATCTAATAATTGCTCATACCTTTCTAGTGTGATTTTGTAAAAAAAAAATTTGTTTATTTTATGTTTTCTGAATAGAAATGATTAGTTCAATTTATTTAGTATTGCCTAGTTTTAATTCTGTAGAATTGCTTAGTTTAACTTTGTCAATTTCCTGTTTGGAGCTTTTCTCCCCGGGCCTCTACTGAAAATGGGACATATATCCAGCTAGACTAGCCCGGTCAACAAATGTAAAATAAAATAAAATAAATAAATAAAATAAATAAATAAATAAATAAATAAAATGTTGGCAGAATGAAAGAAGTCACATTTCAATAAACATTTACTTCTGATTACTTGCTTGGTTTCATCTTTTGGTTTAATTTTACTTCAACTGATTTTCAAGTATCACATAAATGAAAGACAAGACATAATAGAAATGAGACAGTCATATCAAAATCCTGATACTTGATTGAATGGATTTGATAAATGGGGTTGCAATCAAAACACAAGTTAGTGAAACTCTAACAAGCAAATAAAATAGAAAAGTGATGACTTCTGTCTAAAACATTTAAACACAAATGCAAATTAAATAAGATGATCTATATGTTTTTAATTCCCTGGTGCTGAATTCCATTCCACAAAAAGTAAACAGCATACATTATTGGGAGGTAACCCCCCCCCCCATGTCTCACGTATAACAACAAAAAACTTATCCAGTAAAGTCATATATGGAGAACTAAGTGCAGACCATCTGAAATTCCTTGACAATGGTTACAGCATATGGTATATAGTTTTGAGTGTGTAATATAATATGTGTAATAATATGCACAGTAGGTTACAAAGACAATTAACAAACTG